>NC_064760.1:25783021-26133855 GCF_011397635.1 Epinephelus fuscoguttatus | reverse complement strand
CTCTCCCCTCCTGTAATGTAAGATTGTGTAACGCAGCGCTGTGGCTACTCACCCTACACTGACAATCTGACTCCCTCCATCACCCTGCTACAGTGGTAGTGATGATAATTGAATTTCGTTCCCCATCAGAGCATCTCTCACTGCAGCTATGGCTTATGAAGGCTACGGTAACAACCACACTATGGACAAAATCACAAGTCTCACAGCCCATCAAATTATTATCCTGATCCTATATAACTGAGTATCTTTGGCCGTGGACATTTTCTTTTAGCATTTTCTGGTATTTAATAGACCAAACAACTAATCGATTAATCAAGGAAATACTCAGCACATTAATCGACAATAAAAATAATCAGTTGCAGCCGTACTGCTGTCACATGGCTGCAGTCACATGTCATTAGTGTACCTCGTCACACGCAGCTATCCTGTGGATGATGTCTTTCAGGTGTCCGACCATCTTCTCGTCCCTGAAGTCAGACGGGAACGTCTCCGTCCACTCTGTCAGCAGCTGCAGGATCTTGGGACCAAACTTGCGCACTTTTGCCTGTTGTTGAAAAAGTGAAGGAGTTTCAGTGTGGTCTACATTTGTGACTCCCTCAGCAAAATAAAACGCAATCACAAAGTCAGCAATCTGGCAGAAAATCAGCGGTTGCTTACATGCACAACACAAGTACGTCTGAAAGCTTTTGCTGTGTCTGCCTGAGTTTCTGTTCGTTAGCGCGTGTATGCTCGTGGAGGAGTTATGCATGTGCGTGTGGCGCAGTCCTGACCGTATCGAGTGGGCTCTGATCCAGCTGCTGCTGTTTGATGCACAGCTCACACACCCTGGACAGCAGCTCCGGAGGAGGGATGAACAGGCGAGCGCTCAGCAGGAAGGTAAACACATAGGCTTTCTGTCAGAGGACAGAAGGAGACATTCGCTAAGACACTACAGCCACAACATCAATAAAAAACACTGCAGCTTTCTGTAATTAAAGGAAGGTAGAACTTTAAAGAGAGACATGGGGCTAATAAGCTAATTCCTGTTTACCTCGGGGTAGTAATCGGCAGTGGGCACAAGGTTCTGGATCAGGGTGTCCAGGGAGGCTGAGGTGATCGGGGGCCCATCGGCCAGGCAAGCAACAGGCCCCGGGCCCTCCTGTGGGGCCTCCTCCTCCTCCCCAGGCTCAGCACAGGCCAGATGGGGGCTGAAGCCACTGGGAGTGGTGAACATGGTGCCTGAGCACACAGTCTGGGGCATTCCTGTCTAAAATCAAACAGACAGACAGACAATACAGAATGAGGAAGAGGGATAAGGCTGGGGGTTTACGAAATGGAAACTCAAGTACATTATTGGCAGCAGTCTGACTCGGTAAGAGGAAATGAATTTAATGCATCATCCTTTCTTTCACACTCTCCCTGCAATAGATTGGTTAAGCCTCTCAATCAGCCTGTAACACACTTTTCCTGTGTTCATCCTGCTGGTGTATCATCGCCTGCTCACTCTCACTCTGCGCAGCAACACACTCATGTCATCCAACTGATGCCGTCGTGGGGGGATACAGACCCCCCCCCCCCCCCCCCCAACAGCTGCCCCCGTCTCCCACATCGACAAGACAGAGGACGGGAACAAATATGTGGGTCACCCAGTCGCCGTGGAGACTGTTGCTGCTGCCTGAAAGCGATCGCGTGGCCTCCATCTCTGCCCTGTACGTCTCTCCCTTTAAGAATGCTTTGGGTTACATGTTTTAAAAATTCAACATGCTCTTGCCCTCAATGGACCGACACTGCAGCTGTAGTGGAACGAAGCACTTACTGCACTGTACGCTTGAGTAGAGATACTACGGAAACAGAGAGCATCATGATCCTCAGGGTGCCATTATCATCATCACTCATCATCACCTCGATGTCGTCTACATGCAGCTGATGAATTATAGAGACCCCTCCTTCATTAACAAGTTTTAACATGGCAAAGTAGAGCAAACAGACAAAACTGGTTAAATTAAAGGATATTTTGTGCATTAAAATCAGCAATTTTTGGTTTCTTACATCCGACTTTGACACTGATTTGAATAAAAATACACTGCTGTGCTCCTGCTCCCACTGACCGTACTGTTACTGCGTCTACCTGAATCACTCATTATCACCGAGGACGACTGCAGTCTCTCGCTGCCTTCAGGCGAGTTCAGCCGCACAAAGCCTCTTTGCCTGCAGGAGTGATGAGAAGGGCAGCTAACCCACAGCGAGACCTTGAGCAACATGCAGGAAGCTATTTCAGATGTAAACACGCCATACTCTTCCTGCTGTTTGTGGCTCAGACAACAGCTTGGGCTCGGGCAGAAACAGTGGACCTGTACATACAAATATACATGCATACATACACATGAATATAGGAGTAGAGCAGAAGAGAGTTGTCAGATAAGGCCGAGCTTTATTAAAACTACCTCAATAAACTGTAACACATTAAAAAAAAAAAGGAAATCTACTTTATATGGCCGCATCAGCTCTCTGGTCCAGGTTTGCTGCAATCTTTTCATCCCCTGGTGACCTTCAGGTTCCCATCCCCCCCGTCGCCTATCAGCCACCTCAATAAACTAGTGTCACAGGTCCCTTGGGTGAAAGGTCAAGCGCATTCTGGTGTGCAGAGATGCAGCTCATGTCTCAAGTTTCTTGTGTGTGTGGGGGGTTCAGCTTTCCTTTGTTCTCCCCTATATACGAGCACTTATTCATGCACTTGTACACACCTAGACACGAACGCACTCAGACAGGCACACTAAAGGCTGGGGGATGGGGGGAGTCCTTCTGTGGGGCAGTTTTACAGCCTTCTTTCCTACTTACTGACACCCACGGCCATATCTCTTATAATATATGTTGTGGTTAAAGACGGCCGACATCGCCTTGTCTGCTCTTTGGATCTATAATAATGGCTCCTCTATCGCACGTAGAGGAAACACTAGTCGAGCGAAACACTGACTCACAGTCTGTGTGAGGAAGTGTCACCTGTTTAACTGAGCAGGTGACACTCGGGACTCCAAATGGAGCCGTATCAATGTAAACACTGAAGCTACACGCCATACTTTATGGGGTAAACTCATCCAGACACAGTTCTGTCTCTGACCGCCCTGAACTTGAAGCTTAGAGGTAGTATATTCTGCACGGTGGAGCCTCAGTTGAAAATATTACTACTATAATCTAAAATGCTGCTCTACAATTTCCCTAAATGCAACATCTGAGCTGTTTTCCTCCTACAAACGTGATTGCCACCGTCTAGATTAGGTCCCAAAAGAGGAAAGCCGGGGGTGTCCTTCCAGCGACCTCCTCCAGATTGGATTACAACATGCAGCCACAGAGCCGACATGGCCTGATAAACAGAGAAATGGACAAATCCAACAAGCCTCTGCAACAACACAGATGCAGCAGGAAAGCATTACGGCGGCTGGCAGAAACTTCCTCTGTGATAGGCCTGACAAGAAGACAAAGTCTCAGCTCTAGGTGTGTGTGACTAAATCCAGGAGTTTATCCGTGAGTCATCTCATGCATACAAACTCACACGCCCCGCTGCCAGTGTGTTTGTATTCATATATGTATGGGAGTGACTGGGAGTTTTATTCTACGTGCCCACACTGTCAATGATTTCCTGTATCGTCTGCGATAATCTTCGCCCTCCTTATTTCTCCCCTCCTCGGCCCTTCTCTCCTCCCTCCAGCATTTCCCCGGCTCTGATTCATGATTTCATCACAGCTCTGCGCCTCTGTCAGTCGATTCCTCACAGTCTGCAGCATGTGAGCGGAGGTCAATCAGGTAGCTCCTATACAGATGTGTACATGTTTTGATAGATCTGTGTGTGACACACTCTGCCTTGTGCCAGGAAAGCTGATGTTTTTTGTGGTTTTTAAGGTCAAAAAAGGTCAAACGTTTGGAGCAGTGGAGCATTTAATAGTTTCACAAAGAGGGAAATTGCTTCGACTTATCGTGCTCGTATGAAGTAAAAGATTAACTTTTGTTTAACAGTGGCCACTTTAGTCAAAAGTGATAATGACAGGAAAATGGCTCCGTGAAGATTCTTGCTTTAAAGGGGAAAAACTCTGATTTTACACATCAAAGTCTGTTTACAGATCAACTAGCATAACACACCCAAATTTATGGTCAAACTGTCACCTGTCAAGTTGCATTGTGAATAATGTGGGTGCCAGGTTTTGACGAGGAAGTTTCAAGATGTTTGCAATACAAATGGAGTCCAATGCTTTACCTGACTCAAGTGACTCAGTAGTGTCAGTTACAAAGAAATTTCCAGGTACCCAGTACCGCCTAACATTAAGCTAACATTATCCAATATAAGCTACTGGTTATACCAAACCAAGTAAAGTTATAGCAGCCAAACCCCTAAGTGTATTGAAATAAGGGTGAGTGTTACTGCTTATAAATTTAACTTTTCATTATTCAAATTTTACTGTCTTGTTTTAAAGAGTCCAGTTTGTAGGATTTAGGGAAACACTAGCAGAAGTGAAATCTAATAAAATAAGCTTTCGTGCATAATCACCTGAAAATAAATGTGTTTTCATTACCTCAGAATACGGCGTTTTTATCTACATAGGGAGCGGGTCCTCATTCAGGGAGATCGCCATGTTGCACCACCATGTTTCTACAGTAGCCCAGAACGGACAAACCAACCACTGGTTGTAGATAGGACCTTTTGTGTTTTTGCAATTTCATCAGAAAAGCATACATTTTGTCAGATGAAACTGCTTTATTCAGTGTTTTTACCAGTTTTAATCACCTAACTAGTTTGTTTTGGCGAGGAAGAGATCTTTGCAGATAATTCGGCCCCTGGTAAAAACCTCCTAATCAATGAACACTAAAGGAATTCCAACCAGGAGAGGTTTCAGCTGGCTGCACTTTGCAATCCTCCCTGCTAGATGACACTAAGGGCAGTGGGCGTGGTTTCCAACACTTAAAACCCACCCTAGATTCCAAGGGAGCCCCAACCTACACTTTCAAAGAAGTGGAAGATGAAATTTCCCAGAACACTTTACGAAGTCAGCAACTTCGGCAAGTTTTGGAAAACAATTTGTTACTGTGCGATCAGAATGTAGGCTATACAAACAACAGATACTTGGACTAGCGTAAATTCATCAGCAACTCGGTTGAACACAGCGTCAAAATATTTAAACAAATTGACTTACCCAAACAAAATCTGTCAGAACTAGAAGACGTCGTAGATGCCCCGTTTTCACCATTTCTTCTCCGTTGATTCATCAGATGGAGAAGAATAAAGATAGCACACGCCACAACACAAGCGCTGGAGCCAGCATTTTCAAACCTGAATGACTACCGGTATCTTGCGCTGCTACTACGTGTGACGTATGCCCGCATATTGGACACGCCGATTTGCATGAAGTGGTGTCTCATTTCTTAGGGAAGGATCTCTACCCTAATATTTTTCACGTCCCTCATCAGGTTTTATCTCGCAAACGAGGGCATTCAATACCAAGATTTAAGGGGTAGAAATGGGAATGGGCCTAAATCTCCCTAAATCTTGCACACTGTTGATTTAAAAGGCCTGTTGTCCAGAGTAATTGCAGTTTTTGGAGGCACCTGTGATGCTGAGCTGTGATTGCTGTGAAGATGATTTGCAGTCCCCAGAGACTTTGGAATCAGGCATCAGTGGCCAGATGATCATTTTACCTTTGCTGTAACTGACCACTTCCTGTGAACTCCAGTATTACTCCCACGCAAGACAAACTGACCCAACGACTCTTTTCTCTTACCAATAAAACGTTGTGTATTACTTTTTTTAACTTCTCACACTGTTTCACAACCATATTGCTTACACCACCTTTTTCCTACAATGTGATCAAGAAGTCATCCACAGCTGTTCTCTATGTATAACTTTCCGTACCTCATGATACACCCAGCTCCCTCTGCGCCTGTCACATTGCATCAACGCCGCATGAAGAAACACATTGAGAAACAAGCAGCTAGGAACAGGTGAGTGTAGTGGTGTGTGCTCTAATCCCCCCTGAGATCTCCAGCAGCCAGCCAACGGCAGCCCTGCACTCTGTCTAGACAGCTGGGGGAGTGTCATTGTTCAGGGTCCTTGCAGCGTGCTTGTGATTCTGTCAGGCTGTTATCGTTGACATCAGGGGAACCGCCTGCTTTGTTCTATCATGATTAACAGAATGGCACTGTCTGGAGACACACAATCTTTATCAGCACCCTTGACTGTCTAGCTGTGTGTGTGTGTGTATTTGAGCGTATGTGCCTGTGTTGATGAAACAATTGCATTCCTGACACGACCGAGCAGCTTGAGGCTGTCAAACTGCTTCACAACTTTGTTAATCTCTGTTTTCTAGTTGTCTCTGTCTCTGTAAAACCTGTTTGACCACATAAATAGTGTTATTCACACCTACCTGTGTGTGAGCGTGATTGTTGAAGACAATGGTGACGCAGCTGCTGACAAATGCGATCTGCCACTAAGGATTTAATGGATGACGGCAATCAGCAGAAGAGAAGGCGCTCCATTAAGACTGAAGCGGCTTCTTCAGGAAAAATCAAACCACTGCCTGACCTCTATCATTAAGGAGTCAGGGGTCAAAGGTGAAGAGTTAAGGCTCCTTGGTGGGGGCTGATGGATCCAAAATCTATGGGGTTGTTGTTGTAATAACGCTCTGCTGCTTGGCTCAGTTCCCAGGCTAGATAAAGGCTTTGGCGGTAGTAAGGGACATTTTAAAAAAGGTCCTCAAGAAAGAAGATTTTAAAAAATCCATTAAGGCTGTCACAGTTGACTTTGATTCATTGGCACTGCCGGTCATGTCTATTCATCATCACCTCGTTTCAAAGTTAAGGACAAGATACTTGCCTGCAGGTCTATATCCCAGACCCACATGATTCTTACAGCAGCACAGAGAGTCTAGTTCAGGGATACTTAACTCACTTTTGCAAAATGACAGGAGGCCAGGGGCCATTCATGGCAGCTTGGCACAGGTCAGGAGTACAAAGGGGCATTTCTGGGATTTGAGGACATTCGGGCCTTAGCCCAGACCTCTATCAGGGGTCAGGGGGATCCTCTCATGGCACTTTTTATGATAAACAAACTCTACTTTGGTGCTGTTAATGCACTCTGGCACCTTATTTACCTTAAAAGTACAAAAAAATATCCAAGTGTGAATCAGTACATGTTCATCGTGAATTAGAAAATGGTTGGGGGGGCCGCCTGACACCCTATCACATAACAGATTTGGCCCACAGGCTGTAAATTAAGTGTCAGTGGTTTAGATCCTTTCATAGGGATGGTGAAAACTACACATTGGACAAGAATATGCTGCATTTCTGATAAGTAAACTGAGAGACAAATTAAATAGTTTTCTGCACCAGCACACAGTCAACTGATAAGGTGCTTGTTTTTTTTGTTTTTTGTGGTGACAAGATAAATCAGGTTTTGCTGTTGAGTGAAAACATCAAATATATAATTTGGTTTCCAGAAAATGTCAAAACATAAAAAAGTCCGACTTTGTTGCTTTATTTTGTGGTATATAGTAGTTGTTCACATTCCTCAGTAAGATCTGCCTCTGTCTAATTGACTGAAGTGTTTTTACAGAAAGGAAATGACATATCAGTACTTAGAAACACCACAAAGCAAGACTGAAACCAAGACGTGATGTGATGCTATTCATAGAGCGAGCTGCACAGCATCAGAGGTAAGCACAACAAATATCCGGCATGGGTATTGCAGCAACGTTTTGTTTTGTTTCTTGCAGTTGTTTCCTGGCTTCAGAGATCACAGTTAAAGGGGAGGCAAAACGACTGAGGTAAAAGCTTCATCCTACTACCTTGCTCGGGGATGAGTACAGGAGTAAGATGGCAAAGATAGGAGAGAAAGGTGGGCTGCGAAAGGAGGGTGAGAGGGTGATATTCCCCCTCAGGGTAGTATGCAGACAGTCTAGGCTCTATGAATGTTAAATTCTCCTCCTGCCTGACTCGGCGAACTCCTCTCTTCCGTTGCCGAATACTTCGTATGACTCCCCGGCTCCCTCCTTACCGACTAATTTACATACCCTAACACTGCCTTTCTAATTCAGGATCCACATGTTCGCTCCTTTAACACATAACAGTTTCAACACTTCTATTTCAGGACTGCACTCTAAAAAAGCGGATCCTCCCGTATTTTTGGTCCTGACACTGTTTTGTGTGCCTTAGAGTATTGCAGCGCTGGCCTAAATTTTCCACAGTGTTCTTTGAAAGCTGAAATGATGCGACTAGAGGAATAATGGAGTATTCTCATGATGGCAGCGGCTTGAAAGAAAGTAAACACCTTTTTGTCATCCAGCCTCTCACTCCCATTTCCCTTCCACATGTCCCCCTCCATTCCTCCCCTCCTCCTTTATCTCCCTCTCCACGCCCTACTTTCCAATGAGCCCACTCAGGACGCCTGTACAGATGGCCCTGCAGCAGCCTGCTATCCCAGTGGGAGCTGCTGGCATGGGAGGCTTTTTGGCCCTCTGCCCCTACCATCGTCCCGAGTCTCAACAGGAGCCCAAACGTGTATTGGCGTCCAGACCGAATGCCGAGGTGCAGGGGCCGAGCCAATCTGGCCGCTGAGCTGCACGGTGGCCGCCTGGCACCGCTGACAACAGAGGGAGCGCAAAATACCACACATATGTCACCGTACACGCGCTGCAACAAAATCAAACCACCGCACTACTGTTGGTTAATGGTGTATGTGTGCGTGTGTGTGTGTGTTTGGGGAGGGTGTGGAGCTGAAAACAAATGAGTTCATTGTGTCTTGAAAAAACCATGCATGCACACTTGCACCCACACAGCAGCCAAACACAGGATTGAGTTACAGTCGAAGCATTCCAGCTCCCCACCCATTCCCCGGCCTCTCTCTGTGGTATGAGCCCGATAGAGGTCGGGAATCACACTCAACGGGGCTCAACAGGGACACACTTCCCAAATCCCTTTTATTGGAATTCCCCTGTAGTATCTGAGCGGAGTCACACTAACATCCTGGCACCTGTTCTACACCCACCCAGCTCCATCAATCTCAATGTAGAGCTCACTGGGAATTCTCCTCCGCGAACACACCCTGTGCACGTGTGCAGCCACCCTCATTCCTGAGCGAGTTTGGACACAATTGTGCGCATGTTTGTGTCTGGGTGTCTGTTTGTGTGCATGCTCGTGCTCGAGTGTGTGCGCTCGCAAAAGGGCTGAGAGAGCGTATCGAAATCCAAGTGAAGTCACTCCTTCGCTGTGAATACAACCATCTGTCCTACTGTTCTCCAAGAGGTGCGGCTGTAGCTCCGCGTTTCTCACATTCTCAACAAAGACAGAGTGAGATAAAGCATGATGCAAGTTGCACGAGAGGAAGCGTGCACTTTTAATCGAGATCAGAGTTACACAAAACCATCAGCCTGAGAGAAGTTCTGTGCTTTTGAGAGCAACTCTAAAGGGTTAAGCACCATCATCCACTACCTTCTCTTTCAAACCACTTCACATGTGCAAAAAATACACTCCTGAAGCTATTCCCCCTGTGCGGAGTGGATGGAAATGATGCACTAAAATGAATTGAAGGTCTGTGACATGTGATGGGTCTGTGCAACCTATCATGTTACTTAGAGATAATTAAAGCTGAGCACAGATTGGCACTTAGCGGGCAAGTAGCGTGTGCCTGAGCCTCAAGTGCCCTAAATCTGTCATTCACAATGGTCATAATGCTTTAAAAAACAGTCATGTATTATTCATAATATTCCAATTTACAACCCCCCCGATGCAATGCTCCTTTGAGGGGAAATCGGACAAGAGTGATTTTGTTTCAGTCCTAAACAGGCATAATTTTCCCTCAAGTGCCACTTATGAGGAATTACCAGCTCACCAAGTGAATGGAAGAATATGGGAAAGGGGAACAGAGTAAGTTGATTGAGAGCATCCGGAAATAAATGCCTCAGTGAAGCTACCTCAATAGTCCCTTGTGCACTTTTTAAAAATTAGACATCATCCAAACACCCACTCAGCATTGTTTTACTCTCACTCAAACCCGCACAATAACCGCCGCAGACTAATGAGCGAGACGGCAACACAGATGCAAATCTAATAACCAGACGTTACTAATTTCATCATGACTGTCTCTTCTCCTGTTAAAGTACATCTATCTGCTCATTACAACCAGCACGGGCAGAGGCCATGCGGTGTGTCACTGCTGATGTATGATGTCAAAGTGTACCAATTAGTGTTGGGAGATTGCATGGTCTGGTCTGCTCATAACTCATGCCTCATGTATTTTGATATGATTAGAGACAGACAGAGGTCAGAATACATGCTTCATTAATCCACAACTAGTTTCATGTTGATTTCAAATCTCTTCATCTCATTTTTGTATCTGTAATGCCTCCTGAAATAACACTCTTACTGCCAGAACATAGCTCGGTCACAAACTATGAAATGTTTTCATGATGCATTCACACTTCCCTGTGTGGACTATTTGTGATGAGTGGTTCTACCCACTACATCAACAATACGCCACCACAGCAGCCCGGTGTTAATAGATTATCAGGGGACTGCCCAGTGGGCATGATGGTGTTACTGATGTCAAGAAAGGGATTTTACCAACACGGTGTACACTGAATGCTAAAATTATCACCCTATTTTTAAAGCCAAACTATGTCATTATTAAAGATAATGATGGATGAGACCTACTGTATGCTTTGAGGTTAGATTTCTAAAGTCAGTTGGGTTTCCAACCCTCCATTTATACAGCTGGAAACAATTCCAATCTTTATCCCTGCCAAATAAGGCTTGGTATTTAAAATATGAGTGCTGACACATGAGTTTCAGTACCAATATCAGAATTATTTTGAAACATTACTGGTAAGCGCTGGAGGTATTTTTTTTACATTCACTGTCACCAGAACCCACTGAGGTCTAACAAGCGCGTTGAATACATTTTCTTTCTCATAAAACATCTACAACAATGATTTTCAAGGCATTTTGCACTGTATACCTTATAGGGGTGGGGGGAAAATTTGATACAGCATAGTACTGCGATATTTTTGTGTGGCAATATTATATTGTCACACAGTTAATTCATTATACAAATGATTTATATTACAAATAGAAATTAAACTTTTGGTAGCCTACTAGAATAATACAATCAACTGTGTTTTCAGTCCGCTAGATACATTTTGCTGGGCCAAAAAAAGTGAGATGAACAGACTGAAAACTTTATCTTACATAAAAAACAAAATTTGCAGCTGAAAATAGGTGATCAGCCGCAGTATATTTTATCGCAATACTCAGCATATTGCAACATATTAAAAATTGCAATAATATTGTATCGTAACTTAAATATCGTGATAATACCGTATCGTAGATCCCATGGTGATTCCAACCCCTAATATACAAGGGTTTTTTTTTGCTGGCATATTCATGGATGCATTATTGATAGGGCCTACTAAGCACAGGCCCAGAGGCGCAAAGCATCAGGTGGCTCCATGGCCTTCTCTTGCAAAATGTCACTCAAATTAATAAGTGCCAACCAGGAGGAGACGCAAAAAGACTGCAAAGAGATGCAAAGAGTCACAAAATAACTACAAAAACAGGCAAAACAACCATAAAAAGACAAAAAACAACCACAAGGAGACATAAAATGAATAAAAAATGACACCAAGCGACCAAAAAGTCACAAAATTACCTCAAAGAATCACAAAGTTACCCCAATATGACACCTATTTACCTAAACAAATCATAAAACAACAAGAAAAAGACACAAAACAACCACAAAGAGACATAAAATAAATACAAAATGACACCAAGCGACCAAAATGTCACAAAATTACCTCAGTGAGTCACAAAACAACAACAAATTCTGTGCATCTTCCCTCCATGTAGGAGTAGTGGTGGGGCCCTTTGCATATCTGTGCCCAGGGGCCGATTGTCTCATAATCCGCCCATGGGCACATTGCAATGCTTCTGTGGATTATTCTTGATGAGCAAAATAGCGAGAAACCAGTGGTGGGAATGTTTGTTGCGGGCGTGTGCATCCACATATATGCAGCACACAAACAAAACAGGAACCCACTCATTCAAAACAAAGCTCTAAATCATTAATTCTTTGAAGAATACAAAACCCTTTTTTAATTAACGAATGTAGTCAATCTCATCACGTCTAAAATGCTGTCTTAACACATGAACTGCACCTAATTAAAAATCTAGTATGAAATATTTCTGTCACAAGCTGTATGATCCTCAGGTGTCCAGGCGCCTGACGAACCAACGAATACTCTGAAAAAACATACCAGTCATGTGATTGGGGAAGAAATCATTGCATGGGACCTTTATCTGTTAGAGTAATCTATATGCTTACTGCAGTGGTATATCGAACACGCCAGGGATCTAATCATATTCCATTGCTTCTTTGACCCAGCCGATCCATAGAGACAGACCGTCAATAGCTGCCCATATGACAGCATGCAGGCCATGTGGAGGCAGCTCAGAGCGTTTCCATGGAGTCAAAGCTCCTATTGGGAGGTAATTAGATGCCTGTTGAGTCCCCACTTTGACACCCCCTCTTCTCTCTTTTATTCCATCAAAATCCCTTGCCCCCCCCACCCCCACCCCTCTCCATTTCTCTCTCTCCCTTCCTCTCCTGAGCTCCCGAGACAGAGCAGCCGGCTGTGACAGAGTGATTCCACATGTGAACCCTGTCTGCCTCGACCTGTCAGCGAGATCACTCTCATCATCCCCCGTGTCAGCGGCGAAGCTGCCGGGTAGCCGAAGGACATCCGAAAGGCCTGTCAGGTACACAGGCCATCACGATGTTCTGTCCCTTATTCAATCGAGCTCCTGCTGGGCCAAGGAGCTGTTTATGTAAGGTGAAGGAAAAAAAAAATATCAAATGTACTTGACAATCCAGTGGCACCGGTGCTGAGTGGCAACTTTTGGAATTTCCCCACTTAACAGGAACATCGAGATGATCCTTGAATAGACGAGAAAATGTACAAAAATAGACTTTGCACTCTACAATTATCTATTTTGTACTATTCAGAGTTTGCTTCCTTTTATTGTTGTGTACTTTCCCTCAGAGACCTTCTCTAAAACGAAAAATGTCAAAGCTTCAGCAAAAAAAAAGGAAGAACAAAAGACTGACTGATCGTTCACACATCCATCTAACACAGCAGGGTGGGGGGATGGGTTTCAAGCCTATCCCAGCCTGAATCAGTGAGTGATCATTTGATAAAAAAAAAAAATTGTAAAGTTTGATTGCTTCCTGTGTGTTTGACAATCACATAATAAACTGTTATTCTTCCTGCACGAGTAACAGAGCTGCCAGTAGGATTTTGTAGTGGATTCCTGTTTTGACTGCTCCGCCACAAGGCAGTAGTGGAATTCTGTCATGTCTGTAAAGTAGAATAGCGTGTGATCTACGATTCCTCCAAACACACACACACACACACACACACACACACACACACACACACACACTCACTCACAAGCCCCTCCCCCCCCATACACACTCACACAGCCATAAACCTTGTGGTGGTAATAAAGCTGTCATCGCTACCACACTAACAGCTACTGTGTTTACCTCCCTGTCGACCTGCCCCAGACAAACCCTGCCCTCTCTTTCCCTCTCTCTTCCTCTCCACACTCTCACAATGACTGGCCTCACTCTCCGGGAACTTGCCTCTCTCAATCTCACGTCGAACCAAACGATGCCCTCATTAGCGGCACACCTGTTATTCTCTGCAGACTTGGCCTGAATTGGAGGGAACATGTGCTGGAGTTTGTGTCTGTACCTGCAGACTTGTTACCAGTGACTTCTGACAGAGCCCTGTACTGGAGTGACTCATGCCTGTACATCCCCAATCTACTGTACTGTTAGGGCAAGCTGTCATTTTAATTCAAAACCTTATCTCCGTGCAGCGAGGCATTATGGGAACAGCACAGACAGGCTGGAATAAATAGATGAAACCTGAAGAAGAGATGGGAAGAGCTGCACGGGGTCTGGATCACTGGAGGACAAAGTCAAAGGGGGCTGATGATGGTGCGGAATCAAAATGAATCAGTGATTATCTCATACACGGCTGGAGTGAAGCAATGGATTTACAGCATTCTGTCGTTTCACAAAGGGAGCTCGACACAGAACAGCTTCAGGGCATACAGACGCACATACTTCCAGTGAAGGTGAGAGTGCGCAGTTCCTAGGGTTGCATCCTAAACAGGAGGAGTAGGGGAATAAAGACGAAGCTAAGAAAGCCGTGAGAGGAGCTGCTGCCTCTTGGAGCTCCATGCTGAAAGAGCACGGTCACAAAACGTGATGCCCCCACTCCAGTGCCTCGCTCCTGTGGGGCTGGGAGGTGCAGCCTATAGGCTGTGGGGTGGAGGAGAGCTGAGGGTGTGGGAGCATAAGTGCCTCAACTGGTAATATCAACAGCTAGAGTTCCCTCCCCACCGAACTGGTTTACGAGCCGGTCTTACTTCCATGCACCTTGCAGTAGGCTGCAAGAGACAGATAACAAATCCTTTTTGGTTTGTATTGGTGAGCTGTGCGAGCTGCTGCATCGCCTTGGGGTGAGAAAAGGCTGCTTACCACCTCTTGGGTGCTTTAGTGGATGATGCAGATTTTTCATAGCGAGGGAAACAGTGTGAAAATGTCAACAGTGCCACACCTGTTCACCCTGTCCTGCCTCTCAGGGAGAATAACAAAGACTCTACACTTGAAATTTGCATAAGCAGAGACGGAATTGATAGAGAACCAAATCAGAAGTGGAGCTTTTACTCCCACGTTAATAATTACACAATAGGAGATAAGCTTTGCACCAGTTAACCAGCCCACAACAGAACAACACTTCCTTCCCAGAAGCTCTGTTTTCAATGCCCTCCATCGACTACCACGACGTCACCTGCCGACACGTCCAACACACCGTCCTGTAAATGTGTCAGAGGCAGAAGACGCAGTGAAACGAGCTGGATCCCCTCACACACCCTGTACACAGCCCTGCACACCGCTGACTCACGCCACAGATGCCCCTACATCGTAGTAACGTGATGCAAGCAGCGGCTCCACTGTTTGGAACGCGATAAGGATTTATGATGTCATCACTGTTGCTGGTAGGCTAAAGTTCGAACTGTGACGACACAGTGTTCCAGACCCAGCGGGAAGAACGTGCGTGTGGATTATAAGGCATTCTGACACCTCGCACGCTCACACACGCTCACACACACACACACACACACACACGCACACACGAGCTGTGGGCGTGAGCGCAATCTCAATATGCTAATACGATAGTAGTGGTGTAACCTTGCTTTAACACGCTACTCACCAGCACTACACTTTGATCCCCATCTTTGCTCCGACTTGTATCCGGTGTCGAATCAATAAAAGCCGCCGCTCCGGATATTCCCAAATTAATTAGCGTTGTACAAAAACAGCCTGCTCAGCTGACATCAGTGGGAGAAGTAGAGCCGGACTCCAGAGAGGTAGGCTACAGTCAGGTCGGTGCGAGTGGAGAAAAATGTCTGTTGATAGGAGCTTGTTAAATGGTCCTGGCTGCGGACAGGTTTCCACCGGTGAGCAGCGGACACAGACGGAGAGCTGTCGCCGTGAGAAAGTGCGTCCCTGAAGGCGTGGCGACTGTCCCTGTCCTGCGCCACGGAGACACGGCGAACCGCACAGCACATCCACACGTCCTCGGAGCAAGTGATGAGCCGGAGGAGAGGAGAGGGAACTACTCACACATTAGTCAAGGAGGCGCAATAACCACGTTTCCGGTGTCGGGTTTTCAAAATAAGACACTCGATAATGACGAACAGGGGAACTATTTCTTACATGGGTGGTGGAAGTATGCCAAGAAGGGCTGAATGACCCACTACGGAAACTCAAAGGGAAAAATTACCTTATTTCAGCCAAAGTCAACATTATGACCACCTTACTGTTCATTTCACATTCAAATTAACAAATTAAACATAAATTGTGTTGGCATGTTGGTAGCACTATCTTTTTTCAGTTATTATTATTTTATAATTATATAGAATAATATTTATAATTATTATTATATATTTTATATAAATTATTATTTATTTATTTGTTTTTAAGGTTTTAGAAACACACCTGAACAAATACATATACTGTAAAGGCAAGATAAAATCATGATACTAATAACTAATGGGGAGAAAATAAAATAATAACAATAATAATAATAAATAATATCAATAATTAAAAAGAATAATGATCAGTGGAAATGGTTCATTTCTTCATAGAGTCAGAGCACATGTAAGCCAGCAAGGTGGATGGTCAGAGATCCATAATGGGCTCCCATGTTCTCAGGAAGACTTCCCCCTTATTTCTTAATATGTAAGTGCATTGTTCCAGTTGTAGTATATCATTCAATATATGTTTGAACAAGGTAAATGTTGGGGGTCTTTGCTGGTTCCAGCTGAGCAAAATGCACTTCTTTGCTATATATGATATTATGACGATCCTCTTAACAGACATGGGGTCTAACGTCGTGTTCAGTTCCATACCAAAGAGGTATCGTACTGGTGAAATGTCACACAGAATCCTCAAGACCGTAACAGCACTAGTTTTTGACAAGATAAATGCAGGGCCCATTTAAAAGAATTGACTATTTTTAATTTAATCTAGAACTCTTATTTTGTAGTACATAAACCACCCTACATTTTGAGGGTAATTGACTATAGTATTATGTAAATACTTGGGCCAATATTCCAATAATGAAGCATCATCAAGTAATCAGAGTAAACTTTAGCAACAAACTGACGGTCACTTACCAAAAGAAATCATGGAAAGGCATAAATCTTAATTAGTGTATTACCTTGTTTGTCTGTGTCAATGTTTTAGTCTACTCCTGTTATTCTGTTAAGTGTTATATCCTCCTGAGATTCTATGTCCTCATGTAAGGACATAATATTTTGGGTTTACTGCACCTCATGGTTCATTCTGCTTCACTTAGACCTGTTGTCCTCGTTCGTGGACTTTTTTGTGCCATCTAGTGATAGTAAGACTCCTATACACTAATCTATGTAAAAACAAGATGGCAGCCACCTCTGCCACTGTTAACTACAAAGTACTAGTTTAAAGACACTGGGACTTTATGGCCATCTAATTTGAGGACAGTGGGACCAGAGAGTTGAAACTGAAGATTATAAACAAAAGTTCAGGTCTCAGGAGGATTTGTGAGTTGTTTTGTAAACTGTCACAATGTAAAGTTGTTGCGGACCTCAGGAAGAATAGCTGCTGCAATGCAGTGGGTAATGGGGATCCTAATAAACTAAACTAAACTAAACTGCACACACAATGAACTGGAGGCTTGTGGGTCAAGGAATAAAATAAAATCGCTATTTCTCACTGACACAAATTTACTTTATATCTGTAACCTCAGTCAGAGCTGAAATTGGTACTATCAGCATTATGTTGAATAGTGTGCAGCTTTTATTTTGAAGGCAAATTTATTTCCGGTAGTTTAGTGTATCTCTGTTGGTGAGCAAGCAAGCAGTGGCAGATTCTCTCTCCCTTCTTTAGACACACACACACACACACACACACACACGTACGTTCACTACATGAAGACAATTAAAACTAAAGCAGTGGCAGATTCTCTCTCCCTTCTTTACACACACACACACACACACACACACACACACACACACACACACACACACACACACACACACATGTACGTTCACTATATGAAGACAGTTAAAACCTGTATGATACCTGTGTGCTGCAGTTACATGTATCGGGCCGTTTGTAAGTCACAAAAGTTGTGAGAAAATCTTGAAATGTTCACCAGTGGGCCTTTCATTTCAAAGCAGCTACTACAAGCAGAGCAGGAATGTTAATTTATTATTCAAAATCGTTCTTTGGTCTGCTAATGAGTCATCCCATTATACACAAGCTCCAGACCAAAGAGGTTATCCAAACAGTTGTGGGCACATTACAAGAAACAATGGGCACTCTTCATTTGTAATCCCCAGGCAACCCCTCTTCCATCCTGAGTGACACTCGCTAACCGTGACCCCGCAATGAAAGGACCGACTCTGAATATGGAAATGAGACTCTGACATTAAGAGCCGGGCTGTATTTCCATTAAAACCTTAGTTAATTATTACCATTCACCTAATTCAAACAACAAAGAGGGAATGTGCAAACCCTCCCCACTGATTGGACATGAGAAGCTGGAGTAATGGGTTAAGGGAGCGGGTTATTGCCTGGTGCTACCCTGGCTGCTGCTGCTGTCATCATGTTTTTTTTTGCAAGGTTGAGATGTAAGTTATGGAGGGGGGTAATTAATTTGAAGGGAAGTGTTGTAGAGAAAGAGAGGGAGGGGCGGACTGAGAGGGAAATAATTAAGCGGATGAGATGCAGAGTGGTAAAGGTCCGTGTCGGGCCATGAGGGGCTGTGTGAGCTGCTGTCCCCGGGGCTTTGATGCCTGCTGCTGGGCCCTCGGGGTGAGGGAGAGGATGGGTCTGACATTGCTGCAGAGGACAGAGATAAAATACTCTGTCTCTCTCATATATGTACACACACATACATAGGCACTCAAGCAGGTGCAGAGGGTGGTGCTACAGTGAACACACACTCATACTTGTTTTTGTCACTTGTAGGAAGACTACAAGAGGCGTCCATGTACAGGTTTGTTGGAAAGTGAGAATGTTTCTAAATTTTTGGCATTGTATTTGCAGAACTGTCACATATTGATGTTCTTGTTTGGCAATCAGGTTACAGGAAACAAGCGATCAATGATGAGGCAGGTTGCTGATAAGTTGACAATATGGCTAAATTATCCACCAATTTATCTGGAGGTTTGCTGAAGCATCTACAAGAGGCTCGTGCTCATAACAGCCTGAGATGTAAACGTTAAGGGCTAGCTAGCTCAGTGGTGCTAGGTGAGCTAGCAGTAGATGCACACTTCCTTCTGCGCAGTGATACGGCTGGCAGGTGTAGTTCGGTAGAGAGTAAATAGTTCCAGCATGAAACTGCTCACAACAAGGCATGTGGATTATCTTGAGTAACCACATGATTTCTGGACAGAGACACTGCTGTTGAGTTTTCAAACGTTTGTCGTCTTTTTTTGGCACTTTGAGCACCATGAGCCGAGTGCCATCCACTTCCATTATATCATAGAGAAGGCAGACATCTCTACAGTCAATATCTCTAACACTCGGCAACTCACACTAAAACTGTCTAGACTCACAACTAGCACTACAGGTAAGAGGAACAATATGTATTCTGGATTTTTGGGTGAACTGTCCCTTTAACCCAAAACCAAAAGTCTTAAGGCCTAAGCTTGTGTTGACCACATGCTTTTTCACGATGAAAGGGTGATTTCCTGCAGTGTGACCGTGTGAACAGATGTGAATAGTACAAGTACACAACAATGATTCAGCCAACATATGAGGAAGTACTTGGAAAACTTGAAATATGTTTTAGCAGCTGAGGTTAGTTTGATTATGAGGATGTTTGTTAGTGTTTCAGACATTCACTCACTTACTCTGCCTCTCCAAATTTGCCAGCCTTTTAGGTTAGTTCCCCTTGTGTGTGTGTGTGTGTGTGTGTGTGTGTAGTCACTTGAACTGAAGCCTCAACTAATGATTACACAACAGAGCGTTGTGGTGCCCCTGCACATGTGAGAAGGGCTCTTGTTATAGTTTCCAAACAGCTTTTTTAGAATAGCAGAGGAAGCAGACAGAGGCACATTCAGATGTTTCACATCGCCTCTGCTCCCCACTCTCCCCTCGCCGGCTCACATTATACACTGAAGGTGTTGCAACAGTATCACTGACGGATGCTGATTGCAGCTTTCACACTCACAATGTCTCAAAGTTTGTTTGCCGTCCCCCCCCCCCCCCCCCGTTTCTTTTTCAAAATCATTTGCATGCAGTATATAACACCCACATTGCGCCTTTATCAAAAGCTGTTGCTTGGTCCCGGCACGAGGGAACCACATCCCAGAAAAGTGCTGTTAATAAACTTGACAGTTACAGATCAAATCAAGCCCCATCAGCCAGAATAGGTGAGAATGCTGCGTTCACAAATATAGTCCTCACAGTAAATGCAGCTTTTCAGCCATATTAGCACAATGATAAAGCCATTTTAGAAACATGGCTATGCAAATTCCTTTTTAGTTAGGCTGAGGCCAGACACAGTATAGCAACAAATGTAGCAGCGGAAGTGACCTTGCAGAAATGTAACTTGTTACATGCAACCTTCTTCATAATGAGTACCGACCGACCCAAAGCTGTATGATTTTTCTCCAGAAAGCACAGAGTTGTTCTTGTCTTTTCGGACGCATCTTCTCCTTTTCCTCTGCTGTGTCTCTGACTTCCAGTTGCTCTTTGGTGTTTCTGTCTGCTCCCTCTCCCCGCTTCTCTCCCTCTGTCTGAAAAACCCTGTTTCCTTGGCTCTCCTGCAGGGCCCAACATGCCTTGCCAGATGCATACTCATTATTTATGCCTCTTAAAATGTACCAATACAACATGAAATCAATCTTGCATCTGTTACAAATATAAATCACCTCTAAATGGGGCTATAAGTTCTACTGAACAAATCAGGTTTTCAGTCTAATGCTACAAATGCATTGCGCCGTGTACTAACACCCTGCCAATCGTGCTGTGTGTGGAAGAAAATAGTTGTAACATTGAAGGAAGTGGGCCTGTGATGTAACATGAGGATGTTCTGGTAGAGACTGTTCAGCTAAACTTCCCCTGTTCACAACAGGACAGACAGACGAGTAGCTGCCAGAGGATGAGTGGGAGGAAAGGGAGAAAAGAGAAGAAGCATTCAGGAGAGAGATAGCTACACTGAAAAGCATGAATAGGAAGAAAGGCTTCACAGGACAGATTCCTGGAGGCTTTGCTTCTATACGAGTTGCGAGACCTTTGCTGTCTGTCATTTGTTGGTCCACTGCTACTTGTGAAGAACGCAAGCTGGCCAAAGTCTTGTTGGTGCCAGATCCCAGTCTAGTCCGCCACCCTGGCCAATCAGTCCTGCTTTCCCCAGGCGCCTCTCTGTCTCCTCGGGCGAATGGCTCAGTCTGTACGCCACCCGTCCCGTGTCCCCCCCGCTTTCAGAAGAGGGGGGATAAATAGAACGAGGTGACAAAAAAAAAGAACGCTCTTTTGTGGTGGTTGAGGAGGAAAGGGAGGGTTGTCTGACACCCCCAGGCACAGGCCCCCCTCTGGCAAGCAAATTTGGAAAGTGGTGAGGACTGAGCAGACACAATAACGAGACCTAAGAGACCGACAATGGGAGCCAGAATACTGTGTTCCAGGCTAAGATAAAGAGGGTCAGGACAGTACGACCTGGAGTTAATGACACACGTATATGTGTTTTGCTCCTGTGTGTCTAGATAGATATCAAGAAATGGCAACAAGCAAAGTTGGTTTCTGAGTGTCAAAACATGACATACCAAACTTTCTCCCCATCAAGTGATGTCTTCTACATCTAGGTTATATTTGGTTTCTGGGGCAACATGTCTTAGTTTTTTGTGTTCTTAGAAACCATCCATGTTGAATCTGACAGTGAGGAGCTCTGAGATACAAGCTACCTTTACCTTATATGTGTGAAAGCTCAAAGAGAGCTGTCCCATGTTTGTTGTGTAGAAAGAAGAACTGTCTTTTTGTACCCTGGCCTGTGGTGTTTTTAGCCTCCCTTTCCTCCCACCAATCCATGCAACAGGTTGATAAATGAATGGTTATTCAGAAGGCAATGTATTAGATGTGCATAATCATCGCAGTGTTGTTAAAGTCGCTAGAGACATCTTTGTGTCTGATGCTAACACTGAGGATGTTTGAAAGCATGAAGCCAAAACACACCGGTCAGAGAAGAATGAAAAGAAAAGGAAATGAATAGAGATGAACACAAAGAGGAAGGAGAAGAAAGGTGATTGTAATTGGATTTGAAAATGACTGTGTTAGAAAAGGTCTTGATGATTCAGCATGACATCTCTAACCTTCCGTGGAGGTGTGTGTCTGGGGGGGGGGTGCAGGAGAAAGCTTTATCATCAAGAGTTTTCTTTCCTCACCTGCGCATGCTGCCACCTGTCATTAACAACCAGAGGAGACTGTGATGACAAGCATGTATTCACAGGCTCACCCTCCCACACAGCACTTACCCCCGCTATTCCGTCAAAGAGGAAGATGTGATTAAAGACGTTATTGTCATGTGCAGTGTATGCCTGCACGTCAATCACATGCTGCTTTTCAAGCAGGGATCATAATCCTTCTGTTTGCTGTGGGACTCACGGGGTGAAGGGGTCTGTCTGTATTTAGCCTGCCCGGGACGGAGCTCCATCGATGGGCTGCAGGCCTCTGACACTCTCCCTGTGGTTCTGGGATCGGCGGGATACAGGGGATTACATGGCCACACAGAGGGAAATGTGCTCTCCGCTTGAGGACATGGGGCTTCGGATTTGTTCCTTTTGACATTTGGAAAAGCTTAAATTAGATAAACAATAAATAAAGCTATGTTAAAAATACTTATAAAATTGGAGACATTCTCACATATCAAATTTGAGTTGAGGAATCTTCAGGCGTGCACCGTTCCTCGGCTGCTTCCAGACAAGAGGAGGATTATTTGATGTTTCAGTCAACGTCTTTGCTCTTCATCGAAGACACAGACGCGCAAGCAGCACTCATCCAAATCCATGTCAGCTGCAATATTTAGCAGGACTAAGGGGAGAAGATGTGTACTCTCGTTTGTCAAACAGTCTCATGAATCTTTTCTGTTGTTTGCTTGTGCATACAATGATTTCAGGGCGCGGGTGTGTTTTATTTGAGCTGCTCTGACAAGGTTGTGCCTGACAGTTTCTGACATGTGTCATGTCTTATGTTGACGCTGAGACGGAGAGAAAGGATACGGGACTGATTGGTTCATACTGGGTCACTGTGGAGCTCCAGGAATCCATGTTGACAGTTTTGCTCCTGACATCATGTATCTCCTAGAGCTTTGGAGCACACACTGTACACACTGCATGTCTTGGAGGAAGTCATTCTGTACTAAATACTACAGGTTCAGATGAAATAAGACTATTCAGAGTTGTCTGATATATTCATTTGCCTGTTATTTATTGATTTCTTTTAGTAGTTTGCTTTTTCAATTGTAATCACATTAACTTAGCTCATGTGCAAGAGAAGTAATTAAGAGCACTGATGCATGATAAAAGCCGAATGATAAAGAATCCGCACTACAAGAGGGTTTCTTTACACTGTACATGTGGATCTGAATGAAAACAATGAGCCTCATTCACCAACTGTTCTTAAGAAGAAAAGAAACAAACAAATCTGCACACTCGAGAGCACACTTACACAGATTTGAGTGCTGACGTGTTTGTGCAAAATAATTGGTTGTTGTGCTTGCTTCAGTTCTATAGTTGTTTAATATTATCATTATTATATATAATAAATATATATATTATATTCAATATTTTTTTCTAATTTATTTTTATTATTTTACAAAGCATTACGGCCTTTTGAAATAAACACTACACTAACAATTCAATTAAGTTATGTTAATTGGGAACCATGCTATCCAATAATGAATTATTGATCATGCTTACAGGCCCAAAGTGGACCTATGCTTTAACCCTAGCTCTCCGTGCACAATGACATATTTACTGCTGCTGCAAGATGTTGCAGATCATGCCCTGAGGAGGGGACGCATCTTCCAAGACCATGTAGATCTATGTGCAGAAAGTGGCGAGGGCAAGCCTGTCCCCATCCAGTGCTCAACGTCTCTCTCCTGTATCTGAAAACATTTTTTTGGCCTCAGATTTGACATCAAACCGGTTGTGCGCTCTTCTCCTGATAAAGCTTTCTCTGAGCCAGCAATTGCATCCCATGCGTCTTTGTGTTATTTTATATCCACTACTGACTGATCAAATATTACAGCTTGTTTTTTGTTCACTTCCTGCAGAGGTACCTTCAGTTCAGAACTATAGAAGTTTTCTTTATGTTGGAAAGTCCGGTGCTTCTCCCTCTGTAGACATTTGTTTGGGCATTCTTTACTTAATTCTCTCAATGTACCTTTTTCTGTGTGTGCACACAGCCCTGCAGTCTAAAACCTTTTTATGGGCATGGCGGGGCATTAACCTACTGTATGCTAATTAGGATCAACTGGCACATGCTTTCAATTTACAAGGATGAGGGGATTCATCATTGTAATAACACAGATGCAAATTATTCTGCCATTTAAGAACACATCATGAATCAAACATAGACTTTTCTTAGGACCTCTCTTGAGGATAAATTGTAGTAAAAACTGAGGAAGATATTGGTGAATTATGCCATTTGTTTCTCATGACTCTTACCCAGTTAGTCTTCTGCCCTTGACAGCTTTGCCCTTGAAAAATTGCAGCCATATGTAAAGTGTGTCATGGATGATAAGTTATTGTGTGGTCAATGAATGTCTCATAGACATAAAGAACGTGTAGGTGTTAGGCTGCAGTCATTGTTGCATTTCTAATCCTTATTATAAGCTCTATGAAAGAGAAACTGCAGTCTAAAAGCCATTACAGATCACACGTATGCCTGAATCTTAGTATGAGGTGTGCCCATATGTGAATGATGTTTTCCTTCTTTCTTCTAGCTGTCCCCTGGCACTCACTTTGCAATTACATCTTTTCAGCATGAATACTTAAATGCTGGCCAGAAGGCTGCAGAATGCATTTGGAGTGGTGAACTCTTTATATTCAAATTGAATGGCCACTACTGTTTGCCACTGGCTTTTTTTCTTTTTACTTCAGCACATTAAATTACCTCGGAATTTAGTCTATGTAAACTGAAAGCTAAGATGTGGGGTGGTAAATTTAGTCACTGAAGGTTCAAAATGGACGTGCTAGCAACTAGGTCATGATAGTTAGGTTAACGTCTTATCGAGGTGAGAACAATTGATTGAGGTCATGTACATATATTGTACGATATTTCCCTTGTGTTCACAAAAGTGTCTATTTACACAAGAATGCATCCAAACTTTTAGCAACATGATGCCAGAATAAAGAGCAGGGTTTTCCCGACCATTATAAGCCTTGGACCCAGCGCTTAAAGCCCTGTTTCCACCAAACACTTTTGGTTTGGTACCTTTGGAACCAAAAGGAACCCTTCAGACATGTTACCTAGACCCTGGCGTTTCAACCACAAACAGTGATCTTAAACATGGGCGGGATTATTGTCACTCAGTACTCTGTCTAGCACTCAATGTATTTCCTCATTACTGGTGACACAGATGGAAGTCTGTGCCTCGTTTATCGTCCACAGGTTAAGGTGTGTTGATTGATTCACATCGTCAACTCATGCACTGAGTAACATTACAAGTCAGTGTTCCACCTTAGAAGTCGTCGGCAGTTGATCTGGTGAAGTAAGCTATTTTTTACCCCAACTCCGGTTGCTGTAAGAGGCAGCAAAACATCCTTTCATTTTATAGTTACAGTCTACTAATAAAACTCCCCATAGTATGAACAGTGGTTACATGAGCCTCAAAACCAGCCACAACTCGGCCCTGAGCAGAGTGACTGTCCACTACTGACCAATCAATGCACTGCAGTGTTCACGGCTCCACCTTTTAGTACCAGATCTGTGTGCTGGGTACCAAAAATGGGGATGGTACGAAATGGTCCCATTGGTACCATCCACAACTTGTCACGGTGGAAACGGAAAAAAAGGGTACTGAACCGAACTCTACCATACTGCTCTGTGAAAATGGGGCTTAGGAGTTATGACAGCACCTAAGCTGAATGAACAACAACATGTTTTGTTATCATTTATGGTCAAATTAAAAGTTCCTTGCCTTTCGAAAAGGTTGCATTATTATGCTATCAGTGGCATAAAATGGTCTTAAAAGGACAATAATGTTGTTTATCACAATTATTTCTGGGACAAAAGCTATTATCGTGACAGGCTTACGAGCAACTGCAAGCTATTTTCATTTGATGTACTTTGCACAAATTAACTTAAGGAGCTTTTACTTCTAAACAAAACACTACTACAACTGGGAGTTTTGATCAAAAAACTATTTATCCAGAAACCTTCAGTTTTTTAAGATGCTGCTTGAAAGGAACAGCAATGCTATTTTTGTCTGAAACCTGGACACTGCTCAGTTTTGAAATGATGGATTGACAGGCATGTCACTGAATAGGACTGAACAAGACTGCATAAGCAACAGAGAGTAACTTTATACATGACACACTCAGCACCAGTCCAGGTGCATCTGAATTAACAGTGGGCGGACATAAATGAATAAACCTTTACCCCACTATCACCGGCTGTTTTATCTCTCTTACATTCATGTTTTGTCCCTATTCATTTCTTCCTCCCGTCTGTCCGTACCATCTTATTGATCCTCTCTCCATCCTTTCACTTCAAAACCAGAGGCTCCGGGAGGCGGCGTGATTGACAGGCCTGTGCTGTGTCTCCGCTGGATAATACCCCTCCCACCTCTCCCGTTGCCAGGGTGACAGATGGGTTTTCTCTGCCGAAACACTCCGTCTCCATCTCTGTCACCTCAGATTGGTGAGCGAGCTGGCGAGAGGAGGGGTAGGTGAGACTCAGTCAGTCCTACACTTCCCATGACAAATGACAGCGATACAGACAAACACTGTACAGTGAGTCTTCGTTTATGTTTCTAACTGTGAACAGTGTCTGGTAGTCAATCACACTCTGCTCAACACCAATCTTGCACTCTATTCTCCGGCTGGAGCATTAGCTGAAAAAAAAAAAAAGCAGGCCAGTGCCTGTGAGGGCCTGTCCGTGATTCACAATCATAATGTTCCTCCACTCTACCATACAGGCCGTGTAAGCACAGTGTTCTGGCTGCCTGCATTATCAAAGGTAGGAGTCTTTGATTCAAAACCAAATAGAACAGGTCAAAAAACAGCCTGGAGGCAGCTTCTTCTCCAGCTATAAAGTGACTCTCTTTCTGTTTAGCTCTCTTCTTTCTTTTCTCTGTCAGGCTTTCTCTTTGTCACTAAGCATCAGCTCTAACAGTGTTGCTATGAGCACAGTTCATCATTCACACAGGCAGTGCCCATGGCACAATTGGGCCAATGCCAAGTGAGATGGATGACATCATCCATTGTGCTTGTCGCCAATCCAATCAGGCTCCCAGACACCAATGTGGAGCCTTGGACATGATTAGCTTTGAGTCCATGACATCATCCCTCAGCCAGTTTCCCTATGGAGGCACTGACATCATCATCATCATCATCATCATCCAGCGTGAGTCGATTATGGTGTCTAATAATCTGTTTTTGTGTCTTCACTAGTAGTGATTACAGGTCTTGGATCACTCCTGCAAGAATTTGGGTATTTATCATAGTGAACCAGGTGTGAAGAATGACTCATATCTAGACTGTCTATGTGCTGTTTCAGACAAGCTCGTACATTCAAACTCTCACACATGCATGTGTGAACCTGTGTGAAAGCTGAACAAGCACACCCGCTATCTGTTTCTGGCATCTCTCCTATCCAATCTAATACTAACCTTTCCAATCCTATCCTATCCAGTCCAGTCTGATCCTATGGCTCAGTTTTTCAGAAGTAATCTGATCGGATTCAACTATCGGATTGGATCACATCTTGAAAATTGGTTGTTCAGATGAAAAGATCATGTAATCCAGTCTTGATTTTGATTTGGATCAAACCTTTTGTTTGTGTTCTTCGAAATATTTTATTAGGATTGGGATACCTTTGATCCAAAGAATCAGGACTATCCTGATCCCAGCAGTAGGGTCAATTTTAGGGTTGATCTCCAGAACAAAATGCAATCAAACCTTTAAATTTGTCAAATATTTATATATTTATTCATATTTTGCACTTGATTCGTTCAACCGTTACAGTGGTCTTGAAAGATTAAACAAGGCTTTAAGTATTTAGAGATTTTGTGCTCATAAAATAATCCCCACTCATAGCTGTCAGTATCAAACTGAATTTTTGAAATTTTTATTTAACACTTATTACAGTGACACAGCTGAAGGTAGTTTCTAACAGTTGCATCCTACACGCTGTATTCTGTCTCTTAAAAAAGTTTAGCTAGTAGCCCATTAGCTTGAAGCTCCCATTTAGAGCACTGGTTATCTAGATTTAGTAATCTTGAGAAGTTTGTACCAGGATGAGGGTGATACAATCCAATGTGTTTTAAAAAAAATGGCACAACAATGAGATGGATTATCTGATCCTGGATAGCAAAAAACAGGATTTCCAAATCCGGATCACTGTGATTCAGATTCATTTTTTTGAAGGACTGGGCCCAAATCCTGCTCTAACCGGCCAGTTCAGATCTTATCCTATGCCGTCCCATCCTATCCTATGCGATCCCGTCCATTCTAATCAGATTCTCTTCTATCAGATTCTATTCTACTCTATCCTTTCTGATTTAACCCGATCCTATCCTATCCTATCCTATCCTATCCTATCCAATCCTGTCCAATCCCACCCTATCCCATCCTACCCTATCCTATCCAATCTGATCCAATCCGATCCAATCCCACCCTAATCCACCTGATCCAATCCTATCCTATCCTATCGATTCCTTGCCCTGTCCTGTTCTATCCTATCCTATCCTGTCCTGTCCTATTCTATCAAATCCTACCCTATCTTTTCTGATCCAATCCTATCCAATTCTATCCAGTGCAATCCTATCCAATCTGATCCAATCCTGTCCAATCTGATCCAATCCTGTCCAATCCCACCCTATCCCATCCTATCCTATCCCACCCTCTCCCACCCAATCCCATCCCATCCTATGTCATCCTATCCCATCTGATCCAATCCTGTCCAATCCCATCCCCTCTCATCCAGTCCTGTCCAATCCCACCCAAGCCTATCCTATTCTATCCTATCCTGTCCTATCCTATCCTATTCCATTCTATCCTTTCCTTTCTTTTACCACTTTATCTTGTCCTGTCCTGTCCAGAGAATTTCAGGCCCTCCCCTCTTTGTTATAATTCTTACACAGACATAACAAATAGTGTCTGATATACAGTGGGTTTAAGAAGTAGTAAAAGCAGACAAATGTTGAGCTCTTCCTAATAAGATATGACATTTGGTTTTGAAAGCCAGACACAATAGTTCATTGTAATGAGGTTTACCTTTACGGGGCAGGTAGACAGTGGAGCCTCTCTAATGTGACAGAGACCTTTAAAGAAAGATGTGGCCTAAACTTACTCCCTCTCTTCCTCCTCTCCTTCCTCCATTTCAGTTATCTAAACAGTGCTGAGTCTCTGCTCCAATGCTCTGTTAGCACCGGCCTCCGGTCCATCCTGACAGGCTCTCCTTGGAGACCACTCTCTCTCTCACACACACACACACACACACACACACACACACATACACATGTACACACACATGCACACCTATGAGAGCTATCTGAGAATAATGGAGTGTGACATTACCTCATCGGACTTCACCCACAAAATGCACCACAAAATGCACACACCAACACACACATACTCAAAGTAATCAGAGTCAGTGGAGCCTATCGGCTTCCCGAGGGTTACCTCACTGTGTAGATGTCTTACACAAGCCACAGAGCAGTTCAGCTGTCCACACACACATAAACACACAGTTTTTTTTGTTTTTTTGGCACATTCCAGTATTCATTATACACACATATTCAGCCACAGTGTAATTTATGTGTGGGTACACCAGCTGGTGAGTCTAGTCAGTGGATTAATGCTTCTTCCTATTAAGCCTGGTCTTCTGTTAGATCTCTGCAGCAGCAACAGTAGTGGAGCCCTAAAACTTACTACATACTGTAGATTTTTTTTTCACATTAATTTCTGTCTTTGAAGCAGGCTGACGTCCTGAAAATGAAAGAAAAAGAAAAATCTGGGGAAACGCTCACCAGATTCCCTGATAGAAAGAGGTGAGTTCCCACGGGGAGATGAAACGGCAAAACACTACTGAAGAATGGATGACAAACACTACTGGAAGGCGTCAGCAGTCGCACATTCACAGTGACAAACACTAATACAAATAGTCCTCGTCAAGCTCTTATCATATGTACTTGTTCCTGTGAGGTTGCAGCTGTAGGAGGTCATGTCCTCCTCTCTGATTTTGTCAGGATGTAACACAGATAGCACTCAGACAGCTGGTAACCTTCTCTCAAGACTCAAAGATGTTCTCTTCTATTTACCTCTGTTGTTTCTTAGAGGTTTCTGTTGTGCACCTGGACCATTTATTTCATAACCTTTCTTCCCCACCAGATTTCCATGGTGCCATATTTGCCGTGTGCTGGTATTTGGAGGTGAGTATATTACCTCCCTGTTGGGAGCCAGACATGTGAGGGAAGAAGCGGGCAAGGGAACAAGGTGAGACGCTGAGCCGTCTGCAGTGATAATGAAGGAAGAACCAGGTGGACAAGTGTGACTGTCGGATTAGTCACGAGGGGCTAGATTCGTGCACACATGCTGTCTCTTTTTGGCATGCACATGCACTCGCGCACAAATAACCCCGTACACACAAGCACAGCTGCATCCTGTCACATTTGACAGCAGTCCACCCATTTTGTTCAGCAGGTATGTGACATGTTTAATTATGGGTGGATAATGAACATCATTTCAGATGCTCAGACATGGTGAATGTTAAAGCGTGAGGAGGATGCTTCACTGGTTACACTTCGTACACCCCTATGATCCAAAGGAGTGAGTACACATGCATGCAAACATAAACACACACACACACACACACGCACGAACGCACATTGCCTCCAAGCTATTGAGGAGTGGTTCCAAATACATGCAAGGAATTTGTTCAGACATACTTTCAATCCTGAAAACGACTTTTCTGTTTGAACCTGCTGCTTTTCTGTCAACAACTCATGCCTCTAAACACGTTTAGTCTTTACAGTACAACTCAGAAGTGTTGCTGAGAAACTACAAGTAGTAGTGATACAGTCAAATATGATCACCGTGCAATATCAGTTGTTGCATTAAAGTGAAAACAGAGAGCATTTACCAACGGTAGGTGTTGCAAAGACAACTGGATTGCTTTTCGTGTTCCTCAAAGCCAAACAACTACCGCAGTTTCCATTGTTATGTGAAGTGTCCACCTTTATGTTCTCCATATCTGCCACAGGGGATAGTAACTGTACAGAACTTACACTGATACTCTTTGGTAACTGGGGATAGCTTCCGATAGCTCCCGGGGAAAACAAAAGCACTATCTTCTTCCTGTTTTGGTTGTGCTATGGTTCTTTTGTGCCGTATATATCAAGACTTCCTTTTCCCATAGATTGTACCTGGTGGCAGAGAGATTTGCATAGTAAAAGTGAAGCATACAGGGAACAAATCTAAATGCCAATGGTGTCACTATTCTGCTATTACACTGTGAAATCAACATTTACGCCCCAATAACTTAAAGCAAAAATGTGTCTGTTTCCACCCTAATATTAAAGCCACAGTGTGTAGGAATTTCTCCCATCTAACGTTGAAATCATATATCGTATTCAAACAGATGGCGCACTCTAGCGCCTCACTGTTTCAAACACGTATTGCAACAACGGTAGATGCTGTGTACCAAAAAGCTATGATAACACTGATGAAACCATGTCATCCGATACTACATGGAGTATTCATTCAGGCTCCTACACAGACACACGCAATGCGAGTTGACAAACCCCCTCCTCACCATGCTGGCTGTGTTTACAACGTAGGACTGTTGGGGCGGATGTAAATTGAAACAAACCAATCACGTCTTGTCCTTTGACAACTGACAAGTGGCTCAACCTCACACACCTCATCCCTCTCCTCACATTACTGCACCGCTAACAGCTGTTAGTGGCCAGCGGCACTACTGCCGCATAACAAAGTCCCACTCTTTGAGCATAATGCAGGATCATGTGTTATGCAGCATCACGGGAGACGGAATCAAAAAGGCAGTGTGACTGGCGAATTAAAAAAACAAGGGTCAGCATTGGGGTTGCCTTTCCTTGATGGAGAGAGCTGCTGAAGGAGAAAGGTAATACAATCACAGGCCAGCGCTAACAGCGGCTAACAGCGGCGCAGTGATGCGAGGAGAGGGATGACGCTGTTAGCGACTGGCTGCTAACAGCGGCTAACAGCTAACAGCGGTGCAGTGATGTGAGGAGAGGGATGAGGCTGTTAGCGACTGGCCGCTAACAGCGGCTAACAGCCAACAGCGGCACTGGCCTGCGATTGCATTACCATTCTCCCTCAGCAGCTCTCTCTACCTGGGAAAGGCTACCCTGATGTGGGGCCTTCGTTTTTTTTAATTCGCCGGTCACACTGCCTTTTCTATTCCCTTTTGCGCTTTCTTGGCGACAAGGATTCCGTCTCCCATGATGCTGCATATGCATGATCCTGCATTATGCTCAAAGAGTGTGACTTTGTTTCAAATTTGCCAGGGTAGTAGCGAAGCGCCTCCTGCTCCTCTCCTTCGGCTCCTCAGTCACGCAGTGCTGGCCTGGCTCTCAACGAAAACGCCGAAGGCGGTGCTGTATGTCCCTTGCTGGCGGACGTATTCTCAAGATGGCGAAATGTAATGGAACCCCACAGACGACTTACCCGCACAATGTACAAACAAATCCGAAATTCTCCTTTTACGAGAATAAGTCAGATTATTGGTGGAGGTAATAGTACACCAGTGATGACATATTTATGAATGCAGACATCAATTTTTGCCAATAAACAACTGAAAATGTTACACAATGTCCCTTTAAATATCACACTCTTACCATAATCCCTGAGAGCTCAACATGATCTGAGCAAATATGCTGTGACTGCCACAAAAGAGGACACAACACTTACAAGATAATATGTGATAAAATTCAAGGCAGCAACACTCATGTTCCGGCAATATTTCACTGGCATAGCTGCTACCCTGGGGGGTTTTGTCAGCATTCAACAGTGACAGTAAGATAAAACACATTGTCAAAAGGTGAGGGATTATGGGTAATATTTTGAACATGAAATTCACCACACAAAGCACATTCCTGGCTCCGGTGACGGTCCTGGTAGTAGCTAGTCAGCAGCATATGTATCACTAATTCTGACAGCACCCTATCAGCATGTGGAGGAAAAAAAGCAGAAAAGTACTCCGTGTAGAGAAAATGCCTCGGCATTACAGTGTCACATCCGCTGAGACATCCATACAGATCCTACCTACACATGGACAGGCACGCAGGAGGGGGAAAAGGCATGTGGCCTGACAGCGGGAATCCAAATGCAGTATTGATTTCAGCTCATAAAATCCAGGCACTGTTCATGTCCACACACCCAAAATAAGACTGTCCATTAAAAGTATTACTTCAGCAAAAGGATGCAGAGAGACACTTATGTTGCTTATAGCTTGTCATCCATGACATGCGTGGCTTTACGTTACCAGAGGATACATAATCTGTGGATTATTATATAAAAACTGGCTGCTGCAGCATGAAGATCATTGTAGCAGCGCTCCAAGTCATGGACAGCTGCAGAGAACTCTTCAGGGGCACTGAGTGGGCGTACGACTATGATCCTTCGAGTGCGAGTACATTATGCAAAGAGTGGAGCTATGAGAGCGCTGCTACAGTATGACTCACGGACAGTGCAGTCTGAGTTAGGATTATTTTGTGTATGTCTGTAATGTGCGTGTGAGTGTGTGTCACCCCCACCATGCCCCAACACGTGCTGAGTACTCTGCTGTTGTTTTAGCGACTGTGCGACTCATACAGGATTCATCTAGATGCACTTTATAACCAGCCAACATGACAAACTTTACACGACCTTCACAAAAACACAACTTCAGTCTCATGTTGTGTTGATGCCGCCAATGGGGTGAATCATACTCTGATGAAAACATCACTTTTCTTTTTTTTTTCTTCAGGAGACTATTTTGCCTTCGCTTCATCGCACCCTCCGTGCTCTCACACCTCCCGCTCTATTTCTCCCTCGCCTTGCTCTGCTCTCCCGTTCTTATTCAGATCTCAGTGCAGCCAGTCGCTGTCCAGGCCTGCAGGACTTTTCACTCCACACCCCTGGGGGGATTCACAAAGACAACAGAATCAGCAATTAGGGAAAGCAAATGTATAATAATTTGTGCGAGTCTGAGAGAGAGGGCAAATCAAAAGGGATGTGAATGGTCAGATACAGAGAGAGGTGGTGCGAGGAAGAGGAAGGAAAACAGCGAGGGAGAATGGTGAATGTGTGTGAGGAAGACACATTTCGTCTCATTATGTGTGATAATTGTCTTGCCCTCTTCTCCATAATTAACAACATGCTGCTCCATCCTTACTGGGGTGGATACACACTGGGCACCGTGCACAATAGCACTGATAACGCTCCTATGGAGACACAAAGCAAGCACAACATGCGTCAGAGCCTATACATAGCTTCATCCTACTTCCCTTGCCTCTTTAACCTAGCTCGCTGAAATGGACACATTTCAGATTGCATCAAGTAAAAACACATATGATGAATTTAATACCACCGTGTAGCCCTCAAAACCTGTGTTAGCGGGGAAAAGCTATTCACGCCATCAGCTCTCTTTCGGCCTTGCAACTGTTCCATCTCATTACAGTGTCTGTGCGTTTGCCAGCGTCTCATTCAGTGATGCCTTCCATGATGCAGGGAATTTATTATCAGGCTGGTTTGTTTCTGATAGTCCTTCCACAGGCCCTCTGCTGGGTTTCCTAGCAACAGGTCTGTGTGAGGGCTGGCACAAGGGGGGATAGCAGTGTCCCCATCCTGATTAGCCTCTAATTACTTTAATGGAAGTGAGGCTCTCTGGGTATGTGCCTCCCACCAGCTCATAGTCTTTATCAAGACACCCATAGATTGGCAGCTATCAAAGAGGTCGCCCATTAGCCATCTTCTCTGCATCCACCCTGATTTAATGCTGCAGGGGCCACTTCACTTGCTTTTACTTTTTTTTTCTTCTTGTTTTTCTTTGTCAAATACAGCTGTGCAGTGAAACTGCATACTGGAGGATCTCTTCTAGTGATGGACAGTGATACATTTATTCAAATTCTGTATGTAGTTCTGTAGCTGTGTCTTAATTCAGGGGCATTTGAGGACCAATTGCGTCAAATCGTCGCGACCAAGGCTGTGCCATGTCGAAGGCTCCTTCAAATGCGGCAGAGAAATGCAGCCTTCTTTCCCAGAATTTGGAGGATGCAATGGATGAATCCTTTGTGGCCCAGCCTATCTCAAGATGCACCGCGAGGCGGTGATGATTGCGTTGTTTTCATTATATCTTCAGACACACCACAAGCAGCGGCTGCAGTTTACACTTTTAAATGTTAATACTGGGTTTCAACTCACCCGAATGACTAACAATACAGATGTTATTAAACACAACGGGCTTTCAAACCGAGAAGTTTTGTTTAAATATCAGACTACTGTATGTGACATTAGTGATGCTAACCAACATTGCAAGATTGCTTCTCTTGTCAAGCACATCTAGTTGCTAGTTAACGGGAGTGCCAACTAGTGATGGCCTCATGAAGCATTTTCTTTATTTTCTGAGCCCACTACATGGCGCTCTTGGTTTAAAGAGAGAGGCTCAAAGAATGGCAATTCAGTGTGATACAAACTTTTTGTTGAACAAAAGGCCCAATCTAGTGGGCTCAGAAAATAAAGAAAATGATTCATGAGGCTTCATGAGGCCATCACTAGCGCCAACAAGTTGGGGTGAGAACAACTGGTTATGCATGCAACCAGGAAATCCTCCACAGACCAAACCATCCCATTTCGGAGACTGTTTGGTTTGGCTGATGTGTTCTTCACAGGACACAGCCGGCGTAGACCACAAATTCCTTCAGAGGCTGCAGCCCCTGAATTGAGACACAGCTAAACTGACATGAAAGTTAGTGTTCCTGGTTCCCTCATTGGAAAGCCAATGGGATTTTTCCACTGAATTTTGGATTATTGCAGAAAATAATCTCAATGGCAAACTAACGTTCATGACATTTACATACACGTTTTGTTCAGCAGGACAAGATTCACAAATGAACACAACCTCTATGACTGAGGTAAAAAGCTAATGTTGGGCTACAAACAAACAACACTACGGTTACATGACTTGACATTGTTACCACAACAAGGCTGTGAAGCCGTGGTCAGTGCAATGACGTTCCAGAGCCTCATTTAGTCACTTGTTAGCAACTGCCTTTTTAAAAACACATTTAAGGTTCAAAATTCACAAGTGGGCTACAGACTGACACATTTTATGTCGTGGAACAAAACATGAAAATTTCTTAAGGCTGTGATAACCAGACCTTATTTCAGGCATTTCACCAAAAACCTATTCAACAAACCCATTGACTCTGACATGAGGGGTTTCCAGGTTTTAGGACTCATTCCTGCATCACTCTGTGGATGTAATAACTACCTGGGTAAGGCAAATAATACAAGAGCTAGAACAGGCTGGTAAATTCAGAAAAGTACATTACTTCACTCTAATGCAGCCTTTAAAACCAGGAAAAGACAACACATATGATATTATGATATCCAATATTTCATCAACAATATACAAAATGAGTAAAATGATTTGCACTTCAACCAACTACAAAATTTGTGTTAAACATTGTATGTTCATGTGTCAGTATTAATAAAATATATAGCATATAAGAGGGAACATTCTTCATACTTTTAGTTTTGACACCTTAAGAATCATTTCCTAGTAGCACCTCTCTACTTTATATTTTCAACGCAGGCATTTTACTTGTAATGGAGCATTTTAATAGCTGGTAGCTTTACTTAGTGTAAAATATGTGAACACTCTCTCCACCATCGATTCTCCTTTGATAGGAATTCTTTTGAAGCTTTGAAGACGTATATTTCAAACAGAATGCTGAAGTGTAGACTACTTTATTTCTCAAATAATTTGTATAATTTATTATTTATTTCGCATATGCGATTACTCCATTTTGCTAGTAAGACTGCTTTTTTAAGTAATTTTGGGGGGGTAAAGGCAGTTGGTACACATCTTTTAATTTAGTGTACCTAGAGTACAGTAATACATTTAATCACATGCACACACATCTCACGAGCAGGCCGCTTTCATCTGTGGTTAGCATTGATGTTATTCATCTGACTTCTGTCATGATGAGAAGACCTGTGATTTTTGTAAGGCAAAGAATAAAAAGCACAGATGCCAACGGAGGAAAAGGACAATAAGCCGAGTAGGAAAGACAGAGGAGGAAGTGGAGGTGGAGAAAAATGATAAGGAGCCGAGGAGGATGAAAAAAAAAACAGATTTTTTTTGCCTGGTACAAAGAGGTCCCATGGAGAAATAGAAACTGCATCTCTAAATTTGGTATGTGGGCTCGGATGCGTGTCTTTGTGTATGTGTGCATATTGTATGTGTGTGTGTGTTTATACACATGTTCCCCACCCGGTATTGTGTGGGTGGAGATGTTGCGCACGCTGGAACAAGTTGTACAGTAATAAAACATGTTCCTTCAGGCTAAATACTCACCTCACCCTCGCCCCACTCTCACTGTTTATCGCTGTGATAAAAACTCATCTCATATTAAAGGATTTTAACGAAATCCACAAATGCCACCTTCAAAGTGCCACAGCTATGATTCATTTTCATTTTGTGCAGCTACATTTTGATTGGTTTATTATCATATTTTGTCATTTAATGAGATGGTCCCGTTGATTGAGCTGTGCAGGAGTGGACATTTCTTATGACTATAATTGTGGCAGACATGTGAAATCACACTGTATGGTATAATTTTGGATATACCGTACAGTAGTGTTCCTGCTGTGATTTCTTTCTTATGTAACCTACACGCTTACTATTGAAACGTCCATATCCTGAGGACATAGTTTGAAATGCAAATGAACACAGGCCAACCAAAGGAAATTCCACTAAACGGCCATGATCCTTCCCAGCTCAGTGCATTTGTGTCATTTCCACCCAGCCTGCAGCTATGACCCACCTTTCTGCAGAGACCAAAGTGGTTAGTATGGTGAAGAGCTGAGAATAACAATGTTACAATGCACGTCCTTTTACTACTCTCTCATTGCACCAGGAGAACCCCCCCCCCCCTTCACTTCATTTAATAACATTTTTCAGAAGTCACAAAACAACAGACAAAGCCTCGCCACTTAAGTTTTGCAGTGATCATCTTCAAGATTCACGCTGCTGGAGAATCAGCGTGGGGCTGCTGGTGAGTCAGAGTGTGTAGGCCTGGTGCAGGAGGAACAGAAAGAGGCGTCTATGTATAGAGCGTGTCTTTGCAGCCAGCTAAAGACTCTGACAGCTCCAATACACAGCTGATTACATAACAGCATAGCTGTCATATTTCTATAGAAAATGTATATGTACGTGGATAAAGCACAAAGGGTTATACTCCTCGTCCCGGGGATTTGTTTTCATGCCCACCTCATCACTAAACAATGAGTCTTTGAAGATGTCGTACCCACTACTACCCACATACCCACACCAATCAGTCAGGGCAGCTTATTCAAAATACTATTCAAATCCACTCACACTGGCATGTGTGAGCTGAGGGGTGATGCATGTGTAGCTGCGTTGTCACAGAATCCCCTGCATCCACGCATGAGTTCTTATGTTTTAATACACTGTATGTGCATGCATTAGTGTGGGAGCGAGTGTGTGTGAATTGCAATCTGTGCGTTTGTTTGCTTCTGTCAATCCGAGGCTCCCGCTCTCGCTTTGTCTCCATCTCTCAGTGTGTATTCCCGTAGCAGAGAGAGAGAGTCTGTATGGAAGCAAGGTGTCGGCTTCTCTACAAATGTTCCAGCCACAGTTATCTGATGATTGTTCACCACTTCCACAGCTAACTGGGAGCCAAATTGTTTTTTTGTTTTTTTTTTTCTTGTGGTGTTCACTGTTGCGGTGGCTCAATTTGATTTGAGGCCGGGGAAGACAGAGCTGGGGGATTACTAGCAGACAATGCGCGTGTGTGCGCGTTTGCGCGTGCACGAGTGTGTGCACGCACCCGTAGCCACAGAATCCCATGGAGTGTGAACGAAGCAGTATTCTCTCGCTTGCATTAATGAGTCAGCAGATTCAGGTCTCTAAAATGTCCCTAAGGTGCAAAGAGCAGAGGGAGCATTTGAAAAGGGCATCTCCCTGCTCGACATCCCGTTTATTGCATAACTAGCTAACCTCCTGTTCTGTGTCATTCGTGTTTTCCTGGGGGGAATTAACAGGAAGGTGAGGCTGATAATCTCTCACTGCCTTATTGATACACAAGGAGAACATGCGGAAAACAAATGGGAACAATCTCAGTAACCAAAAATGTGTTTTTCTTTATTTCACAGATTGCTTCCCAAACAAAAGATCACTGTTAAACTTTGTATTAACATTAATGTTCTTCTTCTCCTGTTGTCAGTCAGCTATAACATATATTCATACTGACTCCTGACAAGTTATTCAATTTCTGAGAGACTGGTAATGTGGCATCAGCTGCACCTCGCATGTACCCAGATGGCCTGTGTGAATCTTTGCCAAGGCCTTGGTTTGCATTTATAAAGGAGCTTAGATCTCTGTCACAATCAAGTGCATTGCATTTACAAGGAGAATTATTGTGTCTGATAGCGCAGATAAAGACTGATATATGTTACTAAGTTCTTAGTTGTGCACAAGCAAGGGGCATGAATCATATCGACCACAATGTAACCTCTTTTTACCTATTTAGCATCATGACTGCATGTCTTCCCTTTTCCCTTTTTGAATGACCAATACAGACGACCGCTGTCTGCTGGTGTGCTATTTCCTCTCAAGCAGGGGCAGAACATACGTGCCAGTTGGTCATTGGCTGCAGTGTTTTTCAGTGTGGTCACATGCAAAGTTTTGGTACAGATACAGACAACATGAGGAGATGCAACAGCTGGCTTTTGTCCCTGCTAGTTATTTGATGTCGGTTTGGTGTGTCTGGGCCCTGAGGAGACAGGCTGGGGTGGTGGAAGGGTCACAAAATGCAGGACTTTCCCCCAGGAGACCGATATTGTAGCGATAGTCTAGTGTGAAAGTTATTTTAAAGTATGTCTTCACCATGTTTCCTTTCTTAAACCAAACAAAAGTAACTTTATGATAAACAGACACATGAAAGTTGACGTTAAGTATGTTAACGTTGTTTGTGGGGTGCTAATTGTTAGATATCATACTAACTGTTGTATGTGCCTTTCCATAAGATATGTTAACCAAAATAGGGATGCATGATATATATCAGGCCGATAAATTATTTTATTATTATTATTTACACTTGGTTTTGAGCCACCAATAAACACAGAGAAGAAGCAGAACAACTGTAGCATGCTGTCTAGAGGGCAAAACATGTTGTGGTGTGGACGTCTTTCACAGCTCCAGAGTAAGACAACTAATCTCCAACCACCCGACACAGGTTAGACACAGTGCTGAGGGACCGTCTCCAGAGTGTTAGCACGAGCTAATTAGCAGCAGCGGCTTACATCCAACACCAAGCTTTTAAAAGGCTTGACTCGGTCGTTACACTCATTAGTAGCTGTTAGCCATGTGATGCTACAGTTAGTGATTACTTGTATTGTTACATCTCTGGCTGCATGTGTTTGTGTGACACAGCCGCTTGTTTATCTAAGTTGTTAAGGTGTTAAGGTGTGAGGTGAATCAATAGCGCATCACTATTCTACTTGGTAGTTGTAGGCTAGTCTATAGTGGGACGGTGAGACAGCGCCTGGGTGTGTTCATAAAAATGCATCGTGGTGATGTCAACATTTCATACACCAGACGTAATGCGGACCTGCCTATGCGTATTCAACCCGTTCATATGAGTCAGCTGTCATTGTTTGTCTCTGTCAGTAGAGACTCCACTCTGCAGTGTAGTTTATACACTCAACTGACACACCAGAGAATCACACAGTAACACTGGACTTCATAATTTCAATTTAAAAGTCATTTTACTTTCACTTCCTTATATTTATGATGTTCATGTGTAGTGTGGATTTATATGGAGGCAGGAATGTTGAGAGCAGGCCATCTGACAATACCCCAGAAACTCTCCCTCTTTTCCACAGCCTAAGGTTGGCAGGTATTTAGTGTCAGAACTGTTCTTTGTTTTGTTGTGTTAGTAATAGTCATGTTGGTTTAATTTGGTTGGGTCAGAGCTATGGATTATTAAATCAGCCATACTTTCTCACTACATCTCAGCCTTTCTTACCCTCAGGTGTACATAAACTACAGATCGTACCCTTCTTTTCAAAATACAAAAATGTAAATTATCAGCTTGTATCGGTTATCGGCCAGGAGAAGCAGGTATTTATCGGTATCGGCTGAAAAAATCCATAGACCAAAGTTATAACAAGTCATCTTGTGGCTGACATGAATACCAACACTAAATGCTCTGAAACAAAAATGCCAACCTGAGCGAATCACCAAAGGTATTAGGATTCAGACTCTGTGAGTGATGAAATTTGGTGCCAGTCCATCAAATAAATCTCAAGATATCACTAAACAAGTGACACTTTTGATCTGCTGTTGGTGCTAAAGGAAAATTCAGAGACTCAATAAAGTCAGCAGACTTAATCCTCTGGGGACCATATATGTCTGTGCAAAATTTCATATGAATCCATTCAACAGTTGCTGAGATATAACAGCCCGGACTGACCTAACAACTGACTAAGCCATGCTTACAGCATAACTAAAAGTACAGTGCTTATCATAGTTTTAATCTGTACTTTAGAGTCGCTGCGCTCCGAGGAGAACTAACTGTTGATTACTTTAAATAACTTTTATTGTAATGTGACTTTACCAGCAGTACCACTGAGTCATTATGTTTGCCTCATCTATTACCTTGAATATTTTAAGCTATATGAATAGTTGTCTCTATCTTCACAGCGTCTCCGTGGGCTCCGACTGTGCACACAGAAAGCCTGGGGGAAATGGCCTGTGAAAACAGCATGGCTCGCTACTCTCTATCACTGCTCTACAGCTTGAATGCGCGCACGCACGCACACACACACACACACACACACACACACACACACACACACTTCCTTTCACTTTTTTCTCTCTCTCTCACTCTCTTACACTAGCAAATGAATCCCCACTCCCACTGATCATAGCCATTCACTATCATCTGTCTTCATTGCAGGGGCTTGGGAGACAGCTGGTAGTGCTGTATTAGGGTGAAAGATTAGCCTCCACTACATTCAGCTCCCTACACGAGGTCCCACATCAGCAAGTGGATAACTAGCCCCTGTCCCCTTGTTCTTCCTCTCGCTCTCAGCTCAATCATGGAACCATTCCCATAAGTGGGCTCTAATTCACACGAACAACAACACTCGTGTAGGCCCCTTGGACAGACAGGCGCCCTTCTTATGCAGAAACAAGAGAGTCATTTTAGAGGTGGACAAGTAAGGCAGAGAGTAACGTGTGCATATGGAAAAAACACAAACACAGACAGATGGATTCCTGCATGCTTAACACTGGCACAGTTGTTGAACACAAACTATTTATGTCCTCCTCCAACCTGAGAGTCGGGTTGATGTATAGAGGGAGCTCTGCAGGCCCGGAGGCTGCAAAGACACTTGTTATGGAGTGGAGAAAGCCTCTGTGCTGCACCAGCTCAACATAAAGCCTCCCGTGTGTGTGTGTGTGTGTGTGTTTGAGAGGGAAAGAGAGAGAGATTTATGGTCTGTGTTTTAGGCTGATTGTGCTCCTGTGTGATTCATTTCATGATCCAGTGTAGAAAAAGGAGAAGAGTCAGAGAGAGTATACAGGATCAGTGAGGGGCCACAGCCTGTTGGCCACTGAAACGAAACAGCACAAAAAATATAAAAATAAATAAATAAAATCCACGGCTGGCCAAAGAGCGAGGAAGTGAGAAGCGAAAACTGAGATTCACTTTGTTCTCATTTCTCCTGAACACAATATAAACAGATTAGAGATGTATCTGCCAAAGAATATTGCTGAGGTCTCCACATTTCCTTCACTATCCAAAGTGGAATAGTCTATGGGAAAAAAATGTAACAGACTGCAGACTTAGCAGGACATTTTGTTTCCAATGGCAAACTTAATGTCAGTCAGACAATGCAACAAAATTCTTACAATAATTTTACATATATACAGTATGTATGCATGTATCTATGTATGTAGTGTTGTCTGCGTTGTGTTGATATGAAGAGGCCCAGATCGTGGATATCTATGGCGGTGATCTCTGTTTATTCCTTACATCTCTGACAGCAAGAGGTAAAAACAAAATCCTCCGTTAATTACGACCATATAAACTCAGGCTGGAGAATATTATACCATTAAACACAGCTTAACATCGCTGAAACACAGAAATTACTACAAGATCAATGTAGCTTACCTCTCCCATGGAGCGCAACAGCAAAAAGGAATAGGCAAGGCAGGAGACACCCCTTTATAGGTGGGGTACTCCCAAAGGTGAACGTAGGGGTGCAGAAACTGGGTATCAAACGTTCCACATCATGTCTATGGGGGTCTAACCTTGTCAGGTAATAACAAGTGAAACAAATTTTGTGTAATTATAATATTTAATATAAAAAATGTATTTGACTTTGCTACACATATTACTGCTGTATAACTGACCCTGTTACATATATAAATATACACATTTGTGCATTGTTCGTGAAACCAATCTGATGCTTGGAACGCTCTATTTCTACATGAACTAATAAAGGGTCCACTTGGCACTCTGCTGCTCTGAGGGTTTTTTGTGAACAGAAAAACCAAACGGCACATTCCAACAGCGCTCCGAAATTACAGATGGTCCAGTTTGTGCCAGAGTGCACTGCTGCACTAGAGGTGAGTCTTTCTGAACGCACCCTTAGCGTCAATCTCTGAACGCATCAGCTATTGGTGTGATGATGATAAAGCCTCTGGGGACAACAACCAATTTCCAGAGGCTTCCGGTTTAGCCTGCGGATATCTGAGCCAAGACTTCCTCCTCAATGTGCTGGTCAGTTTAGCTAATCTTTATAAACAGATATCTGCCGAATCATCATCAGATGAGAGCCAATGGGTTCCGAGCATGGATGAATTAGTGAACAGGCCTACCAGGGCACAAGCCCAAGAGCCCAGAGTGTCAAGCCTCATTTACACCGCAAGCGCTATGTTCGCGTAGTGGTCCACAAGCGTAGCGGCAGCACACGTGTATTCACACCAAAACTGAACAGACACGTTGCGCAGTGGCCACTGCTGTCCCGTCAAAATACAAACCATACCCGAACAGTTGGTGACGGTAGTGCACTGTGTTTGCAAATCTCCAATAAACCCCAAAGAAGAAGAAGTGAGCTGGACCCAAAGCCCAGGGTGGACAGTTTTGCGCACCAGTGATTATTCCATCACAAATGGGTAAGTAGTCTTTGTCTGCTTTGTATTACTAGCCTTAGCACAAAAAGCCCATTCGTCTTGGTGTCTACGGTGGCCGAGAGAGGTCACAACACATGCAAACACAAGTCTTTTGTTGAATACAGCGACCATTCACTCGCACCTTGCGCAAAAATTCGCCGTCTCTTCTATTTTCGAGCTTGCTCGCTAAAGCAGCGCAACTCGAGCAGCGTGTAGAACGGATGCTCGCCGAAATGAAAACGTGAGTAAACAGCGAGCATTCGCGAGCGCTACGCATAAACATTGCTTGCAGTGTAAATGAGGCCTCAGGGGCCCTCCTGGCCTTCACCTGCAAACTGTCACTTTAACAGACATTTACTGACTGGGAAGAGACGCAAAATGACCACAAGGAAATAAAATAACTTAGAGATGCAAAACAAGCAACTACAAAGAGACACAGTAGCTCAGTCCGTAGTCCCCGTATGGACCAGGTATGGAGCGTGGACTGGCAGCTGGAAAGGTGCTCGTTCGCCTCCTGGGCACTGCCAAGGTGCCCTTGAGCGAGGCACCGAACCCCCAACTTCCCGGGGCTCCTGTTCATGAGCAACCCTCGACTCTGATGTCTCTCCATTTAATGCATGTATAGGTCCTGTTGGTGCATGTGTGTGTATTTCAGGCCTGTGTTTATATGACAGCAGAGTGAAAAAATTGAATTTCCCCTCAGAGATTAATAAAGAGCATCTTATTCTTCTTCTTCTAAATGAATACCAAGACAAACAAAACCACAGAGAGACGCATAGTGACCACAGAGAAATGCAAAACAACAACAAACAGAGGCTAAACAGCTGTACAGTCTGTGTGTCTTGTTCCTATGTAGTTGGAGACGTCATAGGGCAATCAGTTCAGCCTCTGTTGCTCTTCACACAGATTGTTTACCTGCCACTCAAATACTAGGAGTACTCACAGAAACCATAACGCTTCCAGTACCAACATCCTCCTCCTGAGTAACACTGACTTGTCAATAAGCTCAAATGATTATATTCCATTTTTTAAATTAATCTTGTCATTTCTTGTTATAACATTAATGAATATGTTGCCTGTAGGTGTTCCTCTGCGTCTGAGAAGTCCCAGTAATGACTTCCTCATTACCTGCACCAACCCTTCAGATGTGACATCACCTCTAATGCTTCAGTAATCTCATTGTGCAGAGGGGCGTGTTTCTGCTCTGCCTATCCGTCATCATCAGATCACAGTTCATTATGTTGACATTTCCGGTGTGTGGTCTCACTCACACACACACACATTAACCATACTCGTGAGGACCCTTACTGGCATAATGCATTCCATATTCCCAAACCTTATGGTCCAAGACGCACTGCTGCAAATGACATCATCATGAGCATAATGGCCACTGTAGTGAGACTGAGTTAAATAAATGATATGGTATCATTAGGGATCTTGAGCTCATGCTTTGTCTCCTCTTCCTCGCTGTTTCATCCTTTTGATTTCTTACTATTTTGTTGTATGCGTCATTTAAGTTGTAACGATGACCTTTACTTGACTCGCTGAGCTTACATTCCTCACAGCGTGGTGACAGTATTGAACAGCAGAAGCTTTATTCAATAACTGCAATGCTTCTCTCTTTTTTTATTAAGTAAGCTGGTGTGAGCGTGCTGTGAGCATGGCGGCCTTCACGGGAGGAGGACCTTGTGCAGTGTTTGATAAAACTGATCATTCCCAGCTTTGTTTTCACCACACACACTCCTCATCTGCTGTGTGTGTTATCTAGAACACCTGCTGTATGAATGGCGATACGATACAGCTGCCGTTTTTTATGAGCCAACAAATCTCTCTTGTTGGCCTTTTAACGTACACTGAATTTTGAAGGGGTTTTACACATGAAGGTCAGTTTACTCATCTTTGGCAGGACTACTCAGCCTGTTAAAACAGTCGTAAACATTTCCTGTGTGGGTCTGAAGGGAACTTTCTCAAGTGTCATGAAGTGATGTCTCATAAATTGATGATGGTTATCTCAGCTTGGGCAACCTACGTTGGAAGCTTGGAAAATTTCCAATACAAACTGGGGGCATGGAGTTGCATGGAGGAAAAAATGAAGACTGAAAGATGTTATTCATTGCACCATGGGAAATTTAGGATTCAGTGACCTCTACTAGGTGACTAAAAGCCAGGATATCTCAGTATTTGCTGCTTCAATTATGACTATTTTATCTCTGCAGACTCTTAATTCCCTCAAATTTATGACAACGCAATCCTAAATCACTGAAACAACCCATAAAAAAAGCCTCCTGCAGCTCCTCCTTTTCCCCTCTCTGTCCTAAGCCCCTCCCACCAGGGCGTATACACAGCCTAATACAGTAACCCAGTGTTTTCCATACACTGACTTATTTACAATTCATTGTAGAGTTGTGTGCAGTGTTTATAAGACCACAAATGAGACAAGAATTAGCAAGCTAACCACCCCACCGCCCCTCCACCTTGCTCCCTGCCGCTGTGGACTGCTTCCCTGGGAGGAGAGCGGGCAGCAACTCAGGAGATGGACCTTCAGTCAACGGCTGTAGCAGCTCAAATTTGACTGGTGCAAACTTACCAGCACTGGGTGTCAAAGTGAGCTGGTGGCCAGCTACAGCACCAGGTCTAACTTGTTTAAAGGCAGCCACAGAAAGTTTACTGATCCAGCGGGGAGTTGGGGCTGTCTGGTCCCCAGGAGCTGGGGTCTGTCTCCAGAGCTGCTGCCATGTCTAATCCCGGCAAGGTGGTCTGCAGCTGCAGTCTAAACTCTCTCTTTTAGGGTGCTTTCACACCTGCCCTGTTTGGTTCGGTTCAATCAAACTCAAGTTTGTTTGCCCCCTAAGTACGGCTTGTTTGGGCAGGTGTGAACACAGCAATCAAACTTGGGTGCACACCAAAACAACCAGACTGAGACCTTCTCGAAGAGGTGGTCTCGGTCCGGTTACAAACAAACTCTGGTGCAGTTCATTTGTGGTGAGAATGTGTTCTGACCTTGATCCGAACCAACTGCAGTCACATGACACATTGTTTGGGTTAAACATGAGCATGTTACAGTTCTGGAGGATTATTAATGTGCACCTCCTCCTGTACTGCCTTAATATGCACATTCAGCACATATAGTCCATGATGACCAGCGCTAAAATCAACCTGCGTAGTTGTCTCTCCATTGTGACATTAGAAAGTGTCACATTTATCTTGCAATTGTACTCTTCTTCAACGTTTTGTTTACTTCCTGGATTTTTTAATGCCTCAAACACCCCCTTGATGATGTGTCCTCACCTTCTACAACTGAAATGACCTCTCACAAAAATATAGGTACAATCAAACACACACAATTATGTATGCCTCACATGCTGCAGGACAGGTACAGTAACATTCTCTGTCACTGGAGAAATGTGTATTTCATATTAAATGTGTTCTGAACTACTTGACAGACCTTTAGTCAATTAGCCTGCATCAGAGTGGGAGGCTCTAACTGCTTTGCCTGCAGGGAACAGCGTCTTTAGTCTTGTCATATAAATGAGAAGCAGCTTGGATCCGCCTCATTTATCCTCCGTCAGTGGTGTTTGGGCTTCTAAATTGAACTGCTACAGCAATACACTGTCTCTGTCTGCTATGGCATTACTATAGGGATGCTGGAGCTGACCAAAATAAAATGTCAGTCCAATCTCAATCCATAACATTAGCATTATAATAGCCAACTGCACGAGAGGGGGTAGCCTATGGAAGTGTCAGTGTGACAGTTGATGAATTAGTCCACATGCTACAGCTGACATGTACGTGTAAATAGTTCCAAGTCATTAAGCACTCTGTCACGGGGCATTTTACAAACAGACTAAATGCTTATTAGACTTTCTGACAGTGAGACAATCAGCTGCAACACGACTGACACACAGAAGCTGGATGGCTGGAAAGCTGTTATGAATGGGGAGCGAAGAGTGGAGATAGGTGACCAATGATAGGTGAAAGATTTATATGGAAACTATGGCAGGGTTCAACGTCAATTCTTTTTTAACCACTTGGCCAATCAGGCAAGTGAGTTGCTAGATTTAATAGCCCGACGAGGCATTTTACTTGCCTTGGACAATCAGGCAATTCTTATTGTTGAGTTGTGTGGAAGCACAAACGACAAACATCGTCACTGAGAAATAAGTAGTCACAAACACAGTCGAGAGAACTTTTATCACAACTTGGACCAAAGTTTTCACTCCATCCTGTGAGCACCACACACCACAGGAACACGTGACACCAACAAAGCAGACAAAACTTATGAATATGTTGTATTGTCCTCCACTGAGGTGGATCCAATTAAAAATCCAATTTTCTGACAAGCGACAGACATTTATCAGCGAGGCTGCTTTGACTAATATGGCTCTATGTTATATAGTGTGTAGACAATGACCAACAAGTTTAAAAGAGGGAATATAAAATGACCTGCAGGTTCATTTTAACTTAATGGTCCTGTGATTATTTCTCACCTTTTCATCTGAGTATTGTTTTAATCACTGAGATACATTCAGAAAATACACAATTTAGGGTGTTTTCACATATAGTCCTTTTAAAACAAATCAAACTCAGTCCTCTTAAAGTGGACCAAAAAGTGGACCGACAGAAAAGGGACTTTTTGTGTTCACAGTACGTTTACATGCACTCAGTAGTCAAACTCATAGCTCGGCTAATCAGTCAAGTCGGACTTCTCGTCTTGTCTGAGTGTATATGCAGAAGAGAAAATCGAACTTTGACCAAGTACATCTGACTCCACTTCGACAGGCGGCGCTGTGTCCTTTTTAATATAGTGGGCATTGAACTAGTTCCAGTTGACCTGAAGAGGAAGCTAACAACGAATGAAGATGGCGGAGCATGAATGTAGTTTCCTCATTTGTCCAGAAGTGCGTCTTCTGCTTCTCGGTCGCCATGGTGTTTGTTTGTTTGTTTGTTTTTCTGGGAGTTACTGTACTGCTACTACGTCATCTCCTTCTTCTTCCGGGTGAAAGCCCGCGAAAGGAAAAGTGGTGCATGCACAGAACACCGAGTCTGACTCCAGTCCAACTAGGTTAATGTATTCTACATTTCACATCTGGAGACGTGCAGTATCTTCTCTGAACCAAACCAATCCTCCTCCTCCTGCGTCCTTGTAAGCGTTACAGGCCAATGTAGTTTCGTCTGTTCTTTTCAAGCATCCCACTGCAATAGCATGTGATGTAGAAGGCTTAATACATCAGCAAAGAGCAAAGCAAACCTGGGGCATTTTGTGTTTGCAGTGCACAGGTTAGACGATCCGCATTGCGGACTTGAGGCGAACTGTAGGTGATCTGAATTTGGTTTGCTTCAGAGGGGTCTGAGGTCTTTTGGAGTGTTCACGTATGTGCAAAAAATGCTGAGTCACCACTGAGTCCACTTAGAGGGCTGAAAAGGACCAAGTGTGAAAACACCCTCAGACTACATTAAGTTTTCAATGGTAATGTTTAAGTAATCTGATCAGGGATCATGCACTAGAGTGACATTACAAAGTTCTGGAAAACTTTCTGTATACCAGAGCATTAATATAGCAACAAACCACTATTTGCTATGAAAAAATATTGTGGAGTTATGGCGTTCCTGAGCAGAGAATGAAGTCACACCACCTCTGCGTGTGTTCTAATCTGAGTTTCTTTGTGTTTTTATTGCACTAATTCGGTCTGGCTGCACATGCATGTTATTGCATGTGTGTATCCCACTGGCTAGCTCATCATCATCACCACTTTGTACTCATTCTGCGGTTATTGCCGATATCATAACAGCATTGTTGTGGAAGCGTAGCAGTTCCCCCTCGACTGTTAGCTCAGTCAACATTGTTGCCATTGTTTATGGAGTTAGCACCGTTAGCTGCTAGCCACTGGCACATCCACCCTCATGTTGAGAACTGTGTTCAGACAACTGTTATGGTCTGAATTTCACACAGAGCACCTTTAACTGTAATTTAAGACACATTTTGAAGGAAGTGTAATGCTGCCCAGTTATATAACGACAAAATGTTTAAACTGAACAAATCTGCAAATTTTTATTTAGCAACATCTGTTATTTATTCCCCTACACTAGTTCATCAGAGCAGCTAAGGCGTGAAGGTTATTATGGTTATGTTGAGCAAACTAAACTCTCACTTAAATTACAAAACAGGACAACAGGCCAAGCGTCTGGCACTGAAGTCAAACACTGCATATACCACTCCACCAGCCCGACCTCTCACTTTATGTGAACATCACACCACCACCCACTAGAACTAAATGTTAAACATAAATTTCAGTTTCAAATTAGCTGTATACCAATGCAGTTCATTTGAGGCGAGGGATAGGAAGTCAAGGACTCGATACTACAGATCTGTGTCCATCTGGAAAGTTCTAGTCGTAATGAATGCTGCTCTGGCAGGGAGGAGGTGTGGGGGTGAACGCCGCTCGGGAGGAAGGAGAAGGGAAAATGATCAAATGTGGGCGTACAGAGAGGACATCTGTGCAGGAAGGCCCGAGAGGTCCTGTTACAGAGCCGGTCAATATCCTTCAGCCTTTATACATATTACATTTTGATTGTGTAGGGGATAAATGTTGCACACAGAGACAAAGATATGTGCAGATACTAGGCTACACATGCACACACAAGGGAACAAAATACAATCATCAGTTGTCCCACTGAGAATAACCAAAGGCGAATTCATTTTGACATACATTATTTGTTTACTGTATGCGAGCATGGTGTGTTATTGTGAGATCTCTTTCCCTGAGCCCATGGTGATTTACAAAGCCCACCTGCACCTCTGTGTCGCTCCCTTCCACCTCTGCCGCCGTATCTGATAATCCTACCTGGATCGAAATCCACACCTCACTCTTAACTGCATTTCATTGTTCTCACATCTTAATCTTTTTTGTTTCAGTGTGTCACTCTTTGTTCCTGGATGATGCCTTCTTCCTTAACAGGTCCTCAGCTATGTCGTCATAGCAACCTTGTCTGCCAGAGACTGAGCTTAAAACCATTGTTTTGGGTTAAAATACCCTGTTGCTACTTCCCATTATGCATTCATACACACTTAATGGCCAATTTGAAAGCATTTAACTTTTCTATAATCAATGTGTCATTATGTATTTGTAAAAAGTAGTGCTTTCAAGACTGCAGGCTGCCAATAAGATATACCAGAGGAAATGTTTTTAAAGGTTATTGAGGGAAAAGAGACAAAAAGTTAAAACGCTTAAGGAGAGATAAAAGCTTTTAGCTCATCCATTACCTCAGTCTGGGAGGTTAGAGGAGGCTGAAAGCACCGGGGGCCCAGAGAGGCAGACAGACTGACTGCGTCTAGGGTCTGAACCCAGATCTGCATCTAGATCCAGGCCAATCCCAACCGTCTGGCTCTGGCCGTCCACCAGCAAAAAAACACCCAGATGCTGCAGGCTGTGGTCTCATACTTAACTAGCAGACAGAGGAATCTATTTCTACAGAGTCAAACTGGGACTTTGTGTTGTGGTGAGACAGGTGATGCACAGTGCCATGGTCCCACTCTTGACCTCCTTTAGATAGTGTATGTGTGCACAAACATTCATGCGTGTGTGTGTGTGTGTGTGTGTGTGTGTGTGTGTGTGTGTGAAAGAGAGTCTGCCTTCCATTAGACAGTATTAGATGTCGAACCTCTGCTCTGTCCCAGAGGAGCGACAGCAGATTGAGCTGCGAAGATTACCCAGAGAGCTGTGCAGTGTGGTGTGGTGCGCATACGGCCCAGTTTCTGATGCATGAGTGATCTATAAATTCAGTCTGTGCTTTTGGGAGGGAAATTTTTCTGTTTCCCTGGAACACAAGTGCCACCTGACAAGCGCATCACACCACAACATTTTAGGTCAGTAATACACTCGCACCAAAGCAGAGGCAGGTGAGAGAAAGTAACAAAGATATGGCAGCTTCACAATCCTGTGGTACCGTTTCACAAGGTGACACAGCAAAAAGAGCTGAGGCGAAGGATTGTGCCAAATGTAAGGTAATATTAGATAACGTTAGGTGGTTTCTTGAACTTTAAATTTGTGTAAATAGTAAATGGACTGCACTTGTATAGCGCTTTTCTAGATTTCCGACCACTCAAAGCGTTTTTGCACCATGTGTAACATTCACCCATTCACACACACAATCACACACTGGTGACTGAGGGGACACACCAATGCAACAGCCACAGGTAACAGTCTGGGGTTTAGTATCTTGCCCAAGGATCCTCCGGCATGCGGACTGGAGGATAAACCAGGGATTGAACCACTGATCTTCCGATTAGTGGACGACCCGCTTTACCTCTGAGCCTCAGCTGGCCATTTGTATGTGTGTGCAGACAAGACAACGTAATTAATATTAAGGGTTTTACGATTTTCTAGCTCCACAATAGGATTTGACTTTTGATCTTACAGGAACATTTTGATTCAGTTTTTGATTCAACCTTTCTTTTCCCAGCACTGTCGCCCATGCAAGTCTTAGATTATGGATTCTTGATTCACAGATCATAGGTTTTATGCTCTGACAATTGTCCGAAATTCTTCTTTAAGGGGGAATCACCAATCCTGCTTTTGATTTCGATGATCAAAATCTAATAATAATCATAATAATAATACATTTAATTTAAAAAGGCGCCTTTTAAAACACCCAAGGTCACCATACAGAGCATAAAATGACATAAAAGCAAGATACGAACTCCAGGGTCATCACAGTCAATTTTCAATTTAGAATTAAAATCGTTTATCTGTAGGAATAACCTTCTGACACATCCACATACTTTTGTGTACTTTTTATCTAAAGCTGCCTTTTCTGCATTTGGCTAGGTCCCTTGCTTCCAATTAATGGAAAGATTAATGCTACTTTGATAGAAGTGTACCTCTAACCTTTTACGGTGGCGAGAGAAGGCTGACAGTGTCCCTGTGCACAAAGCAGGGTCCATAAAGAAACAGTTGAAAGTTTTTTGTGAGCCTGGAACTCAACCCCGCCCCACACCTTTGGAGTGCAGTTGTATCTGATATGAGCAGATCCCTTCATCCAACTTTCTAAACCTTGTGGACTGATCTCCTTGAAGAGACATAAGATGCTCGTATAACTGTCTTCATGGACACATTTATATGAGCATCTTAGAGTCTGTTTATACCCAGTATAAAAATGTGCCTTGGGTGATCCGATCACAAGAGGACAGCCCTAAATACAGCTATAAATGACCACCAAGATGCATTACGATCCGATTACTCAAACCACTTGCTGAGGTGGTCTAGGACACATTTGATTACACATCTTTTGTGGTGTAAATGATAATGTGCCTGATGCATCCCGAACAAGGACTATGTCATCAATACAGAATGTGGTAGTTGTTTTGGTGACAGCATGCTAACGCTCCATAGCATGCCCATTTTACGACGCGTTGCATAAAGTGTTGTGTGACTGTCCATCACTTCTATCCACTTTTACTATATATCTAGCGAGCATGCTAATGAGCAGCTAGTGAGAGTATGGATGTAATGACTGTGTACTGGGCCCTTTGACCTTCTAGCGTAAGTGACGTTGGCACGAACAAAATTTGAACACAACTGGTCAGCTGGAGACGCATGATAGCCACAAACCTGAATGGTAATGTGTCTCACCTGTCCACTTGTGTTTGAATCACAGACTGTAAAAATAATGGACGTAGCCACTGTGACGTCACCAGCTGGTTTGTGGACTCCTGTTTTGAAGCCTCAAGTTCGACATTACGGCCATCGCCATCTTGTTTTTTTGGATCGAGAAGTGGCCATATATGGGTGAGAGGCTGGCACTGTGGAGTAGCGAAGGGTGGATCTGACTAGGAAAGCCAGTGACCCTGTCAGCAGCTAGTTTCTTGTACCATTTATTTCTGCTGTAAGGTTGGGCATTTCAATAGGGGGGTCTATGAGGATTGACTTACTTCCGGAGCCAGCCTCAAGTGGCCATTCAAAGAACTGCAGTTTTTGACACTTAGGTGCTGGAATCATTTTTCAGCCACGGAGGTTGCCGCTTAGTTTGAATTACTAAAACAGCTGTGGTTTTGAAATGTTTAGTAAGACATTCAACAATCCCAAAAGTTTGAGTGTCTCTATACTTTGTTCAGTTTTTCACACAAAGTTTTATATTTCTAATAGTTAGTTTTTGGCTCACATGTAATTCAGGATCTCATTTTCAATTCCGAAGTTTCACACTAACATGAATGCTTACAGATACTCAGGGAGCAGCCCAACTTTACAGTACATAGAGCTCCAATGCTTAGCCCTTGTTTCTTTCTGTATTTTTGCACAAAGAATTTCTTCCATTGCTATTCCTGTCAAACTGACAACACAATGCTTGAGTATTCTCCATATGTCGGTTCTCTACCGGGCAGTAAAAAACATAGCTGCTTAGCATTTAACCAAGATAAGGCAACTGTTATTTTGTTTGCATTCAGCAGCTGAGCCTCAGTCATAGGTAAGCTGTCAAAACCTAATCTGAAGCTCAGTTGTTGAATGCTAACAAGAGAACTGTTGCTTTATTTTGGTTTAAATGATAAGTTACTCAAAATTTAATTTCCAGCACAGTAGCTAATACTCATTTATCTTAAAATGTGGACAAAACTACCCATTATCATGTTAAAGCTTTTCAGAAAAACTAATAAAAGAATCTCTTTATGAAAAAAAACCCGGTCTGGCCGAGGCTACTGGCACATAGGCTCGCTAGAAAAGGGGGGAGGACTTCTTCTCCCTCCAATATTGCCATTGTGGTCTGCTGTAGAAGAATAGCAACGGCATATCTGGTTCAGATAGTGCAGTGCTCCATGCTCTGACTGATGGCCCTATCTCATGCATAGTGAATAAGAGGCTATACAGAGAGTTAATGAGTGACCAGCGACAGGGAAACGGCCGAGAGGAACGTAATGACTGACATGTTCCAAAGTAGGTCATGGGGTATTTTCTACGCCGTGTTTTCACCGAGCTGAATGGCATCCATCCACCTCCCCCTGTTTCTCTCCAATCTACCCTTTTTTAAAAGCCATTTCTTCCTCCCCCATCTCCCTCACTCCCTCACCCTCTCCTCTGCTCCCCATTCATTGTTACCCAACTCTCCCCTCTCTGCCTCTCTCCATGTCCTTCCATCTCTCAGAAAATCCCTTTAACAGAGTAAGGACCTTCTCCTCTCCTCCTCCAGGCATCTATTTGGTGCAGTTAATGGATAGTTGAGAAATGACTACCGGCAGCGGGGGAGGGAGGAGGGGAGGAGAGAGGAAGGAGGAGGAGGAAGGCTGGCGTGGGCTCCTCTTTTGTCTGTAAAATACTATGGATAGGAGACAGGCCAAATCACATCACAACCCTTTAGAAAAGCTCTGGACACATTTTCATACTGCGCACATACCGAGACGTGCTCTGTTGAATTTGGTTTCTTGGATATAAGAGCTATGAATCTTGGTTTAAGAAGTCAAACTGTCTAAAATGATAGCTCATTCAAACAAGGTTTGCCTTTAGAGAGGAGGCACTGTAGACAGTGGAGCCTTTGTAATGTGACAGGAACCTTTACAGAGACCTGGCCCACACACTCTGCGCTTTTTACTCTCTCTGTCCTTCCTCATCTCCCTTCTCCTGCTTCCCTCCAGCTCTCTTCAATGGGCCAATTTAGATTTTTCTCCCCCTGACAGCGTTCTGTAGCCTTCCTCCCTCTCCTCTGCTCGTCTTCCTTCTTTCTCTCTTCCATCATTACTCCGTCTGTGGTATTGTGTCTGGGCTTGTTGCCTCCTCTACTCCTTGCCTGTCTCGATGTGGATCTAATGGCTAAATAATGACTACACATCTCATCTTTAACTGCTGGCTGATCAGGGTAAGAAGTCTCTGTAATCTTTCTCTGGGTCCTAATTGATTTGCTGAATAGGAGGCCTAATAAGATCCAGGGGAATAGTCATTAAGGGCGTGTGAGACTGGGTGTTGCCCCCGCTTTAATGAGGCCTCTTATGAAACACAGAGAGCTATTACACAAAGCAAGGTAAGAGGATACCTCTCTGCAAATGCGATAAAACAGGCCGAGCATGTATTGCACAGAAAAAGGAATGTGGGGCACATCGAAAAGCTCAGGTACAAGTAACGCCTCCAGCTGCTTCAGCAATCGCAGTTTGCTCTGACACACATGTTTAATGATTACATGAAACGCCTTAATGCCTCCAGCACAAAATGCACTGAGCAAATACAAATATTATGATTGAATGATAATAAATATCATCATAGCACAATCCATTTGCTTAAGATATTCTTATTTTAATTCAGCAATAGGTGGGATTGTATTGGGTGCAGACTTGCTATGTCTCTTTACTCCAAGAGGCAGAAAAAACATGCAACTCGGATATAACTAGAATTACAGCCTCGCGTTTGTATGCCTTCCAACAAGTTGCAGTATCTTCGCCTGTCCATATTCATCTTGTAAAGAATTTGAAATGAAAGGTATTAAAGGTCCAGTGTGTAAGATTTAGGGGGATTTAGTGGGATCTAGCTTGGAGGATTGCAGATTGATGGCCGCAGATGGCCAACTTGTCATTTACCTTTTGTTCTCTGATAATTTAATGTGTGCTCACTGTTTTTTTTTTTTAAATCCAGATGTTCAGAAGGTTTTTTAACCATGAGCTAAATTATCCAAAGGTCTCCTCCTCTCCAAAACCAAATAAGCCAGATGATTTAAACCAGTAAAACCACTGAATAAAGCAGTTTTACATTACAAATCAGTGTTTCTCAGATGCTGTTTGGCATGTCAGAGACAGGCTGCTAGTCTAGCGCCTGCTGATCTGGGCTGACATTTTTTCCTCTGATAATTTAAGATCCAGATGTGCAGGAGGCTTTTACCAGGAGCCAAATTATCTACAGAGGTCTTTTCCTCTCCAAAACAAATGGACGCAGTGATTTCAACTGACAAAAACACTAAGTGAAGCAGTTGTATGTTAAAAAAAACAGCTCTTACATCACAGAGGGGCTGCTAACTACGGTGGCCGACATGAAAACGGGAGTGAAATCTAGAGCCAGTGTTTGGTTTGTCCATTCTGGGCTACTGTAGAAATATGGCAGTGTAAAATGGTAATCTCTGAAGACAAGGACCCACTCCCTATGTAGATATAAATGCCTCATTCTAAGGTAACGAACACACAACCATTCTTATTTTCAGGTGAATATACAATAAAGAAAACATTTCTGCTATTATGTCCCCCTAAACACTACACACTGGACCTTTAAGTGCACTTAGAGAGAAATGGAAGTTACCACTATATTGACATACATGATTCCAGTGAATAATTTCCAGTGAGAAACATACTGTCCTTACTGAGAGACTATTTTGATGAGAGCTTCGTCACATGGTGTAACAAAAATCAGCTGAAGCTCAATATCAGCAAAACCAATGAGCTTGTGGTGGACTACCAGAGGAACATTGTAGCCATGACAGTTGAGAGTGCTTCAAATATGGATGATGCTGCAAGGAAGCTACAAATTCTAAAACATGGACATCTTCAACCCGACAGCAGAGATCTATACAATCAGCACAGTTTCCAGATCAGTGTCAACAAGTCAGTGTCTGACCGCATGTCTCCCCTTCTGTTCCTGAGTTATGGCATTTAATAACGGCCAGAAAAAAATGTTCTTGCAGGACATTATTATGTCACAGTGAAGTTGACCTTTGACCTTTTGTATATAAAATGTCATCACTTCATCTCAAAAATAATCCCACAGTGCCACTGGCCACTGTTGGCATCAGCGGGGAGGAATAAAAAAATTGGAGCACAACAAACAGAAGACATGAGATGACAACCAGATCACTATTTACAATATTTACACCACTTGTACCAAACAAGTTGAGGAACAGGACAAAAATGGTGGTGCCAAATAAAAGCTGCCAAACAACAAAACTCACACTGACAATCCATACTCCAAAAACAAAATCCCCCCCAAATCCAAGCCAACCCTGCACACCATGAACAGAAACCATCTGTGTGTGCAGAGTTAAGAGAGCACCCTGAACTGAACTCTGTCCTGGCTCATCTCAGAGTTCTCAAGGAACATTCAGCAAACTGAGTTTAACCTAGAAACGTGAACCCCAGGTGATCAGACCAGATGTATTTGGAAGGAAATTCATTCGTTAATTTTCTGTAATTGCTTATCCTGTTGGGGGTCGTGGGGGGCTGGAGCCTATCCCAGGTGACATTGGATGAGGGCAGGGTACACCCTGGACAGGTCACCAGACTATCACAGGACTGACACATAGAGACAAACAACTATTCATGCTCACATTCACACCTACAGACAATTTAGAGTCACCAATTAACCAATTTGGACAGGAGGGAGGAAGTGGGAGGGAGGAGGCCTTAGTACCCAGAGAAAACCCACCCTGACACAGGGAGAACATGCAAACTCCGCACAGAAGGGCTCCCCCACCCTGGGCTGCTAATTTTTTATATTTTATTTTTCCCCAATTGTGACTGCAGTGGCATGGTGGTTTAGTGGTTAGCACTGTCGCACTGTCGACTCACAGCGAGAGATTTTGTAATAACCTCACAGTATTATTACCGTATTCACCTGGGCCCTATATAAAAAGTTCCGAATAAATTTTAATTGACAGTATCAGTATATTGTGCGCACCTATTTCCTAAAATAGAGGTAAACCCTAGCTAAATATTGTAATTTAATTGAATTTAATTAAAAAAAACCTTCAGGGGGAACCTATTTGTTGCCGTTCATGCGTGGAAATTAAGTGTGTTACACATCAAAAGCCCTGATTGGCAGCCACTGTGAGGGATGATAACATTCAAAAGGAGAAAGCCGTGAGCAGGACAATGGGTCGCTTTAGTGTACGGAGCAAATTACAACAAAGCACCACCGAAGACGACCTACCTACCTAAATACCGCCCGTAGACAGTATCACGAAATCTACCTGTCTTATATGTCTTATAAACGTGTGCTTTGAGATTTTGGCTCGCCCTTTGGTGTGACACAACGTTTGAAAACCACTGTAGTAATGTATGAAAAACTCATCATGGTATGAACAGTGCGTGCATTAACTTCAAAACCAGCCACAACTCAGCCCTGAGCAGAGTGACCGTTCTCTACTGACCAATCAACAGACTGCAGTGTTCACAGCTCCACATTTTAGTACCAGATCTGTGTGCTAGGTACCCCAACAGAGATGGGACCAAAAATAGGGATGCTTCTATTGGTACCGTCCGCAACTTTTCACAATGGAAATGGAAAATTAATCATTCTAATGTGTCCTAAACTGAAGTGAACTGGACTGCTTGGTGGAAACGAAGACCTGAGTAGGCGAGACATGGCAGGCAAAAACACTGATTTTTCATGCAGTGGTCAATTTTGAGATTTTGGGCTAGTTTACTCCTTGAATATGCATTCTTTCAAACTGCTATAAAGAAAACATTCAAATTATACATTTAGACGTTTATTTTATTACATGTTGTCTACTTGCGGCAGTAAGTTTCTCCTGAATTTACCAAAAAGTTAGCATTGTGCAGTGTGGGCCAATACGTTTATTAGTTGGGTTACTACAGTTGTAGGCCTTATATGCCTGTCATGTTGTTAAATGATCAATTTTCATGAGTAAAAATATACTATATTATTAGTAAGGGCCTGAACATTTATTCTGTTTGTGAGCAATTGTTTCCAATAGAAATGTATTTAATTCTCCTATGTAAATCTTTGAATGCCGTTTTCTAGTGATGGCCTCATGAAGCCTCATGAAGAATTTTCTTCATTTTCTGAGCCCACTAGATGGCGCTCTTGGTTTAAAAAGAGAGGCCCAAAGAATGGCAATTCAGTGTGCTTTAAACCTTTGGTTGTACAAAAAGCGCCATCTTGTGGGCCCAGGCAATAAAGAAAATGCTTCATGAGGCTTCATGAGGCCATCACTACCGTTTTCTCAAAATGAGTTTTTGGTCATACTCCAAGTTGAACAACTCAGCCTCTGTAGCACCTATGTACACCAAACTTCCCTGTTATACACCTAGCTATATTCTGAAGATATTTACAGAGGGATTTGTTAATAAATCATTCCTAGCCTGATTTATGTGATATTTTATTCCCAAAAAATATGGCAAAAATCTTTTTTTTTAAGGCTATGGACAGTATATTTTGATTTTCTAGGTAATAAAAGCAGATATCCTTAAATCCCTCTGTATTTTATTTTCATCTTATATGTAAACAAAATGAAAAAATAATTTTTTTAAACATTAAAATTTTAAAAACTAAAAACAATCTAAAATTTTACCCTATTCACCTGATACAGAGGTGAAACATGTCAGGGGCAAAAATAGTACACTCCGTAAATATTGTATTAACAGTGTACAACAGTTTTTCTTTTTCACAGAGACATTTTGATATAGGAAAAAAGCACATGTGTAAATAATGAAATCAGGGTTCAGGGTCCTGTTATCGTATGTGCTCGTTCACCGTGACACCGCCACTGTTCCGTGGTACACTTGAATGTAGAGGAGTCATTGTGAGTGTCATTAGTTACACCTGCGCTATTCCTGCTATGCGGAGTTCAATTGTCTGCTGCGAAAAGGTCAACTGGGACAGAATTATAGACAGAGGAATAGTGGGCAGACAAGAGCGAGAGAGCAAAGAGAGCAAGAGAGACAACTGTAAGATCAGAGTGTTTTGACACGTAACGAGGTTGTAATGGCTGTGCTGGGGATGATTTACAGAGCGCAGTGTGAGTGATGTGGCCTTGTATCCATACACCATATTATCATACGTCATAAATCAACACGGAGAGGTGGATTGGTGTGGATCAGATGCAAGCTGACATTAAAATGCAAGTGCCCTCATGCCTCACACTGAACAATGTTTTCAATCTAAAAATAGATTAAAGATCTCTCTTTCTTTGTCACTTCTCTTCATTCCTGCACTCAAAGTGCAAATGGGCGACACATCCGAGAGAGTCTCAAATGATCCTCCTTTATATGGAGAAGCAAATTACCACCCTCCTAATTTTTTCTCTGATGCAAAATAGAAAGAATATTTCAATTGTTCTGCCCGACACGTTTCCTGATGGGAACCAAATCTCAGAAATCTTCAAAAAGCCTGTTCATGGGGACGAGAGAGAGAGAGAGAGAGAGAGAGAGAGAGAGGAATTTGAGGAGGAGAGCACAGGGAGAGAGATAGAGACAGAGCGGAAAGAGAAGGAAAGCATTATATTCAATAATTTGATCTCATATGGGATACTCTGTAAGCTTGAATGAGCCTATTTCCTGTCATTGTGTGAGAGAATTTAAAGAGCATCTGATGAATGTGAGCTCATGCAGCAGCAGGTACATTAAAAGAACAGTCTCTGCCTATTTAATCTCCGCTTTATGGTCTCCCTCCTCACTCATAACCACATCTTGTCGGAGATAAGACTCTTTCTATTTATACCTGGGTATTTGCTCATGGAAGGATTCATAATGGTTTGGGAATTATGTGTGACAGATGGAGTGTTGGTCTCCTTATTGTGTGCCATAAAACGCTTCCGTATCCCTTCGCAGGAATTTGAATGAGCATCCAGAGGAGGAAGCAAACGATTGCTCTGTGAATCTTTTATTATTGCCATTTGCGGCACAAGTCTTTGCTGAGCCTGAATTAAAGAGCAGGCAATCTTTCTATAGATAGCAAGCGTCTGTGCCTGCAGGGCTGGAGGAGGTAGGTGTGCAGCACCACACACAGAAGTAGACAGTTGAGTATGTGATCATCAGCCCTCCCACTGAGGAAGACAGCGGTGTGAAATAGACACAGAGCATATGCCTCTGGCTCTTCCTAGTGTTGCTTTCCAACCTCTCCTTTAGTTTACACTTTCTGTCTCTACTCACCAACTACAGCAGCGGCGGAGCAGAAAGAGACATACCATAAAAACAGACAGCTGGGGATAACAACTAGCAGTCAGCTCTGGAGCTAAAACACTACCTGTTTGTGTGTCAACTTTATCATCACACTGACTTTTGACCAAGAAGCAATTTTTTTTTTCATTTCATTTTAGCATCCAGCAAAGAGCAAGGCAGTCATGTTTATTTGCCAGGAGTAACAGTTGTCTCATCAATATTCAGCTCAGGTTGTCACAATGACCAAATGGAGAGCTGTTTCCCCTGAAGTCACTCTGCTGCAAACATACTTGACAAAGTGACCAGAGCTCAAATGAGCTGTGATAGCCTCTCTGTGTCGGAGAGAGAGGGAGAGTGTGTGTGTGACACACCTGCAGGCACGGCTGCAAAGAGCCTATTATGGGCCCACACAGGGAGATTTAATTTAAATTTATTTTCATTCAAATACAAGTGAAATTGATTGGAGTTAAAATGTACTCTGAGCAGAGGCGGCGTAATAAACCGGACCTGTGTTCATGCACGAGGATGGCGCAACCAAACCTGACGTTGCTAGCTGTTTATGTGACACCTTTGCTAGGTAGGTTACCAGGGAGCAAATGAGTGTGTTCATGCAACCAAACTTGCAGAGCCCGACTCCAAGGGTAACTCGCGCGGCTTTCCTCGTGTTTTTTCCGACAGAATACAGTAAAATTATCAAATGTTATATCGAACGCTTTTTCTATCGACGGCACATAAGTGTTTATCGCGAGACGATATGTTATCATTTTATCGCCCACCACTAGTCGTACGGTTAGATTACCGTCTCTGTTAAGCAGCTGTCCAGCAGGAAACAGCAGCACTTTAAATTAAAGCTCTGTGCCGGAAATTCAAAATTAAGTGTGTTTTTTACAAACTTGACATGTTTGCAAGTCACTTGCAGTCCACTGAGAATGGACCTGCAACCCACTTTGGGACCACGACCCACCTGTTGGGAACTACTGAAGTGAATGATCCTGCAGCTCTGACATAATTTCTGTTCCTTTACATTCTTGCTTTGTCTTTGACGCCACCTGGGTCACTATCCACAAAAGCACAATAAAAAAAATAAAGATGAATTTTACTGATTATTGTTTGTTTATTCATTTTAAAAATTTCTGTAGATATTGAGATAATATCATTATCATGAACGACATGGTTACGATAATCTGATACTGTGCCAGCCATGAACCATACTGCGTTATATTTCTAAAGGGAAAACGAGAAATTGTATATGATGATGGTGTTATATGATAAAAACACATAGGGTACAAAATACAGTACAGGCCAAAAGTTTGGACACACCTTCTCATTCAACGCGTTTTCTTTATTTTCATGACTATTTACATTGTAGATTCTCACTGAAGGCATCAAAACTATGAATGAACACATGTGGAGTTATGTACTTAACAAAAAAAGGTGAAATAACTGAAAACATGTTTTATATACTAGTTTCTTCAAAATAGCCACCCTTTGCTCTGATTACTGCTTTGCACACTCTTGGCATTCTCTCCATGAGCTTCAAGAGGTAGTCACCTGAAATGGTTTTCCAGCAGTCTTGAAGGAGTTCCCAGAGGTGTTTAGCACTTGTTGGCCCCTTTGCCTTCACTCTGCGGTCCAGCTCACCCCAAACCATCTCGATTGGGTTCAGGTCCGGTGACTGTGGAGGCCAGGTCATCTGCCGCAGCACTCCATCACTCTCCTTCTTGGTCAAATAGCCCTAACACAGCCTGGAGGTGTGTTTGGGGTCATTGTCCTGTTGAAAAATAAATGATCGTCCAACTAAATGCAAACCGGATGGGATGGCATGTCGCTGCAGGATGCTGTGGTAGCCATGCTGGTTCAGTGTGCCTTCAATTTTGAATAAATCCCCAACAGTGTCACCAGCAAAACAGCACCATCACACCTCCTCCTCCATGCTTCACAGTGGGAACCAGGCATGTGGAATCCATCCGTTCACCTTTTCTGCGTCTCACAAAGACACGGCGGTTGGAACCAAAGATCTCAAATTTGGACTCATCAGACCAAAGCACAGATTTCCACTGATCTAATGTCCATTCCTTGTGTTTCTTGGCCCAAACAAATCTCTTCTGCTTGTTGCCTCTCCTTAGCAGTGGTTTCCTAGCAGCTATTTGACCATGAAGGCCTGATTCGCGCAGTCTCCTCTTAACAGTTGTTCTAGAGATGGGTCTGCTGCTAGAACTCTGTGTGGCATTCATCTGGTCTCTGATCTGAGCTGCTGTTAACTTGCGATTTCTGAGGCTGGTGACTCGGATGAACTTATCCTCAGAAGCAGAGGTGACTCTTGGTCTTCCTTTCCTGGGTCGGTCCTCATGTGTGCCAGTTTCGTTGTAGCGCTTGATGGTTTTTGCGACTCCACTTGGGGACACATTTAAAGTTTTTGCAATTTTCCGGACTGACTGACCTTTATTTCTTAAAGTAATGATGGCCACTCGTTTTTCTTTAGTTAGCTGATTGGTTCTTGCCATAATATGAATTTTAACAGTTGTCCAATAGGGCTGTCGGCTGTGTATTAACCTGACTTCTGCACAACACAACTGATGGTCCCAACCCCATTGATAAAGCAAGAAATTCCACTAATTAACCCTGATAAGGCACACCTGTGAAGTGGAAACCATTTCAGGTGACTACCTGTTGAAGCTCATGGAGAGAATGCCAAGAGTGTGCAAAGCAGTAATCAGAGCAAAGGGTGGCTATTTTGAAGAAACTAGAATATAAAACATGTTTTCAGTTATTTCACCTTTTTTTGTTAAGTACATAACTCCACATGTGTTCATTCATAGTTTTGATGCCTTCAGTGAGAATCTACAATGTAAATAGTCATGAAAATAAAGAAAACGCATTGAATGAGAAGGTGTGTCCAAACTTTTGGCCTGTACTGTAAATTGCATTAACATGTCAAGTAGCATCACAGCAAAGGCTCTGCAACCAAACTAAAATTTCCTTTTCTATAGGGCACACAACTATATTAACACAACTATATTAAACTAAAAAAAAGAGACAAAATCAAAAATGGCTGACAATAAATACAAAGAGCTGTGAGACACCACCACGGCCTGCAACATGTATGATTAAACTGCACAATTTAAGTAACCTCACACTTCCTATAGATTCAACAGCAGAGCAAAACATCAGCAAAGCTTTTGCGCAGTTTTTGCACAACAACGTGTAGTGTGTGCACATGCTAGGCTGTTGCCTGGCAACGTCACCTGTCTGAACGTCACTCTGCCAGCCTGCTGCACCGTGACGACCTGCTCAGGCTGCTCCAGGTTCTCTGCTGTTCATTCTGTTCAGACATGTCGAGCTGAGTGACTCTGCAGTAACTGGGACTCAAGTTAGAGTCACAAACAGCTGGAAGACCTCACACACCTGACTGAAGGTAGAAGCTCCTCAGTGACCATCAGCATTTTAGCATTTAGCAATTTAGCCAGATCCAGCACGCACCTGTTCCTCATCAGGTTACAGGTGTGTTTGATTTATGTCACTCAGCGAGCTGGCTGGGCGGAGCTACAGATCACTGCTAAAATAAGGAAGATGCTTTTTTTTTGCTTCATGACTTTTTTTTAAAAAAAATATTTATTTATAAGTACACAAAAACACTCAGTAGCCTAATAATAATAATAATAACAACCATTATTTTTTCTGGTTTACTAATAAACCATTCATGTTAACAGTAGACCATTAGCACATTATTTTAGAGTCACAGCTGAGTCTAAGATAATAATTATTATTTTTATTTTATTTTTAATTGTTATAATATAATAATAATTATTAATATTATTATTATTTCATTATATTTTATTTTATTATTCATGTTAATAGTAGGCCATTGCCACATTATTTTAGACTCACAGTGAGTCTAAAATAATAATAATAATAATAATAATAAGGAGAAGAAGTAGAATATTATTATTATTATTATTATTATTATTATTATTATTATATTGTTTTAATTGTTAATAAATACAAAAAAAAAAAAAACACTCACTAAAGGGAGTAAATGTAATTTTTCCATGGCACCAACAAAGCTTGAAACATGTTTCTGTTTTCTGTAGAAATTAATTTAGACACTCACCCATCATACAGTGGGTGTTATGAGGACATTAAAACTATGAATGACGAAATAATGTTTTCAGTAGACATATGTGATTAGAGCATGCAGTGTGTGGTGTGAGGCGGCAGGCACATGGAGCCTGTTGTGAAATAAAGTAGAATCAATTTACTGAGCTGAGAGCAGTTTCATTTGTGGGTTGGCTGCATATAGTGTTCCTGTGTGTGTGTGTGTGTGTGTGTGTGTGTGTGTGTGTGTGTGTGTGTGTGTGTGTGGTCTGTTTTGCGCTGCATTACATACAACAGCTGCCAACTTCCCATTCTGTTGTTTTATTCACTCTCCGCCATTAAGTTTTAACCTCATGCCCTTTTCTCAGTGTTGTTTTTACATTTCCTCATACTAGTTTCAAAAGGAAATTCCCTTTTCCATATAACCATGGGTCTTGCATTTGTAGTTTTGGCCACCAATTCTATAGCTAACAGTAACATTGCACTCATCAAGTTAAATGCTGTGACGCAGCAACATTTAACAAAAGGATAAAAATGATGCTGCTGAGCATTCAGACCAAATATCATCATAGACCATACAGGTCTATCATGGTTGCCCATGATCATCCAAATTTAATTTCGACCTACTTTGACCCAACATTATAGGAATTTTTATTCTTGGCTCTACCTCCAAATGAGGTCTACAAACTTGGTTCTCAAATAAAGATCTCAGCCTTTTCTTTCTTACAACAACTGCTAAAAAATAACGTCCAAAACTCTTGAAATAAGCGCCAAGCTGTAATAAATCATCATTTTCCTATGAGAGATGTGTGAGGCAGAGCAGCAGTGGTTCTGCATGCCTGCTACAATAATGAAAGCCGTGCACAGCTCCTGTCCGTTTACAGTGTAAACAGCACAGAAACGGCCTTCCTCCACTGTTCCCAGAGGGGGATGGGAGCCTGGCAGCTCTGGCAACAGAAACACATCTACAGTACATGCACGCATGCCGCACACACCATCAGTACAAATACAATCACCACCCATGGAGTCATTATGATCAGTCTCCCACTTTCTGGTAAAACCCCAGCAGTATGAGCGATCACTGAGATGCACCAAAGTACATCCATAAAACAATGCGGTGTCTCTGTGTCCCTGCCTTTATGAAGCCACTCTGACTGTGAGCTCATAAATACACATATCCCTGTTTATCTGCTGTGTAACAGCCCACAGTTCTGCTATCTCAGTTCGTATCAGCTGTATAAATAAATATGAGCTGTGACTCTCTCTCAGCCTATAAATAGAGATGGACCCTGAGTAAAACTGGTCTTCCACATGCTGCATGAAGGCCTGCTAACCTGGACAGTACACATGCAGTGCTGCCTCAGCACTAACACACACACACACACACACACACACACACAGGCTTGGGAGAAAGCCAAGAATAATGTGCTCCTGAAAGATTCCATTCATTTACATTAAGGCATGTTTGCTGTGTGTGACTTGTGTGCATGAAAATGTCAGGGCACACTGAGGAAGGTGACAGCTCATACGTGTAATCCACTCCGCTGACCTCTGATCTCCACGTTGGCTATTCCCATCATCCTGTTGTTTACTCTCCCAGACCCAATCAGCCGTCCTAGGACCGTCTCCCACGGTGACCGCAGTACTGGCCAATGAGCCGAGCTCTCCCAGTGCTCTGTGCAAACTGGACTTGTTTCAAATGTGTGCTCAGTCACACACACACACTGCGGGCCTGGGAGCCAACACTGTGAGACCACATCGTCCTGTTAAACTGAGAAACTGTCAGGCCTCTGTTTGCCCATTAGCCTCCAGCTAGAAGGTCGGACATGTCCTTATTTCTCGCAAGGGCGCGGAAAAGCTGATGGTCCCAGCAGCTCCTGAGGGGCAATCCGTGGCTCACTTTAAGGATCTTTCATGTTGCTGTTTATGTCTCTCCTTTTTTTGCTTTCTGATTGGCTCTTTTTCCCCTACATGACCCATCCTTTCCTACCTTTCTCGTTGTTTTATTGCTTACTTCCAGAGGTGTGGACTTGAGTCACATGACTTGGATTCGAGTCAGACTCAAGTCAGGAACCAGTGAAGGGAAGCAGGGAAACTTTGCTGATATTCAACCAGCTGTGTGTCATCACAGCTGGTGTGCAGATGTGCGTTGTTTGACTTCCCATCTGAGATCCCTGACCGTCCAGCAGCGGAAGTCTGGGTGCTGTCAGCAAAGCCAAACACACACTGCGATGCCACACAGCTAGTTAAATATCAACAAAGATTACCTTCACATTCATTGTCTTGTGTGGTGATCAGCAGTGATGTGGTGGTTCACTTTTACACTGTGATCTGTAGCCTATAGTTCGGCTTCAGCTTCTAACTATCTTTGTCTTTTTAACCTGTTGTTGCTGCTGAGTCAGTTTGACATCCTGGATATATCCTTCAAACACAGACTGTAGACCTCTCTGTCTGCTTCTCTCTGGAATCACTCTTTCATTTTTCCAAAAATGTGATAATATTTATTCAGGGAGTGCAGTTAGTTACAGTGTGGGCTCCATGCTTACTCCGACAGCTTGTCAGACTCACGGATGGGTGAGGCTTAGCAAAGGGTCAATTTTGTTCGCATGCACAAACAAAAACAACAAACTGCAGTAGGCCTATGCAAAAGGTGCGGGTCCAAAATAACAAACAAAGATGCAACAACTTCCAACTTCGTTTGACATTTGAAGGTGCACAAAGAACAGGAAGTCCGAGTTAATATTTACCTAGCTAACAAGCTAATGCTTAGCTAAGGTTAGCTTTGCAGCTAAGTAACTTTTTTCAAACTTGCTTCAATAAATAAACAATTTTTAATAATAAATTTATAAATTTATTATTGACATTATTTTTTATTAAAGAGTATGTTATGACATGTTAAGGACTCCAAAGTTCAAGTTTAGGACTTGCCTTGGTCCCACCCCTGCTTCCTTCTGCATTTTTGTTCATATAATAGCATTTTTTATTCCATGTTGCGCTCCTTCCTTTCTTTAGCATTTCTTTTCTGCACAAATCAAGTGTGAGGGATCAGTTTTGGCCCCTTTAACACCTGTTTATGCTCCAACTTTGCTAATACCTGCTGAGGCCTCCACAGTGTAGAGGAGAGCATTGATATGCTGACTTCCCCGCTCACATCCCCTCTATTTCCAGCAATCCTTTCCTTCCTCTTCATCCCTTGCTATCGCACCTCCACACACTCTGTATCTGTTTTTCTGTCTGTTCCGCCACCTCCTGCTCCACCTCCCGCTGACAGACAGACTATCACATATGCAGACACTTCAAACATGCTCCCTCTCAAAGAGATCCTTGGAAGAGAGCTCGAGAGAAACCCTGAATAAGTCATCAAATCCTGCGTTTTTCTTTCTACCTTCCATCTCCTGGCCCGTGCGCTGTTGTGTTTTCTTTCTACGCGCACAAATATTTTCATCCCCACCAGCTTTTCCTTTTTTTTTTATTGTGTCTGCTAAGACTCACTCTCTTCACTCGCTCCACAGCTAGCTTTTATTGTGTTTACTTTGTTTCTGTTTCTTCCTTTGCTCGTCTGTTTATTTCCATCATTTTACTCCTCACTCCTCTGCATCCATCCAAAATATCTGAAATAATTGCTTTTACTCATCCTCTGCCCACCCAGGAATCTGACAGAAGGACACTCTAATAACATCCCCGGCTCAAAAGGGATTTCCACCGAAATTCTCTTTCCCTTTATTTCATTTTCAGCTCGAGTAGAGTGAACATCTGTCTCACCATACTCCGGGATGACAGCTGTGTGATGCAAAGTGGCGGTTACATATATACATATAACACATGCATCAGTTGCTGGAGGCCTGCAGTCAGTCAGAAAGACAGGTTGGTTGTTAAAGGTGTTGCTCCTCTCCCGTCCTGCCTGCTCTAAAAGAAGTTGTTCCCATGGTAACTCTGCCAGGTTTGTTAATTGACTGTCAAAATGCGTGATGCTCGGTGATGAGGAAAAAATCCTGCAAACAAATGTATAGCATGGCATTAGTGGGTAGAAAATCACATTGCACAGCTGCCTCAAGAGATGATAGTGAGAGCTATCTAATCAAAATGTTAATGATATGAGCTATAATGAAACTGTAGAGCCTGTGGACACTCACACGCAGGCATGAACGTGTCAGAAGTTAAAATGTGCAGAGGGTTTTAATTGAGAATGCGTAGTGGAGAGATGGCTTTAAAAAGCAATATAATCCAATTTAGCATGGCAGCAACATAACCTACCCACACATGGATACCAGTGACGCACAGCTCCGATGTATAAATCTATGTGGGATTGTTTGAGAGAGAGCAGGAGCGTTAGTGCGTGTGAGCGCGTGCTTCCTGTTGCCTGAAGGCACGTTGTTCATGTTCTCAAATAATCCACAGTGTTGAACGAAACCTTGAAACAGACACTCATTTAAAATGGATGAGACTGAGGCACAGACGCTTCCTGACACAAAGAGCTATGATTCTGTTCAGCCGGGTCTGATTCTGGACTCGAGCAGAAAGTTTAAGAGCCAACCCTGAATAACAAACGCAGATGCATACATGCATCAGAGATGAATTACTTTACTAGAAACTGAGCCACACATCACTGTGGATACACAACCTCATGTGAATTTTATTCTGCATAAAATCTGTTTGAAACATAGAAAAGGGAACCCCACAGTATCGCATGATATTCTGATAAACTTAACACCATATGGTTAATCCAATTAAACTATAGTAGTAGTGTTGTCAGCTAAACATTTTGAGTTTCGGCTCCAGTGGTAGAGTAAAAAATAATTTACTTAAGTAGGATGACTCTGGCTCAGGAGGTAGAGTGGGGTGTCTTCTGATCAGAGGGTCGACAGTACGATGACCGGTTCCCCACCTCCCAGACTACCCACCAATGAGTCAATGTGACAAGTAGTCATCAAATGACTAGAAAGGCACATTTACCATTCAAAAGTAGTCCTCACTCATGAACAAGACCCCAAGATACTTGAACTCCCTCGCTTATGGCAGAAACTCTCTCCCAACCTGGTGGGGGTGATCCACCGTTTTCCAGCAGGGAACCATGGCGTCAGATTTGGAGGTACTGACTCTCATCTCAACCGCTTCACACTCGGCTGCAAACTGCCCCAGTGCATGTTGGAGGTCGTGCTGTGATGAAGCCAACACAACCACATCATCTGTGAAAAACAGAGATGCAATTCTGAGGTCACCAAACCCCTTCCTCCCCCCTAGTTGCGCCTCAAGATCCTGTCCATGAAAATCACGAACAGAATCAGGAAGCCGACACCCACTAAGAATGTGTTTGAATTTGTGCGCAATTTGTGAACGCAACTCTCACTTGGGTTATATAAGGACCAGATGGTTCGTAGCAGCGACCCCAGTACCAGTATTCCTGCAGTACCTCCCTCAAGTCTCCCCTTGGGATGCGGTCGTAAGCCTTCAACAAGTCCACAAAGCACATGTAGACTGGATGGGCAAAATCCAGTGACCCCTCCAGCGGCCTCACAGGGGTAAAGAGCTGGTCCACCATTCCAGACCAGAACAGAATCCGCAATGCTCCTCCTGAATCCAAGGTTCAACAATCTGTTGGAGCCTCCTTTCCAGCACCCTGGAATAGACTTTCCCAGGGAGGCTGAGCAACAACCTATGGTCATGAGCTCTGGGTAATGACTGAAAGAATGAGGTCACGGATACAAGCAGCAGAAAAGAGTTTCCTCCATGGGGTGGCTGGGCTGATCCTTAAAGACAGGGTAAGGAGCTGGTATCTGATCAGGATGCTTCCTGGGTGCCTCCCATTGGAGGTGTTCCGGGCATGTCCCACTGGTAGGAGGGCCCCAGGGCAGACCCAGAACACGCTGAAGGGATTACATGTCGTCTGGCCTTGGAAAACCTGAATGCGTTGTTGGGGAGAGGGACACCTGGACTGTTTTACTCGGCCTGCTGCCTCCACGACCTGGCTTCGGATAAGCGGTTGAAAATTGATAGATGGACAGATTCAAAAGTAGCATTAACACACTATAATAATGCTCCATTAGAACAAGTAAAACTACTGCAATTAAAGCTTTAGTTAAGAAATAGCAACAAAATGTATCTGTAGTAACAAAAGTAAAAGTGCTCATAATGTCAAAGTGTCTGTTAGTGTTGCATTTAAAGGTGCAGGTGTTTTTGTCACCTTAGAACAAGCTGTTTTTATCTTCATATGCAGTGGGTCCTCTTCCATAGAGTCTGCCATGTTGTTTCTACAGTAGCTCAGAATGGACAAATCAAACTTTGGCTCTAGATTGGGCTATTTGTGATTTCGTGTTTTTGTGTTGGCCACCACAGTTCCCCTACACACTTGGCACACAGGAGAAGTTTCAGTTGGTTGCAATCTGCAACACTTACCTCTAGATGCCACTAAATCCTACACACTAGACCTTTAAAAGGTAAGAAGTACATTTTCTGTCTCTCTGAGATGTAATGGAGAAAAGGAAAACTTGCACCGAAAACACACCAAGCAGTGGTAAAGAGTGGCCTGTGGGGAGCTGCCACACAATTTCTATGGAAAACTGCAGCAGACACTCAGAGCTCAGCGAGCTGCAGCTGTTTGATTCTGTAGCGAAGTGCAGCCAAACTTAAAGTGGATGATAGTTTCATTTTTGGCTGCAAATTGCAGCCAGAGAATACCCACAGCCAATCAGAAAACAAAGTCCTATGACCCCTGACATGTTGACTTGCGTTGCAAAGGATTTCTTCCCACCTGAAACACATGAACACTTCTCGCAGCCGCAGAAGAATTTGCAGCGAACCACGCTTTGCCACTGCTTGATGTGTTTTTGCCGTTAGGATAGTGCAAGTACCTAAAAGTTGTCCTTGAGGGCACTTGAGTAAATGTGCGCAATTACTTTCTGTAACAGTTGTGAAGAAAAGAAAAAGAAAAAGAAAGAAAGAAATAAAATGCTCTCCACATACCTATAGCAGCATTAAAATCGGACTCAGTGATGTGCTGGGGTTTGAGAGCTGCTGAGGTGACTGAATAGGAAGCTGTGGTCGTCTTAATAAAACATGAGTAAACAGCAAAGAGATGGTATATAATCTGCTCAGGTAGCACTGCAGCTTTAAAGCACACACACACAGAGGTTGGGGATCAGAGGAAAGAGAGGCAGGGATGTTAATCTCTCCAAAACACACCTGCATGCAGAAATACACCATCGCATTACAGACAAACTGCTTTTTTTTCTTATCTCGCCGCTCTCCTTAACGGTCCATGTAGCTGCCTATCTGCTCGACTCCTTGTCCCTCCTCCACATCACATCCACGGCTACACTTTTACCTGATTTGTCTTAGTTTTACACCCTGTGATGAATCAGTATGGTGGACTATATGTACCTTATGCCTCCCTATAGCCACTCGGCAGTTAAAAGAGAAGCTGGCTGTGTGTTGCCCTTGGAAGCTTCGCCTGTTAAGCAGAACCTGTCTCTTGTTAACAAGGGCCCTCCTCAATTACACTCCATCGAGACACTTGCTAAAATAGCCACAGAGCCCTTCTTCTCTCCACACCCCCACCCCCTCCTCCTCCTTCATCCATCCACCTTTATTATTTAGAACCATGGGGATCTGTGTTGCCATGGATTCTGTCGTCATGACTACAAACAACTACGCACATGTACAGGAAGTGTGGAGAAGGACGAATGAGAAGGGAGGGCCGGGGGGGTGATAAAGGGTCTTGGAGGAAGCTTAACCTCTGCGTGCTGGCGATCCAGCTGTGATAAGTCACGGGGTTCAGGGTGAGGGGGCAAAGATGGCGAGGCTGTCCATCAAATGTTCAATGACAGATGGAGGTCAGGGCAAAGCCTCAGAGGGACACAAGTGTGATTAAAACACATGTGTAGTATTCCAGCTGGGTGTTTCCTTGTGTCAGAGGAGACATGTCAGAGCATTTTCTGCGCACTACAACAACAACAACAACAACAACACCTTTCCCATATTCCAAAAATACCTTCCTGCATTAATGCAGGATGGCACGAAGAGGGAAACTCTCTCCACATTTAAATCCTTCTCTGTACGTGTACAAACAGATAAAACATTGTGATTCCTCCAGTCAGTCTGTGCAGCCTTGAAGGACGCGGGGTGATTTACATAGGGGGCAGATAAGAGCGGAGTTTTATCAGCGTTGACGGACAACTGACTGTTCAATGCACCCGTGCAGAAATGAAGTTTGCAGCACGTCCTTGACTTGTGAAGCATTGCAGTGACACTCCAAGGCTCTCATGGAACAGTTTGTACCCAGGGTGTAGGTTTTGTTTCAATACTGGTAGGGGACACATATGAAACACAGGGTTTGGGGGGCTCCTCTGACACTTATTTTCCTGCATTTGCTGAATTTTTAGGCAAATATGTGTATTTTCTGATGCAAAACCCCTCTGCTACTTCCATGTTTTCATTCAGGCGGACAAATGCACATGTTCAAAATACGGAGAAGGTTGTGCCGTCTGCATCCCCCCAATATCTAATCTTTGTTCTCAAAATGAAGCACTGACAGGCGACACGTGTGGTTAAACGACGGTTTGAGAGACGTCACTTCCTCTATGCTCTGTGCAGCCATTTGCCTGGAGGGGATTTAAGGACAAACTGCTTGTATGGATGTTTCGTCTGATCAAGAGGAAGTACCTTTGATAGTAGTTCCTCCATTGCATCACGCTAATGAGGGAGTGCTTCACCGGGCTGTTGGATCAATGGTGGATCGATAAGTCGTATCTGATCTTTATAAGGCTCCAACTAACTCTACGGCCCAAACACGGACTGAAAAGGATAGATAAAAACAGAAGTTATAGGCAATTAAAACATAATGCATGGGAGGCAAACACAATTACAATGATGTTATCTTAAATTTATATTTGAGCTGCAAATTAAATCACATTTATTGGACTGGTGTAGCTCTGAATCATCATCCTTTTCTCTACACCGCCCATTTACAGTACTTCATCATGTTGTCTATAGCGCCACCTTGTGGCTTTATGACACAGTGACCATGACAGCATGAGGAGCTGTGTGTTGTTTCTCCTTTCCCTCTGCCTCTGTCTTATGCAGACACTTCCTTTCATCAGTAAAAAGACACATTTTCCTCTCTACCACACAGTGGAGGTTAAATCTGCAACCTTTATGATTTGATAATACCAGGTGACACTATATGATTTGTTGCCTGGCTGCTGTTGTTGACAGCATTTCACAGGTTTAAGTGCTGAGCGGCTCTCAAAGGTAAGTGATAAATGCACTGCAGCAGATTCCGCGGGGTGAACTCTTTCTACAGTACAAGCACTTGGCTGTTAACACAACCTACAGCGTTAATGTAGACAGAGTGCATTACGGGAGAGAAGGGAAATCAATGGCCCAGCTGAAGCACTGGCCCATGCAAGCAGTACACATTAAAAGTCAGAGCAATCCTGATCTGCACTGTGGAATTTCCTCAATGTTAACATTTTTATATTCAGTATCTGTGTCTGACAGATATTGAGTGCAGATTATGGGGTTCATTGTGTGTGCTTCACACTTTGTGCCTGTGGCCACTGTCTATTTCTGTGGTTGCAGTTATGTGTGACTGTCTTTAGGAATGAGCCAGACTGTATTACACCCTGGTCCCTCCCTCAGAAGCTCTGCTAAAGTAACAGCTGATGTCAGTCCTGCTTAAAGACACACACACACACACACACACACACACACACACACACACACACACACACTCAAACACACACACACACACACACACACACACATACAGAACTGCAACCTGTCTGCCATTAGGCAGCAGCTTCAAGGGCACAGCCAAAGGGGAGGAGGGCTCCTACACCTTCCTCTCCCCACGACACATCAGCACTTGGCACAGGCGAGGCTCCATAGCTCGCTCACAAATCCACAATCCAAGGCTTGAATCCCAAGTTGCAGCAGACAGAGGAGGGGAGGGCAGTTATCTAAGGCTCTCAGCACCCCCATGTGCCTGCTTGGATCATGGAGCTGCACTGTCTTCCTACTGAGACCCCCACCTCAGCCAGCTCCTGCTCCACGGACCCCCTGTACGACAACTGCCCACCTTTTGCCCAGCGAGGGAGGGCCAGGGAAAGGGAAATGGAGAGTAGGGTTGTGTGCCCGGCTGTAACCAGACTCCCAGGCCCCTGTAGCCCTCAGCCTGGTCTGGCCCCAGCTGTGGCTGAGGTTCCCACACTGGTCGGTGGGGGAAGAGTGACTGGCCCCTGGCCAGATCACAGCTACTGCAGCTGGAGAGGAGGTCTGAGAAGACAGGGCTGGGAAGCAGAGCTGGGCCCAGGCATAAACAGAACAAGAGGGGGAGAGAGAGGAGGAGGAGAACAGGGCGGTAGCTGGGGAGTTAAGGACAGAGCTCATCTGAACCAGAGCCCCAACCCATCACAAAGTGAGGAGCACAGGAGTGCTCTCTCTCTGTATGATAACCTCCCCGATGCTGTCACTCCTAACAGCCTCCAAGAAGTCTTTGACATGGAAACAAGCTTCCAGGAGCAGATGTACCAAGCATGGGCCCCTGACCAGATCCAGGGAGTGATGGACGGCGAGTGTGTGAGCGAAGACAAGAGCACATGGTCCTCCTGTGAGATCATCCTTGCTGAAAGCCGTTTCAGTAACCAGGACCAGAATCCAGACCAAGACAAGAAACATGAACAGGAGCCAGAGCTGGACTCAGGATCCTTTGGATTTAAGCAGGGGGACCCGATGCTGAACCTCCAGTTCCAGATGCCACCTCCTCAGCATCCTGCAGCAAGTTCCCCTCAGTTATCCCAAACTGCGTGCCAAGTTATGTGGCCCCCAGCTGAAGCCCAGCACCCAGAGCAGCCATCCTGGTCTCCCAGGGTGCCCCCTCCGGTTCCCTTGGCGGACCCCTCCGCCAGTGCCCTTCGCAGCCTCCTCACCAGCCTACAACAGCAAATAGTCAGACAGAGGGAGGAGTACGAGGCACGCATACTCAGGTAATGTTCAATTTGTTTTGTCTTGCATTTCCATTTCAAACTACACAGCACGCATAATCACGTTACAGAGATTAGGCACGCTGTGTGAAAAAAGACAAATGAAATGTCCTGAATTTAATGTGCTTTGCTCTCGGCTTCAGTATTACACTTTCAGTTCACTGATTCGCCTGTGAGATTTTCCCAGCCCTTGGTGTATTTGCAGCGGAGGGTGACACAATGTTCCCAGGCCCAGAAAGTGTGTGTGTGTCCGCTCAGCTGTGTTGCTCTGTTCACTCAATTGACCCCGAGCTTCACCCGATATCCTGTTTAGTTCTAAGCTACAGACAACTGTTACTAGTTTGCTTTAAAGTTTCCCAAGACAGGAACATTAAGTCCTAATTATTCATGTTCTGTTTATGTATTTTCACTTAACTATGGCAATCTCAGACTATCACATACTTCACTTGTGCCATACACTGCATGTAATTTTTCCACTGACCTACACAAATTCATGTTTCCTGTTTCACAGACAAAACGCACAGCTTGTGTGGTTGACCTATAGAAACAGCTCATGGCACTGGAAAGCGAGCTAATTTAAGGGGCCATGCTGCTGACCTAGACACAACACATACCTCATTTATTACCGATATAGATAGAGCAAGTCTCAGTGTACTGGTACTGGTTGGCAAGGGCGACAGGAAAACGACAATTCTTTTGGCTTTAACACAGACTATAGGAAGCAGATAAATTTAATTGTATAATTTAACCCCACCTTTAAAAGCAAATGCTGCCTTTTTTTTTTAACTATATTAGGCAAGAATCAAATCTACACACACCAATCAGTGTCCAACAAATACACTACTGACCTCTCCTCTTTCACTCAGCCCAACCCAGTTCTCCATCTTTTATATACACCTTGTCATTCTGATATCTTTTCCCTCTTCTTCCTCATGTCTTTACCGTCAGCCTGGAGCAAAGAAACGAAGAGCTCCAGGTAGAAGTTGTTCGGTTGAAAACGAACCTCGCCCAGCAGCGGCACTGGTACCATGCTGTCCAGGCTAAGATTGCAGAGTCTGAAAGGGGCCGGGCCGCCGCAGAACTTCGCAATGCAACTCTGCAGAAGGAGATGGAGCAGTTCTTTGACACTTTCGGAGAGCTCAACAACGAGGCCAAGAAGACAGAATATATAGTCAAGAGCTTTTGAGAAAAGAATGTATGAAATGTGTGTGCTGATGTGAACAGTGTGTGCTAAGAGAAGGACAAAAGGCACAAGACTGGTTAGTCTTTAAACTCTAGTTAGGATCATGTTTAATAGTTTGTCACCACCTGTGCAGAATACTTTCTTACCTAATTGGGAGAGGTTTAAAGGGACAGTTCAACCAAAAATATTCATATTTTTCCTCTTACCTGTAGTGCTATGTATCCGTCCAGATTGTTTTGGTGTGAGTTGCTGAGTGTTGGAGATATCAGCTGTAGAGATGTCTGCCTTCTCTTGAATATAATGGAAATAGATGGCACTCAGTTTGTGGTGCTCAAAGCACCTAAAGATAAATTTGGAAAAACTCTCTTCCCCAGGAATCATGACCCGGATACTAAAGACAATCCACAGACTTTGTTGTGAGCAGTTACATCTAGGAACTATTTTCTTTCTATTTGACTACTTCGGCAGACCATACCATTGCGCAGAAGGAAGGGTGCATCTACTGCTAGCTCTCCTAGCACCACTGAGCTAGCTAATGTTGCAGTTCAGCCAAGGAGGATGGCATTAATGTTAACATCTTGCACTGTCACAAGCAGGAGCCTTTTATCCATGAGTAGATGCACACTTCCTTCTGCGCAGTGATACGGCAGGTGTACTAGTTCAACAGAAAGAAAATAGTTCTAACATGAGATTACTCACTGTACCCGACTCAGAATTACGTCGATCAAATCAGATTTGGCCAATTCGTTGTTGTTTTTTACGAATAAGGATTTAAAGTTTGAACGGGCTCAGCGGGAGGTTCAGTGTGACAACAGCATTCATGTTATATAGTAACAAGCTAACTATGCTAACGACGGATCGGAAACGTGCAACAATTTTTGCTGACACTGGATATTAAACAAAAGCCAGAGACTGTGTTGTATTAACTATCAGTGAGCTGTAAATACACCACTTCAAAGCTGAAATGAAAAGATAATGTTATCTCAGAATCTTCCCTCTGTGCGTCTGCAGCTTGCAGTCATGATTTCTGTAAAGAGACATTGCTGTTGAGTTTTTCACATGCGTTTTTGGCACCACAAGCTGAGTGCCATCTAGTTCTATTACACTGGAGAGAAAACAGACATTTCTACGGCCCATATCTCCAACACCAAAACAACCTGGTAAGAGGGAAAACATGTGTTGCGTATTTTGGGGTGAACTGTCCCTTTAAGTGATGTGTGGTTATGTCTTCATTAAGAATCTGAGACAGATACAAAACATCACTGAAAGAAAATGAATCACTGATGTCCACTTTATTAGTTACGTAAGGGCAAAAGATGTTGGCCGGGTGATTATATTGTGGTCATTGCAATCACATAGGACATCTCTTAAAACAAAGGCAGAAATAAACTGAACCGAAATGTGAGATGTACAGTGTATACAATGGAGCTTTCTTTTAAAAAAACAAAAAAAACAAAAAAAAAACATGGTAAACATTGTAACAGAGGTTCTGAGCACTGTAACGCTCAGTCCTTATCTGATCAGATTTGTGGGAGTGAATTGGCCACTCCTCGGCTAAAAGAATAAGGTCATGGTTTAAAAAAAAAAAAAATATATAGTGTACAACAATTCAGTCCTCTGTGACTCCATAGTGTCGTATCTCTGCATGTCCATCACACTGTGCAATCAGTTCTGCAAAAAGCAGCTCCACAGTCCATTTCTCTCGTCTTTAAGTTTCCATCTCAGGTTCCAAGGTCCGGATTTTCATTCACGCTGTCCACAGTCACATCCTCATTTTAAACCACGACATGTCTGCTTTTTGTTGAGGGGGGCAACTTCCTCCTTAGACTCTGCCCTTACAACCAGGCGACTGCTGTCTTTAAGGATGATTCAAAGGAGATTACGAAAGAGAGCGCCGCACAGCACATTGTCATAACACACACGCACACACATATATAGGTTTACAATGCAAAAAAAAAAAAAAAAAAAAATACAACATCTGCATCAAACAGGCTTTCAGAACCAAGAACATCAAGGTACTGTAGGTAAAAGAAACGGACCTGAACGGATTTCTCTTGATAAGAAGAACTGCGGTATCTTATTGGCATCTTTAATGCCTTCATGCAAGTTAAACACCATTATTTGGGTTTTACTGCCTTAACATGTGTTCTACATGATGTCTTATTCATGATGAATTGTGTGACTGTTCCAGTACTAGTGGAATGGTTTAGAAAAGGATCAGCCAATGCACTGGTTTGTCAATGAAATGCGCTGACAAGAGGCTTATTTTACACTGGCCTCGACGTGATTGTGTGCAACATTTTGCAAGAACACAAAAATAAATACATGTATCTTTTTGCCTCTCCAAAATTTACAGGATTACGATGTTCTTTTGATATACACATTGTTAGTCGGTACCTTTTGTCCAATGGGGGTGCAATATATAGCTCTACAGGTATGTTGAAATTTTTAACAAAATGCGCACACCGTATCTTTTAGTAATGAAATGGTCTACGGCCACTATGAGCGTCAGATCATCTTTACATACAGTACATTATATCAGGAAATAAAAGTGTAACACTGCAACCACAGCTTCCCCCAGCTGTCAGGAGGAAAAGCTCAAAATCCACATCACTCGAGGCAAATAATTAAAAAAACAAAAACAGTGCAGAAAGCACCACTGTGGAGATCTGCGTTTGATCGTCAGATGGACATCAAGTGGTTGGCGCCATCGACTCACGGTAAGCTTTTGCTCTTATCGGCGTAACATGCATGAGAGCAGCTGGCAGCTGTGGTCTATGTTCAGTGCGCGTCTGCTTTGATTTGATAACCTCTGGACTCAACGTAATATTCGCTAAAAAAATAAAACTATTAAAATACAGGCATATGGAACAAACAACAATCCCCACCTACTCCTGGTAACCTGAAAATCAACATGGATGCATACATCATATGTACTTGATGAAGGTAAACAACATCCACAAAGAAGAGAAAGATAAACGTTTGACCCTACCGACAGAATCGACAGCTCTGACCTCCAGGCAGCAGTCCAAAACAAAGTTTGATGTTGAAGACGTTCGACAAGATCCGCAACATCACACATGGAAAAATTAGAAAAATAGACCTATTCGTTGACGTTAAAGAGGAAAGAAGAAAAACACAGGACAAAAAAGGGGGGAAAAAACAAACAAACAAGAAAACGGGGGTCAGATGGAGTAAAGAGAAAAGGGAAGGTGATGGGTGATTGATATTTGGATACTGTAAATGGGAGGGGAGGACTGAGGCAGGCAGACGGACGTGGCCACGGACTGTGTTCACTGACTCTCGTCCAGCGGTCCCGTCAGTGTGTCGATGCTGCTGCTGTCTGTGTCCGAGGCTAAGGTGTGCTCCGTGGACATGGACGAGATGTCATTGGCTGATGAGGACTGTGAGGCCGAACCTGACACCACATCTGATGGATGACACGAGGTTTAGGTAAGTGTACAAGTAAGAATAACATTTAGAGTTAATGCAGTGCATCTCCTATATATTTTTGTGGGACTACGACGACATATTACAGGGAACCGGTTTTAGGCTAAAGCTAATTATGCTTTGACACCTCTCCTTACAGCAGTTAGGTGACCAGTGCTGTACGTACTGTACCTGAGCAGTCTTCTTTCATCAGTCCATTCTTGTTCCTCTCTTCCCAATCCATCACCTCTTCATAAATGAGTTCTGTAAAAAGGCAGATGCAATGTTAGGTGCTCTCAGTCTGCATTCACAATTGGGTTGCAACTTAATGAGATTTTCACGCAAGAATTACCATCTAAAAAATATCACAGTTTCACAGTATTACACTGCTATCACTATTATCGTTATTACTGTTAACTGCTAAATGAAAAACATCAGCTGTGAGCTTTCAAAATAATGTCCCATGATTATTAAAAATTCACGCTTACTGTAGGTACGCAACAGCACAACCAAACTGTCTGTACCTTTTATTCACACACACACTCACATATGCTGTCAGCCAGAAAGTGAAATTATTTACAATTCTTGCTTGACATACAACTTCAATTTCTCAATAGTCTGAGGTCCCTGTTGCCGTATTTTGTGCTTCATATCGTGTCACACATTTTCAATAGGAGGTCACACACATTCAGAATATGGCTCGGTGGAATAAACAGGGACGTCCCTGAAAAAGATGTTATCTGGATGGTAGCATATGTTACTCCAAAACCTGTATGTAACCCATGATGCCATGGGGCACTAACACACACCCACAGCACTGGTCACAGATGCTGGCTTTTGAACTTTGTGCTGGTAACAATCTGGATGGTCCTTTTCCACTTTAACCCAGAGGACACTATGTCCATAATTTCCAAAGCAATTTAAAGTGTGATCTTGTCAGACCACAGCACACTTTCCCACCTTGTGTCAGTCCATCTCAGATGAGATTGGATCCAGGGAAGTTGTTGACATTTCTGGGTGTTGGTAAATGGCTTTTCTTTCGCATGGTAGAGTCTTAACTTGCATTTGTAGGTGCATCCACAAACTGTGTTTACCGACATTGGTTTTCCAAGGTGTTTCCAAGCCCATGTAGTTATAGGCTTTATACAATCTTGTTAGTTTTTCATGCAGTGAAGCCTGAGAGACTGAAGGTCACGGGCATTCAATATTGGTTTTCAGCTTTGCCCCTGACGTGCAGATATTTCTCTGGATTCTCTGAATGTTTTGATGATATATGAACTGTGGATGGTAAAATCTATAAATTCCTGCAATTGTGCATCAAGAAAGGCTGTTCTTACACTGGAGGACTGTATGGCCACACAGTTTTTTGTGTCCGTCATTGCTTATGAACAACTGGGCCTTTGAGGATGCCATTTTCTTACCCAATAATAACACCTTAATCTGTAATTAATTAATCTGTTTACCTGTGGAACGTTTCAGAATGAATTCAGAATGAGTGTGTATTTCACAAAAAACAATAAAGTTCATCAGTCTGAACATTAAACATATCTTGTCTCTGTGCTGTATTCAATTGAATATAGGTCAAAAAAGGTTTGCAAATCATTGCATTGTGTTTCTCTTTACATTTTACACAGCGTTCCAGCCATAAATGTACAGGGAATTCTGTGCTCATTGTATCAGCTCTCAGAAATGTCATTTAGTTAGGATCAGTCTGCTGTAACTTTATAATCTAAATGTAAAGAAAGTGAAGCTGCACTGCTGATAGATTTCCCTAGAGGGCAGTGCATCCTACCTTTCCACTGCTCGATGGTGTGCTCCCTCTCCTCCAGCTGCTTATCTGAAATCTGGGGAGGAGGCTGTGAAACAAAGAGAAATGCATATAAATATCAGCAAGGTCACACACAGCCAGCTGCTGCACTGGTAAAGAGAACCACCACTGGAACAGTCTCCTCACCGCGTCGGCCTCTCCTGGGTCGTACCACACGTGAATGTACGGGTGATTGAGGGCTTCTTCTACGGAGATGCGGCATTCGGGATCAATGACCAGCATTTTGGACAGCAGGTCCCTTGCTTGACCCGCTGTTATGGCAACAGAGGAAGGGCAGTGTTACTATGGAAACAGGCCCATGACATCATTTAAGCGGTCCTCATAAGAACTGATTACTTCCCCTTGCGGTGTTGGGCAGCATCTCTGGAAATGTCAAGATCTGTTCTCTTGTTTCAATGATATGATCTCTAACTCTAAATGCCACAGAGGAGAGCAGAGAAACTTTTGACCTGCATGGTCATTCTCTAAACTAGTTGTATAAGGGATCCAGTTTTCAGTCTCTGTGCCCCTCTAATTTTGTTGGGAAATGTCTTGTTACATCATCAGTGTACTGCAGGCAAATGCCTCTGACTAAACTCTATGGTACATGGTACTGTCCCTAAAAAGACTTTATTTTAAAAACCATGAAACTGGACAAAAGGTAAAATATCTATGCAAGGAAACTGCAACTATATGCATTTAAATTTGTATTTTTGTTTTCTTACTCTTTAGTTTGTCATGTTCTGAGTCAGAGGGAAAGGCCCAGTCTGGGAAAAGCTCGGCAAAGCTGACACCAGGATACTGCGGCTTGTTCATCACATAGTTCCTCACGGTCTCCATCAGTCGGTTCATGAACTCCAGACTGGGCGTGCCCAGAACCTCAATCACCTTATTCCACTGGTCGATGTCTGGACAACACGCTTGTTAAGGGAAACTTAGCTGCAATATGTGCATATGCACGTGTCAGAAAATTAAAGGAACATTTGATAAGGCACAGAATCAAGAGACACATACATGAAATGGATGCACGTTACATAACATATAAATATCCAAACAAGACAAAAGGTAGGCTCTAATTATGCACACTGGTGCTTTGAGCTAAATGCTAACATTAGCATGCTAACATGCTCACAATGATGATGATGTTATGCAGGTATAATATTTACCTTGTCAACCATCTGTCGTTAGCATGTTAGCTTGCAAATATTTGCCAATGAGCCCAAAACAATGTTGTTAGCTTGGCGGGTATTTGGTCATAAACCAAAGTATGAGCTGGAACCTGACGATGGTTCTAGATTACCAACGTCATCTTAACAGGGTTCCTACAGCTTAAGGTAAGTTAGATTTAAGACTTTTTAAATGACAAATGTAGTGAAATTTACGACGAATTTTACAGCAAGAAAAAAAAGGTTACTGTTACTTAGGGTTTGGGACCATTTTACTCAAATGCTTTTTATAACATAAAGCTTGACTCTTCTGTCTCGGATGGGAGACAACGGTAGAACAGAACTAGGAAATACCTTTTGTTTCTTGGCGGGCTTTCTGTGGGATTCCACTGCCTTAATTCCCATCGTGCTAAGTTTGGAAAACTTTTTGCATAAAATAAATGTAGCCTGTTTCGGCCATGTTGCAAAATCTTGATTAAATAGCCAGCTTTCCTTAAATTTGCTCTTCCTCAGGTTGTCTAGGGCACAGTGATGGCTAGCTGGCAGACAGTGGATCATCTGCTCTGAGCATCCCAGCCGGAAACAACATATAAGTGTTGTTGCTTCTGCTATCCAGATCTGCACAAACCCTACTTCCCTACATCCCTTAGAATTTTTAAACCTTTTGAGAGATTGATTCAAGATGTTTTAATACCAATTAAGGCCTAATTTTTACATGAACGCATTCAAAGCCTTTCGAGACTTTCTAAGGATCTGTGGAAACCCTGTATCATTCATTTAATTTCATGGCAATCTATCCAATAGTTGTTAAGACTTTTTAAAACACTAAAAATATAGATATGCACATTAGGCCAACCTGCTGTTTTACAATCGCAGTGAAAGGCTATTACTTCCCTAGTTGAAAAGCAATCTATCCTTGAATCCTGCTGCGCCCTGCGTCCATTCTCAGCTACTCAGGTGTAAATGGTGCCACTGAAAGGAGCCAGTGAGTGAAGAGGTGACCAAACCCATTAGAAACAGAAACAGCCAATATAAATGCAAATGACTTGAATTGCTTCGATTTGATTTCCTCTATCAATTAAGGGGATTATCGCCATCTGAAAAACAACTCCACAGATCAATAATAATCGTCGAAGAGGGCAGGAAACACACAAAGCGTTCTGATTAAATTGGAGTGAGTTGGAAATCTTGAGTGGTTCTATTCAACAGATTACATTTAGAGGACATAACTGGGAAATGTCTGGGAGAGTGTGCGTGGGAGAACTATAAGACAACTGTGAAGACAAATGAAATACTTTGTGTTAAATGGAGGTTTGATGGAGGGTGAAAGATGGACAAAGTGGAACGACGACAGTGACTGAGAGAGCGGTGAAGGATACGGTCGGTACCCTGGAAGATGACGCTGCCCTTCACCATCTCTCCCATGATGCACCCCACTGACCAGATGTCCACTGGGAACAGAGAACAAAAGCAAACATAAATACACACACAGACACGCACAGAAAATCTATCAAACAATGACCACGTGATATCAACCACATAATATAATGCACATTAAATATACAGTACGACGACACGTCAGATGTTGCCAGATGAACCACATGCTCCAAACACTGACATGCAGAACACTAGCTCTCGTTATTTTTGTCCATCCTCTGGCTGTGTCACGGCCTGATGCTTTCATCATATCCATCTTGAGGCTGGCTTTCTTCTTCTCTCTCTGGCTTGGAAACCAGACGTAGCCTTCCAGGCCTTTCTCCTCGCCTCTGCAGCTCTGCTTATCAGTTTACACAGCTGTTGCTCTCTTCATCACTTTCCCTGTGTGTGCGCTTAGCAGAGTAGGATGTATGCAGTTTGTCTGTCTCTCTCTCTCTCTCTCTCTCAGAGTTGTTTGCTTTAGAGCCGTGCATATGTGGCAGTCATTAGCAGCCATTAACTCCCCTCTTCCTTCTATTTCAGTTTCACTGAAGCTGAAAGGTCTGTGTGCTCTGCTAACTTGCCCAGATAATCCAGACCATTTTAGGTAAAGTCTGCAAGCACAATGCATATATCGCACATTTATACTTTGGACAGGTTACACTATTCATTTTGACTGCTTTAACAGGGTAGTTATGCTGATGACTGGGCAAACAGGCTTTCCTAAAAGCCGATTACTTCCTGTTCCTAATCCTACCTCTATATGATGTCTCATGTTTCATGCATCATCTTGTAATTAAGCTAGTTTAGAAAAGATACGAACAACTCCACCGTACTTTGTAGCACAAACTGACACTTGTAACTTACAATGGACCTATTGTAGACTTGCATGGCACACTGCAGCAACTGCTCTTGGCAGTAAAATGACTCTAAAAACTTAAACAAACTGAACAATTGATTTTTGTCCTTTTCTCTTACTGGGACATGCTCTAATGAGCTAAATAAACAATTCCTGATTTGAAAAGCGACAGCATATATGTCCCCTGAGGCTCTTCTGCCTCCACTGAGAAAAACTGAAAAGACTGAAAAGGAGTCAAACAGGGAAGGATACAGTCCTTTCCAGGAAAGAGGACTTTGTGAGAGATCATTTCAGCCATTATGCAGCCAACCGACCACAGGTCCACTGTAGCAGAGCAATGCCATGGTAGGGACATTCAGTGTCATCATCAATAACAGATAAACACAAATTAAATAAAGCTGCAAGCAGCGTCCAAACACACTGTCCGACATATGTGCACTCTACAGTTTTCGGAGCCACAGAGTGTGAACAGTAGGGTTGGGTACTCTTCATGTTTAAACCAATACTGGTACCTGTAGCTGGAATTCAGTACCAGTGCCCAACAGTGCCTTTTTTATCTTCACTGTAATGACAAAAATATCATTTCTGAAGAAGCTGCAGCAGTGACGTAGCAGACTAAAAATCAATTCTGCTCCTCTACTCTTGCCTAATCACACAGAGCTAATCTTCTGTTTCTGTCTGTCTATCTGCTGGTGTGTGTGTGTCTGCTTGTCTAGCAGTGATACTAGGCTATTACTAAAATACTAAAGAAAAGAAAATAGACCAGACGGCGGAACTATCGTGGCAGATCTGCACTGCAGTGATAGTTTTGACATGCTGGGAAGCCGACGGAGCTGCCCACGGAGCTGCCCACGAAGCTGCCCACGGAGCTGCCCATGGAGCTGCCCACGGAGCTGCCCATGGTGCTGCCCATGGAGCTGCCCACGGAGCAGCCAACGAGCTCTGTGGGCAGTTTCCCAGCTTCTGGGCACTTCCGCCTCCTGTCTTAACCCAGCATTCTCACTCAGATGTGCTCTACAGTACCGAACTATGGCACATATGGAGTTAACATGAATCTGTACTTGTTACCATCAGCCGAATTCGGTCACTACCCTTAAAAGTACCCAAGTCGGTACCCAACCCTAGTGAACAGATTGCACAGCAGAAGAAGAAACAGGAGGATGCACATAGTAAGGTTTGTTAGCTGGCTTTGAACCAGTGACCCTGAAGTCACAGGTTATTTGTCTTCAGGACACCTCAGTCTTTTTGACAGCAGTCGACACTAAATACTGACTGAATTCTACGTACAATCAGGTTACTTACTCTCCTGGACATTACCAATTACCCATGTGCTTGTCAGTTTGTCATAGTGACACTGAAAAAGGTTAACCTTTTGGGACTTTTTATGCCTTTTCTACTAAGTCAACAGAGGAGAAATGACTGAAAGTCAGGAGGAGAGAGATGGGGAATGACATTTAACAAAGGTCCCCTTTCGGATTCACAGACCTTACAGTTCACAATCAGTTACATATCTGCTAAACTACCTCCTGTACTGGGTGTCTTTGCTCCTGCAGGCTGATTTATAATATAACAGAGGTCTACAAGAATTGATGGAGCAGAGAGTTTGAATACTCACTGAAGTTTCACATTTACAGATAAAAATCTAAAATAAATTAGGTGTGACTGTGATCAAAAAAGTAATGTTGGGGTGTCGGTGGCTTAGTGGTTAGAGCAGGCGTCTCATGTACAAAGGCTCAGTCCTTGCTGCAGCGGCTGTGGATTTGCCTCCAGCCTGTGGCCCTTTGATATGTGTCATCCCCCCTCTCAGGAAGAAGAGAAGAGAAGCCTCTTGGACCGTGGTGGTGATTTCTGATAGGTTTTGTATTGCTACATTTTAATAACTCACTAATAAAAACCACCCACTTTGATCAATCAAAAATAAGTTTAATCTGCTGACTGGGACATGACCGTAGACCATGTCATTTTAAATTACAGAAAAACAATCTGTTTTTTGAATGTCCCAGGATACAGGCTCAGAGCTGACATCTGGTCAAGTGCACCAAATATGGTCTCAATAGCTTAAACAAACTCTGATTCACTGTAGTATATGCAAAATGGACCTTATCAACTCAACTTTAAACATGCATGTACGACTAATAATAATCCGCTCCAAGCTGGTTCCAGCCCCTGTGGTGCTTGGATCTCTAATAACCAGCTAGAGCCTGACTAATACTGGATCAAAGACTTGTGACTGTGCACTTATTATTCTTAACAGCCTGCACCATCTGTTCAGCTGTGATGTGCTTCTTTGTTTACTCCAATGCTGCTGTGTACTGTAAACAATCGAGTCTGTTGGACAAACGATGTAATGATGACACTGTTTCTTAATTACCGCATGCTGTCCTCTGCGTTATGTGCTATAATATCGTTTGTGCACTAGCTGACATACATGTGAGATTCAAACAAACGTATGATAAGCAAATATCCACCAGTTATGATGGTGTATTGGACAAAGAAAAGAGTGTTAGTTGGTCGCAAGGATGAATAAGTGATGTAAGAAGGACGTGACCAGTTCCAGAGTTACTTCCTGTACACACGTGACAGTATTACATTGGTATATACTGCAATTTTAATCAAATTATCACAATACCTTTGTTGTTAGTAAATTTTAAGATAACTGTAGTGGGACAGAGCAGTGTTACATGATGATGTGATGGAAACAGTGGAGCTTAATTCCTTCATCTACCCCTCTCATTTTGGAGATATAGGAACCTTTGAAGCGTGTCCTTACCATTCTCCTTATACTTCATGCCCAGTATGACCTCTGGGGCGCGATAGTATCTGGTCACCACGTAGGGGGTCATCATGAAGTTGGTGCAGGCCGTCCGAGCCAGGCCAAAATCCAAGATCTTTAGAGTGCAGTCTGACTTCACCACAATGTTACTGGGCTTCAGGTCCTAAGGGGAGAGAAAATATATAACTCTATATAAACATATACACAAAAATACAACCCTCAAAGCATTTATTTCTATGGAGATGATAGCTGCAGAAATATTAGAGTGGATGCTAGTTATTTAGGAGAAACTTATTTTATTTAAAGGTGCTGTATATGCCATTCAGAACATTAATATAACAGAGAAACTACTATTTGCCGGGTAAAGATATAGTGGTCTCCTGAGCACAGAATGAAGTCACACACTGTATGTCCCGCAATCTGAGCTTCTCTGTCCAATATTATGGTACACAGTCTGGCTATGCACGCATGTTAATCCGTGTGAGTCTCTGTGAATGTATCATACTAGCTAGCAACTTGCCACCACTCTGCACTGCGCTCATACAACGGTTAACACTGATAACGCCTTCCTGAATCACAGTGGTGGAATAGTGTTGCACTACAGGCAAAAACTGGCACCATTTGCTGCTAGCCGTTGTCTTAGCAACCTCCATGTTAAGAGCCATGTGCAGACAATCCTGGAATCATAGATATGCTCTGAATATCACATACAGCTCCTTTAAACAATTGGTCCAAATTGGTTTAAGACCTCCACATTCCTTCAGAATTCACAAGGTACTACTATGAATAACTCTAAACAAGCAGATATTCTTTAAAAATTCACATTTTCTAAAGTCACATTTTTACATAGCAATAAATATTTAGGACTGGATACTTGATTAAATGGCTAATTAATGAGCAAATTACCACCAGCTGCAAAATCTGCCATCCGGTGGTGCCTCATAGCAGTGATGTGTACGTATTCTCCACAGTGTGCAAGTACACTGTGACATCATTGGTGAGTGTGGTTACAGGTGCTTCTGAAACCCTGCTTGTCAGTCTGATATTAAAGGGACAGTTCACCCCAAGGTCAAAAACACCTTACCTATTGCCTGTAGTGTTATTTATTAATCTAGTTTATTTGGTGTAGCTGCAGAGGGTTGGAGATATCGGCCGTAGAGATGTCTGACTTCTCTCTAATATCATGGTACGATGATTGTCTCAAAAAATATCGTGGTTTCATGGTATCACGGTAGTGATTTAGTTGAACAAATGTTTTATTACTATATTTAAAAACTTAAACCATTATCGCGATGAAAGTGTGTGTACTTTTTTCAGTACTGTAGATAAACAAATATCCACAATATGCAACCCTCACTCTTCATATCACAGTATACCTTGAGACCAGTATACTGCTGCAACCCTAGTTCCATTACACTGGAGAGACATCTCTATGGCTGATATCTCCATCACTTGGCAACTCACACCATAAAATTAATAAATAGTATTCAGGAAAGAGGAATATATGTGTCATTGATTTTGGGGTGAAGTGTCCCTTACTGTCTTATTAACATATAGCCCACAGCACAATCATTCCTTGTTGTTACCCTGTGGATGATGCCAGCAGAGTGCAGGTGCCTGATGCCACAGAGGATCTGGTAGAGCAGATACGACATCCTCTCATGGTCCAGGTCCATGTGGATCACCTGGCATAGGCTGGCATCCATCAGCTCCATCACCAGATACCTAAAAGCCAAGGAAGGGTTGGAAAGGAGTGAAGCAGAAACACAAAATGGCAGAGTGGTAGATAAGAGACGCAATGGATAAGAGATAATAAGTGAAGCAGTCAGTAAGAAGAGGCCGAAAAGGTAGTAAAGGGGTTCATAAAGGGACGGTGACAAACTCCAGGAAGAAATTAAAGCTGAGAGAGCATATAAAAGCTACTCAGTACAATAGAAGACAGGTAGATAGAGGGATGCTAGTTAAATGCTAGCTTCAGCTAAAATCTTGCTAAAGCACAGAGTGGATTGCTGCAGCCCGAAAAGACTCCACTGCCACTCACAGGTCCTGGAATTCCTCCAGGGACTTCTGAGGCGTGAACACATTGATCAGACGGATGATCTGCAAGCAGAGAGACAGGCCATTAGTCCACTCTTTTACTCTTCCATCTACGTCCACTTCACCGTGGAGAGTTAGCCAACTGAGGGCAGAGCACTCAAGTAGGTTTGTCTGGATTCTCTCATTCTGAGCAAGACATCACATTCACATTGCACCCTTTCTTTTTCCCCAAGTTTGTGCAGGACTTCAATATTCTTTTCAGAACAACACACAATTTAAGTCATTGTCTGCCAGTCATATTTCAGTCGTACTGTAAATCACATCAGCCAAAAAAAGAGAGGAAGGAATATAATTCTTAACTCAGACGTGTCTTAGTCTTACATTTTTGTGATTGACGCATTTAAGCAGCACCAGCTCCCTGTAGGCACGCTTAGCATGGGTCTGGTTCTGGAAGGGCCGACAGAGCTTTTTCACTGCCACAGGTATACCAAGGTCTGTATCTAGAGCAGAGCTGGTCACACATGGTATAGAGGAGGGAACAGACAGAGACAAAGATTATCAAGGAGGGCAAAAAAGACATCCTGCAGAGCAAAGCTGCTGGTTGCCTTGGCATTAATGTGATTTGAAAAAAGCTAGTTACGTGTCTTGTCATTTATCTTTTAAATTTAGGTTCAAGATAGGGCTGGGCGATATGGCCTAAAAAAAAAATCAGATTTTTTCACAAAAAATCTGATTCGGACCCCTTTGTTATGATACGGCAGTGTTTCCCCTACCATTATATTGGATCACAACAGAAGTCATTTAAGGTTACCCTTGCTATAGAACAGGTCTATACCTTGTCCTTTTATTAAACAAACTAAATAGCCTTATGTTACAGGCTGAGCCTGATGTGTGTGGCTTGTGTGTGTGTGTGTGTGTGTGTGTGTGTGTGTAGTTGATGTAGGAGGTATGAGACGTTAGCGCGCCGGGTGTGGAGTGTGACGTCAGACGGATGCGCCCCAGGAAGAAAGTGAGGCATGTGCTATGTTGTTTACATGGAGCAGCCACAGTGAAGAAGCCTACGCAGTTCTGCATGCTGTTTTTGAGTTATTTCCCTCTATGTACAAGTCAGACACTGATGAGAGAGGCTGTGCATCATCCCTGCAGTGCTGAAAATAAAGTGCCGTTCTTTAAGGCAGACGAAGTCCCATTGTTTATGTGTTGTTGCCACAACGAGCTAACACAAGCTAAAGGAGCTAATGGTCTTCGGAGGTCCCTTTACTACGGTTCGGGGGTCTGCCAGCTTGGCGTTGGTAACACTTATTTATCTTATTTACACAACGGCATGTCATTTATGTCCCTACACGGTGCGCGTCTAAAATCGCGCACAGCGGAGTTTGGCCCTGATGCGCGCACACGCACACCCACACACGCACACACACACACGCACACACACACACACACACACACACAGGTGAGCACACAAAAGCGCTGAAGAACTCGTTCCCTTTCTTGAGAACAAGTTCTTCCCCGCTCACTGCTATGTTGTTTGTGTATCAAGCACGCGAGGGTGAGGGGTGAGCCCACTCTGAACTACGTGAGCCCAGCGTGGAGCGGCGGTGGTGGATTTTAAATAGAAACTTGATTTTCATTAAAACAAATTGGCCTCAACTACAAATTTGAATTAATCGATAAAATCGATTTATCGCCCAGCCCTAGTTCAAGAGATTTTTTTTCTTTGCATTTTAGGGTCCAGACGCACCAAACCGACACTGAAGAACTAGTGCGTAGATGGCTAATTGTTGCATTGTCTCATATCACCTGTGTACCTGCCAAAAAGTTGAACTTCAACACAGCACAAAGACTACAGCCAAGTGCCAAATAGCACATACGTTCTGCGCCAGCATTATTCCAGCAGGCGGCAGTAGTCTGTATTTGTCCTTCAAAAAGGGAAACCAGAAGACCAATAGGATGAATTCAAGATGCTAGTTAGCCAGTTCGCACATTAACAATACGACCCAATGCTTACAAGAGCAAAGAATATTAACTGTGCATTAGCAAACAATAACACAAACAATTATGAACAGTTTCTGCTAAAGAAATGAATGGCTAAAAATACTCTTACCTCATATAACAAGTTTGTTTCAATCTTACAGTCTCTTGGCTTTGGCCATTTGTTTACTTTCCTCACTTCTATTTGTCTTCTCAAGCACTGAGCTGAAGTGCCAGTCACTGATTTCATTTACAGAAGGGCTTCACCACCTCCGACACTAATTCAACACGCAAAATCGGCCGAAAAACAGGCATCAGGGCTGACCAGTGCCAACTGTTCCAGATACACCGCAAAAACTAGGGCGAAGAACCAACAGCCCAACACTGACCGATGGCCATGTTCATTAAAAGCCACAATACAAAAATGTTGAACTGAAATAAAACATATGACAGTACTCAAAATTTTCAAAATTACCAAATGTGTTTGTCTAAATATTTGATCAAATTTGACCAAAATTATATATATCTAGCATATTCTCAATTAATGCAATGATGCAGCTAAAAAAAAAAAAAAGTGTTAGGTGCGAATATTTTACTCAATTAAACATCATATAGCTAACAAAGAGTGCGAACAAGTAAAGGCACTGACGTATCGGCTATCGGTCAAAGTTGGGCCGTTGGTGAGCATCTGCTGCCCTCGTCCGCGCTAGTTGGCCTATATTCCGCCAATTCATCATGGTAAATGAATGAAATCTTTCTGATTTGGCAGTTCAGCTCAGCGAACAAGGAGAGAAATAAAATGGAAGTGAGGAATGTAAACAAAGAGCTAAAGTCGTGAGGGAGTGAGGTAGAAATAAACTTGTTATTTGTCTTCAGGTCCTGAGCTCTTTAGCGGATACATTTTGTGTTATTGTTCACTGCTGCCTGGTATACACGCTCTGTTCTTTCAAAATTGCATTGTGTTGTTAATATGCTAACTGGCTAACTAGCATCAAGACGTTTTTCCAGTTTCCCTTTTTGGATGACGATTACAGACTACCCCAGTTTGGTAGTGGGCGGCTGGAGGTGTTTTTTGGCTCTATTCGATAAGGTATGTCCTCTCAGACAAGCATAGAAAATATATTTGTTGGCATCTGTTGATCATGTGCAACTTTTTGACCAAGACACAGTGACAAAAGGTCGCGCAGCGGAGGGCTCTCGTCGCCACTAGTTCTTCAACGTCTGCCTGGTTTGTCTGGGCCTTATCAAAGAATATAGAAAATGTGTCCCACTGCCAGACAATTGGAATAATGTCAACATTTCTAAATGGAAACTTTATCACTGCAGATACTTTTACTTGTCATAGTAAGAAAGCATAGCTGTTACTAATGTCATTAAGAATACATTACAAAAAGCACAACACCAGGAGCCTGAAACTGAAGAAGTTAAATGATATTCAGCCACCATCATTAATTTGATTATTTACATCTGTGCTTTTCTTGCTGTGACATGTCGAAACTGCCTGTGGTGAAAAAGGACTACTCTGGCCCACCACCAGCAGGACAAAAGTTTATTTTTAGTTTTACTTTGCTCAGTGGTTTAACTCAGAATATTAACTACACCCTGGGCTGGTGACGAAATCACTGAAATGCTAATAAAAGTGCAGCCTCTTACCAGACGATGCCCTGGGCCCCGGAGCCAATGGCGCGGAGCTGCTGGTAGCGCTTGAGTACAGTGAAGGTGGAGTCTCCCACCTGAACGCTGTAGAACTGGCCCTCCGCCTCACTCATCCTGCTGAACAGTCAGGACCACCAGCGCTGTCTACAGGGGGTCAACAAAGCACACAGAGGACAAAAAAAGAACAAAAGATAAACACCCAAACAGCATGCCTATACACAAAATCATCTATCTCCTAATGGTGGTACAGAATGGTAAACAATTTAAAGCGTGCTAATAGGCCTACGTCAGCATGATGAGGTTATTACGCTTATAAAAAGGAACCTGAAACCTTTTTTTCCAGTCCACTGAATCACTTAAATGATCCACGGTGAATGGCAGGGCCTAATATGGTTCCATCTGTCAGTCCCTGGCATCACTCGCTTCATTTTCAGCCCAGTCCCACAGCCAACCAATCTATGACTGCTTTCTGCCCAGTTTGTTCATCTGACAACGGTAACAGTGAATTGGAGCTGAAGTCGAGGCTGTAAATGTTTTGGTGTGTGTGTAGTGGAGAACAGAGGCAGCTGACAGCTTGGAGTTCCCGAGGCTCTCACTGCCATCTCTAAACTCATGCTGACACACTCATGCTCAGTAAACACATACATAACACACACACAGATGCAGGCAGTGTGAGGCTTAAACATGTTCATCATTCTTTGAACAGCATCCAGCTCTGCGACAAGTGTGTGTACAGCCATCAGCATGACATAAGCACATGGTAACTGATACATGTTGATGTTAACACGTGATGCATTAGTGTGTTCATAAGAAAATGTCAGTATTAGCATTGATTCCTCAGGCAGGAAGTGGAGGAGGAGTATTATTCTTGGCCAGGGTTTGTGCGTATGTGTGTGTGTGTGGGCGAGGGCCCACAATTGTGTAGCTATGCAACAGCGAGCAGTCATGGCTGTTTGTCATTCCTTCAGAAAACAGCCACAGGTTAAATGGAGTATGATATTTTAGCCTTGTCTGTTTGACAGGCAACAAGGACACAAACACTCGCTGGTTTTCATGGTCAGGGAGACAAAGCGCTAAAAAGAAAGCAGCAGTGGGGGAGAGGCTAGAATCGAATAGAGCCAAAAAACACCTCCAGCCGCGTGAATTATAAAAGCTACTCAGTCTCAGCTTTGACACTGTGACAGCATTACAAAGAGCTGAAGTGGGTGAGCAGTGAGCTACATCGGTAAGTAGACGTGGACCAACTGGCAGCTACAGACTTCACTGTTAGTGACCTTTAATATGAAATTATTAATGGAGAGAAGGAACACTGCACAATGTACATTATTACCAAATTAACTGACAGTGTATATCACTATCACTATTATATCCTAAGTAGTAGCAGTAGTATAATTATGGCTGGTGATTAAAGAAACAAATCTTAGTAGTCTTGAAGTTCAAACTTAAAGCTCTTATATTGGGATATGTGCTATTTCAAAAAATAAACGAGTTGTTAACAAATAAATTTTAAATTAATAAATTAATAAAACAAATATATTGTTGCAGCCAAGGATGATTAATTTTTCATAAATAAAAAAAAAAAAAACGTTGGCAAAATTAGTCTTAAAACTCTATGGCTTTTGTAGCAATTTTATAGAAAACATACAAATACTGTAGATGGTTTTATCAAAATATATTATTTGCTAAACATTTTATTCCTTCCCATTTTGTACACATACCGAGTTCCTACAGCTCAAGGCAAATTAGACATTTGAAAACTTCTTTTAAATGCCACTCATAATGAAATTTAAGACAAAAAAAAAGGCACGCCACTGATTACTTAGGGACAGTTTTGCTCACGTTTATTATATTAAACATCACTTTCTGGAGACATTTTGGATTCCACTGCCTTGATTTCAATTGTGCCAGTTTGAGCCTCATATGCATTGTCTTGTACCGGTTTTAGCCATGCCACGAAATCTTGGCTAAAGGGCCCATTTTTATTTGATCTGCACTTCCCCATGTCTTCCAGGGTACAGTTACAGCTAACTAGCAGACAGTGGATCCTCTGCTTCGTGCATTCATGCAAATAAGTTACTGGTTTTGCTATCTGATCTGCATGACATCAATGCAACAGGCATTCAGTAAATTATTTTCATAAAGTAGATGCTACCAATTATTTTGAGATTTTAGAACGCATAGTCAGGAAAAAAAGGATCCATAAAACCGTTCTCCCTGTGTCTTAGCATTTTAAGACTTTTGAAAGATTGATTTAAGCCATTTTAATACATTATTATGTGAAGAATTTAATGCCTTTTAAGACTTTTTAAGGATCTGCAGGAAATCTGATATAAATAAATGCAATATAACAGAAATTGGCAAAGACAGGAATTATAAACTATTGACAATATTGTCAGTAATAGTTTAATAATGTTTATCTAATGTTTATCTATAATAATGTTTATTTGCAATCTCCATTTTGACCCTTTTCTTTGTATGTATGATTGATGTTATTTAATAGAGGAGATATCTTCATAAGCAATTTTTGGCTTCTAACCTCTCCTACACAATATTTTAATTTATTTTTCCTGTATTTACTACGCATGTATGTGCTAATAAACTAAACTAAACTATCATGGTGCAGTTAAGTCTGTCACCATCGTCATTCAATCATTTCAATATTGATATGGTTAAATACTTAAATTAAAAAACAGTTAAATTAACTCCACAGTCTCTTGTCTGCCTCTTCAGACACACACATTAGCATATGCAACCACACATACGCAAACTTCTTCATCACCCAGTTCATCTTCATTACAACAACAATCATTTCCCTTGTTATTTTATGCATCATGTTGAGGTATTTCCCACTGTGTTTATGACTTCATTTGATTGTGTTATCTAATCCCACAGAGTCTCTGCTTTTCATCTTGTTTTTTTGTTTATGTCCTACATTGGTTTATTCTGAACAGTTTGTTTTTAAATCTCTCTTGGACATGCCATCTCTCTCGCTGTCTGTGTTGCTTTGTAAATGCATAAAGACTGGAGAAAAAAAAAAGGCTTTAGATGTAGTAGGTGTGGGTCTGCAACCACAAGCATTACTCAGATGAAAAATGAATCCTTCTCATCTCTATCTACTTTCTTCCTCTGCCTCCCCGGCTTTTTCTCCTCCTTGCGCGTCCAGCTGGCTCCCTCGCTACACCCAAAGGGAGAGCTGCAAAGACCTTTACTTTCTTTGTGCCTCGCTCACTATTTCCATTTTCCGTGGCTTTGTCTTTCTTTTATGCTCCTGACATTCCCTCACTCCTCTGCCCTTTCCTGGGCTTCTTCCATCTTCCCCGTGGCCTCGTCAAAGACATCCCCACCGAGGGACTGACAGATATTTTTTGATGAATATTTTTATCATGGCATGCGAGCAGAGCTTTTCCCGCTTGATTGCATAATTGTTTGAAATGCAGGTGCTGCAGAAACAACATGCTAGGGCCTTGGCTGTGCTTAATTTGAATAAAATTAAAGCTTCCCTTGACACGCAGGCAGCACGGATTTTAGGCCACAAATTTAACACAGCACATAAACACCTTGTGCAACAAATATCCCGCAACACCTTTCCCTCTGAGAAAAATACAGGCTCTGCTGTGTTAGCTTGGAGGCTGCCTTGGCTAACAGTGGCACTTTGATGTTTTTCTCCAGTATCTTTTTTACCTCAACGTCTGGTGCACTGATTCACAACACACACATCAAGCTAAGGAACACTATGAAGGGGCCATTAATCATAACCAAAACCCATTTCAGTTGCAGCAGGCACAGCGTATGTACGATCCTTCACTTGCTGCCAAGCTAGGCAGGACTATAGGCTAAATGCACAGTTGACTCAGCACAGATATATGGACACTGACAGGGAACAACTGAAGTGAGGGGAAAACTGCATGTAAGCTTTACAAAGGCAGACAGACACCAGCAGACACCTGTTATAGCTCTGGCCAGCAGGCATCGAGGAATTTGTTCAAATCAAAGGGGATTCGATTAGTGTAGATGAAAGTTAATGTTCCCAAGGGAAATCTAGGCCGTTGCAGGTCGGGTAAAAGTGGGACACATCAAACACGAATAGGATATAAAGACAGAAAGTATAAACAGGCTTAATTCAAAGCATTACTGACATTTAGAGAAGAAGTGATTATAGCATTAATCACAGCGGTACAATCACATTGCTTGATCTCATGATACAGGTAATACTGCAATATTCATGATCGTTATCTGCAACACATCATTCGGTAGAGGAAATCACACCAATACCACCAAAAAACAAAACAAAACAAAAAAAAAACACACAGATATCGCCAATCCTTGGGCAGATAATTAACAGTATAATAGTGATCACGGATTTGGCTTCCACAATTAATTAAACCTGATCAGTCACAATGTTAACTGCTGACTAAACTGCCAGCTTCTAAGGTACAGACTGCCTGATCATTGACGTTTCTTCAGAGAACGCTGTAATTAACCAGTCTGTGCTTCCCAAACATCATTAAGGCTGCATGCAAGAGCACTTTCACGGCACAGACAGACTGCCAGTGTAATGTGACAGTGTTTTCCATGGAGGAATGATTTAGCTGGTTGCTTTCTCTTTGGGAACACTATTGATCGAATATATATAGTTTCTGAAGACGAATAAACTGTGGTTTTAATATTACAGAACATTCAAGTCAATTTTTATTTATAGCACCCAAAATAAATTATGCTCATTTGGCAGGCGTTTTGTCCAAAGCAGATTACATTTCCCAGTACGCACAGATCTGAAGCAACCTGGGGGTCAATATCTTGCTCTAGGACATTTCAGGTACACAATGGAAACCTGAGACCCAACCATTAAGGGCCTGTTTATACAGTTCCGTATATTTCTGAAAAAGGGTATTTATCTTTGCGTTGGCACCTATCATTTACACGTAACTGCCGTTTTTCTTGACGAAAACTGAGATTTTCAAAATGGCTTCCAAAGTGAAAGTTTTTAAAAAAAAATATCAGTTTCTATGGAGACGTGTAAACAGGATAGACGGAGATTTTGGAAAGCGATGACGTTGCAACCCAGTTCATGCATGCCCATTTGGCGCCCAGGAACCACAACAACAATGGCGGATGTATGCCAGGTTGTTTACGTTTTGTTAGCACTTTTGGGACTACTTACCAGCTGACAAATGAACTTAGCACTGCTGCATCAACAACACCGCTACATCGGCGCACATTTGTGCCAAATATTAGTGAGTGTATAGCAGCTAACTATGCTACATAAGGTTAAAATGTAGTTTATCATTGTTTTTATCACTACCGCCAAGAGGAAAACAAATCACTGTGCATGCCCAGAACATTCTTCTATAGTGTTTGACATATGGCGTATCGCCACCTACTGGCCTGGCATGCTAACTGCAGCAAAAAGCTGCCTTTTTTGCATTTTTGTGAATACAGGGATATCGTTTTCACAACTGATCGTGTAAACCCGGAATTTTTTTTTTTTTTTTTAAGGACTTACCTGTTCCACCAAGATACAAACTAGGAATGTTCCTAACGACCAATTTCCCTGACATTTTAACGGAGGTTCAAACTAAAACAGTGAAACTTTAGTCTGTAGGCTTAAACACTGCCCAGAAAAGTATCACGTATAAAGCCTTTGGAAATTCTTTAACTTCATATAACTAAATCAGATTTTAAATACCACCTAAATGTTTGGTACTTCGCACAGCGCATTATGATCATTGCGCATTATCCTACAAAACATTATAACAACTTACTAAACAAAAGTTACTCACATTTGTTGAAAACTATATTCTCTAGGAAGATAAATCTTTAGGAAACCTGCCTCATTGTATCAACAACAGTAAGTTTAACAGTATGGTGTTTCTGGTGCTGACTTGCGAAGGCAGCAAAGTTTAATTGACAAGTTGACTAATTGTACACATCCCTATTAGGAACTGAGCTACAGTCGCCCCAAAGTCAACCAAAACAGTTGCAATTCTCACATTTGCCTGAACTGTGGGGTCTTAATCAATCGATTAGTGTTTCTTTATTAAAAAATATCCTGCTTTAAGCTTGACTGAGTTTCAGGTAACTGAGATAAGTGCACAACATTTAGGGCTAACTGGAATACTTCGAGGATTTGATCATTGCCATGGTAATCAACATTCAAATCTGTACTCAAATGCTCTGTTTTTATACACACACACGTATATTCATTTTAAAAATGCATTACCATCACCAAAATTTCCAGACCGTCTATAAATTAAGAAATAGTGATAAAATATTTAAACTTAGTAATAGTTTTGTGACTCAGCTCTGCTCTCATCTAATGTCAGTCACTTTTTTCTAGATATTATAGCTAATGTTACAGCAACCTGCATGCTAACAAAGTGGCTAATTGCCACATTATTTTAGGTGAATCGACTGAAAACTGGTGTTCAAAAAAAAAAAAAAAAATCCAATTTATGTACTTGTCTCTCCCCGAAGCTTTGATTGAGCGTGGATATTTGTCACTGAAGCTCCAATAGCCACGTGTGGTGTCATATTTGCCACTATTCAAATATTAAACTGATAAAGATGACCTCAGAGAAAACAAAACAATGTTAAAATAACACAATGCCTCAATAAGGCAAGACAGTATGTTGCCAGGGTGCTGAAAGCGTATGGCAAGAGACATAATGTTATGTGCATTAGTATGTGTCACCTTCTTATTATTTAGAATAAATATGAATTAAAAGATGACAGGCAAGCATAATGCTCTCTTTTTCATTGCCCCTTAAAATCCATAGTTTAAAAGGCATGTAATTCATGACTTATTATATCAAGAAGTTGATAAGAAAAGTGACCTTCACCATCCTCATCCCAAGCTCATCATGACTGTCCAGTTCAGTCCAGGGCAGCCTTGGGGTCCGCTGTGGCCTTGGCTCTCAGTTGGGAGCTGGATGGGAGTCAGTGAGCTGGCTATGATATCAGATTAGCATGGCCTGAAGCCTCAGTATCTCATCCTGATGTGGCAGAGTTATAAAACACACACAGGGGCGGGTAAAACTACATCCAGGCTGCTGCTGCACCAGAGATGTCTGCTAGGGGTGTAAAACCAGTCTCTTGAAGAGGATGAGGTGACACTAAAAATGTGTTAATGGGAAGAAGGTGACACATGTGTTGCTCTTGACACAATCTTGTCATCCCTTCACGTGTGTACTATCCTGCACTCATTGTGTATGATCCCACTGACTAACACAACCCATACCAACCTGTTTCTGCTTTGACATGCTTCAGATTTTAGACATGACAGATTAATCCCAACATGTACACATGGTGAATGATCTGTTGACACGCTGAAACCTGCCTCTGACATACCATGCCAAATAAAATATAGCACCAGCGTTAGCTTTCATCACATCTACACCTGTTTTGTGGCAACTGAGGTATTGGTTTGAAAACCTGAGCATAGTCGGCCTATATAAATGTCATTTATTTGGCTCAGAGTGGGTCCAGGGGGAAGCTACGTACACTGACAACCTTATGTTGTAATACAAAATGGGTGTAAAGCTGAGAATCTTCACGATTTCCTCAAGCAGCATGCCTACTCTAAAGTACACACAGATACACACACACACACAAAGGTATGAAGTCACCCGTGTATGACACACCGCGGCCGCAGCACCGCTGGCACTCGGCGGTTTAACACAGTCAGAAACGGTCGGTTCACGCAGCCTTAGCCACGCTAGCATAAACACCGGTAATATTCACGTTACGTTTGCTCGGTTATAAAGTTACCCAGGCCTACACTGCTCGTCTTTATCACTTCTGTCGGAAGCAATGCGGTAGTCGGGCCGGGGCTGAACTGAAAGCTCTGACGGACCAACGGACGGGAGAGGAGGCGGCAGCGGCGGCGGCAGCAGCCGCAGCGAGACCTACCTTCTCCCTTCGCCGCTCCCAGGGCACTCCCATGCATCGAAAACACCGATGAAACACTCTCCCGGTCTCTCAGACACAAGCAAGGCTCGGGAAAGTTCAGGAGAACGGGCTGTCACGACAGATAGACCTTCCTCCGGTTCCTAGCTAACTCCAGCGGCAGCGCGGAGGGACGGGGTGCGGAGGGAGGGAAGGAGGGAGGGAGCGCCACAACAAGCACAGAGCGGGCATGCGGGTGACGTCATCGCGCAGAGTTTACGTGGGCGCAAACTCTTTTTTTTTTCCTCAACAGGAACTTTGTGGAAAAACTTTTTGTTCTCAATAATAATGATTAAATATCGGTATAAGAGCTATATCATAAATAATCATATCCTTTTCTAAAAAATAAGAATAAATAATATTATTTCAAAATACAAAATAAGTCTACCCCAAAGTATAAAAAGTGAAAGTACACAATCATACATATAATGTTGTGTTGTTATTACTAATACATTAACGTGTAAGTATTATTCCATAGCTGATAGAAGTGAAGCTAATTTCAACTATTTGCTTCATTAATGCCTCATAATTTCAAGATGGTAAAATGTAAGATACACTCACCAGCCACTTTATTAAACACCTGTTCCACTGTCCACTAAGCAAATATCTAATCGGCCAGTCACGTGGCAGCAACTCAAAGCATGTAGGCATGTAGACATGGTCGAGAGGACGTGCTGAAGTTCAAACTGAGCATCAGGATGGGGAAGAAAGGTGATTTAGTGACTCTGAATGTGGCATGGTTGTTGGCGCCAAACAGGATTTTCACACACAGTCATCTCTAGGGTTTACAGAGGATGGTCTGCAAAAGAGGAAATATCCAGTAAGCAGCAGTTCTCTGGGTGAAAATGCCTTGTTGATGCCAGAGGTCAGAGGAGAATGGCCAGACTGGTTCAAGATGATAGAAAGGCAACGGTAACTCAAATAACCACTCGTTACAACCAAGGTCTGCAGAAGACCATCTCTGAACCAACAACATGTCCAATCTTGAAGCAGATGGGCTACAGCAGCAGAAGACCACACCAGGTGCCACTGCTGTCAGTTAACAACATTATTTCAAATTATTTCTGCTGCCACATTCAGATGGTAGGGTCAGAATTTGGTGTAAACAACATGAAAGCATGGATCCATCCTGCCTTGTATCAACGGCTCAGGCTGGTGGTGGTGGTGTAATGGTGTGGGGGATATTTTCTTGGCACACTTTGGGCCCCTTGGTACCAACTGAGCATGGTTTAAACACCACAGCCTACCTGAGTATTGTTGCTGACCGTGTCCATCCCTTTATGACCACAGTGTACCCATCTTCTGATGGCTACTTCCAGCAGGATAACACACCATGTCACAAAGCTCAAATCATCTCAAACTGGTTTCTTGAACATGACAATGAGTTCACTGTACTCCAGTGGCCTCCACAGCCACCAGATCTCAGTCCAATAGAGCACCTTTGGGATGTGGTGGAACGGGTGATTCACATCATGGATGTGCAGCTGACAAATCTGCAGCAACTGTGTGATGCTATTATGTCAATATGGACCAGAATCTTTGAGGAATGTTTCCAGCACCTTGTTGAATCTATGCCACCAAGAATCAAAGCAGTACTGAAGGTAAAAGGGGTCCAACCTGGTACTAGCAAGGTGTGCCTAATAAAGTGGCCAGTGAGTGTACATAAGGTGTAAAAACTGAAGTAACAGGCTAGGAGAAAAATTAGGCCCACTCACAAAGTTAAGAACAAGTAGGGGATTGTAAAATATAAACTTTTATCCTACAGAGGATTTTAAATATTTTTAACTGGCTCTAACACACTAATCTCTGTCTGCAAAATGTCTTGTATATATGCACCCATAAATTGAACTAGCCCCACTTAATGCATCTCATAAGGGATAAAATGAGTAAAAACTACACCTGCAGTTATTGTCTTCCTGTCATAGTAATATCACATTAACATATCACTTACCATAACAAACACAGGCAGGTAAAAAGAGAAATAAGGAGTGACAATGGTACACTTTGAATAAAATGCTTCATCTATTTATTTATTGATTGATAGTGCCTGCTTATGTCTATAAAACATACAGTATAAAATACAATCACAGTTAAAGATATAAATCAAACCCTTTCTTAAGCCCCTATAAAATAAGAATCAGATAAATATAGAACATTATCATAAATCCATACAAATGGCTGACAAAATAAAAGCATTAATGAAAGTACTTTTTTGCTGCATGAATGCTGTTTAAATAAATTTCACGTGTGTCTATGAAAATGCTCCACCCTATGACAAGGATAAGTATGAAGAGCGTCAGGGGGAAAATGCTTCATGTTCCACCATGAACTGACTTTGGAAACTGCAGTTATGTTAAATAGCCGTACAATATATTTTAAATTAAAGGGAAACAACAGTAAAATGGAGCGTACATTAAAAAAAAAGAATCAAGTAATAATGTAAAAGTCAGATTGAGGAACTTCCTTCAGGTAGCTTTTGCTACAAAATGTCGAAGTAATGGGCGACAGGCCCACCAGGCACAGTGATGGCATGAATATGCAGCAAAGTAAAAAAAAAATAAATGAGATTTTGGTAAGTTGACAACCCTCTGGAATAAAACCACATAAGTCTTACATTTCCCACGATGCAAAGGGAGGTAAGACGCCACCGACAGATGTAAGAAATTCATCCAACAGAAAGAGAATAAATCACCTAACTCATGATTGTGTACATACATAATGCACATTTGGTCCCCATATTGCACAACTGTAAACACTTCAATACACCAGATCAATGTTTTTCTGCTAAGCCTGTTGTGTGTGTTTTTGGCTCATCTCAAGATAAAAAAAAAAGGCATAGCATGTTGCTTTGGACGTGTGAATGTTGTTTTTCATAGATTGTTCTGAGAGGCCTCACTGGCACTGGCACTTCCTCAGCAGTGTATTGGTTGGACTTCACATTTCTCTTCTTTTTTTAAATAGATATTGTACCGTATCCCTCCCTCTGTCTTCTGTCATGTTCTCTCACTCTCACTCATTCACGCTCTCTTCTACATACAAATGCCCTACTTCACCCCAGTCTCGCAACACACACACACACACACACACACACACATGCATACACACACAAACATACTGAACGTTCAATTGCACTGTAAATCAATGAGCCTCCTTTCTCCTCTCCTGCTCTGTGTGAACTGTAATTACTCCACGGTCACAGATTTGGCCAAGTTTCTGGGAAAGTCGACCTGCAAAAAAGAGAAAGCACTTTGTTAGAGCAAACAACCTGTGGCTGTGTTGTGTCACATAAAGTGCACTCATCTAGAAACTGTTGAATATGAAACGTACACTTCTCTATGCTGAGACAAACACACATTAACAAGCCAAGAAAAGGTGAATAACAAATGGTGCTACAGAGGACGGGAGGGTGCAAGAAGAAAAACCACATTACACTGATAAGAAAAGCCAGTGGTGGCGAGACATTACACGCACCATAACTGTGTAAACTAAGTAAAGACGCCGTCCAAATTGGTAAGACATAGATGAAATGTAAGCTACAGAAGCTGGGGTAACAAAACGAAACATATTGCCCACACACACATTCAGATATTGTGCACATCCGGCTTTAGCAAATGCAGTAAACTGGTCTCCTCCACAACCACTGTAAAGTTTGTTAATAATGAATTGACTGCAAGCAATAAATAGCCTCCCTGAGTCTTGTGCTGCATGCAAATTACCTTCCACTGAAATGTTGAAATTCTACTCTGATTTGCAAAGTGATGCAAGCGAGAGCATTTGGATGGCAAATTATACAAGCACAAGATGTGTTTGAATATGTGCATTTAAATGTCGTATTCCTGATCAGTTTTGGGTTCCAAAAAATGTTCACTGATATAATTTTTTTCGCAAAATGAAATTATCTGCTGACTATTTCAAAATCACGTGATAAATAATTAAAGTCATGTCCATCACAGTGAGTCAGCTGTTGATACTGTGTTTTAATAAAGCGTAACAAATGACATTTGCAGTATTTAGACAGTTAGGAGCTTTACCATCACATAAAATCAGATTACAGAATGATAGTGACCACAATATTTATTTGTTTGTATGATCTGTTTCATATCTGGGGTTCAGATCAGTTTCACTCCAATTAGCAGACACAGTCTCACACATCTCCTTTAAGATTTTGGTAGATAAAAAACACTTTAATTCTCTATACTTCATGTCCACTGAGAATCAGCATGGATAGCTAGAATCAAAACTTGTGTTGACTACTTACGTCATATCCTCGCAGGACGGCCAAGTGGAAGGACAGGAGCTGCAGGGGGATGACAGTGAGGATGCCCTGCAGACAGTCCACAGTTTGCGGTAGCTCAATAGCGTGGTAGGCATTCTTAGTCATCTCAGGGTCGTCCTGGCAACAAAGGATGATGGGCCGACCCTGATGAAGAGAGAGTCACAAATTACATTGGTTGCACTCAGAATGGCACATTTGTGTGAACGTGCATGTGTCCAGGTGTGAGTTTAGATCCCACGCCACTAAGGGTGTTTTTCAACTGATGGATGGCCTTGTTGGCTCGCTTTGGGTAATTTTGTCTTTTTTTTTTTTGGATAAGCTAGAAAATCGTGACATAAGGAGTTGTTCATTTACCTAATCTTTGCTTTAACCGCAAGATAAAACCTACAGGTGATGTCACACCTAACTGTAACTTGAAACAGAATGACTTCTACCTGACTGCTGATAAATTCTCAAATTGGCCATCATAACGTTACACTGGAAAATATGTACAACTAAGTCATGCTAAAATATACTGACATTTTGATGGACTAAATCAGTGTATCCCAACTGGTATGGTAACTCTCTGAATGGACCGTAAGTGACTTGCACATGTGTCAAGTTTGTGAAACACACACTTTATTTTGAAGTACAGTGAATTTCTGGCACAGAACTCTTATTTTTAAGTGCCGTTTCCTGCTGTAAAGTGAGTCACTACCGGACAGCGACTTGACAGAGAGAGCAAACTAGCTCGACGACATGGCCAACCACAAGTATGACGTTGATCTTACAATTAACAGGCGCACAAGGCAGACTATCAGTTTCCATATACATATGTGTGAGGCCAAATATACAAAGTACAGGAAAACATGAATGATATATTCCGTATGCCTTCATACTTGGGTATTATTCAGTCCAGTTTGCCCTAATTTTCTAAGCTTCAGAAATATACCTAGCCCATACTTTGCTACACAATCCCAACTCTCATTTCATCAAACCAAAATAATTCTGGATTTTTGTTCTGCATTCTTACAAAGGTGCACACAGATTATCGTATGAAGTACCACTGTGTGGGGCCAGAGACAGTAACGGAGCTCACTAAAGCATGCGCTGCAGTATCCACCAAAACCACGCCCATCCAGGTAAAATACCAAGTTTTCAGGGAGTTCTGTTACAGTAGAGTTTTTCCAGGACCTACCGATCTGGCAGTGACTTGTTGCAGAGCATTCTGGCACTTGGTGTAGCAGGCGTCTTTCATGATGATCATGATGACCGGCATGTCTTTGTCGATAAGTGCCAGAGGGCCGTGCTTCAGCTCACCAGCCAGGATGCCCTCAGAGTGCATGTACGTGATCTCCTTGATTTTCTGCATTAGAGAAAAAAAGAATAAAACTTAAAACTCTCTTATGTCATCTGATGTTTAAACTTTGTCCTCATATTTTATGTTACTGTATGAGAAGTGAATTGCAATTTTTTGACAGGCTATGTGACATTCTCGACTCACCAGCGCCCCCTCAAGGCAGGTGGCGTAGTGGAACCCTCGGCCCATGACCAGAAGAGACTTTTGCTGGTACAGTTCATTGGCGATGTCCTTGATCTTCTTATCTAGGGTCAACACTGTCTTTATCAGCTCTATGAGAGTAAAAGAACAAGCGATGGAGTTATTATGGTAGCATTTAAAATATAAGTGTGCAATTACACAAACCAAATATACTGTATTCTGTGAGTCTGATTTGTCAGTGATGGTCGAACATGGTTGAGCATCTCTTAAAGATGCTGTACGCTCATGTTGAGACCATGACAGCTTTATGTTTGTGATTTACTGATGTCTGTTGGACTGACCAGGTAGCACCCTGAGGCCATTGATGATCTCCAGTCTTCTCTGCTGTAGGGAAAGCCTGTCCTCGCTCATCATCAGGCCAAACATTACGAGGGCCACAAACTGACTGGTGTAGGCCTGGATCACACACACAAGAAACACTCATATAACCCCACGTGTTCCTTAACAGTGTGGCCTATCAAGCAAATAACACAGAACTCTGTATATCCTGCAGTCTATTTTGCATGCTGCTTTTGCAAAGATTTTATAAACTTACGGGATGTACATTGTAAACTATACCTTTGTGCTAGCCACTCCTATCTCAGGCCCAGCATTGACGTGAACTCCGCAGTGTGTTTCCCTGCAAATGGAGCTGCCCACAGTGTTGGTTATACCAACTGTCAGAGCACCTTGGTTCTTGCAGTACCGTAGTGCCATCAAGGTGTCTGCTGTCTCTCCTGAGGGAGCAGAGGGAATAAAGAGACATGCTTACAATGCAGAACTCCAGCACAATAAGGCCACAGTTGGAGGTAAGACACAAAAAGATGATGATACTGTCAGGTTTGTCTTGGAAACAAAAGACCGTCATCTCAAATTTCTGTTTTTGAGAAATGAAATCTAACAAAACTAAGCTGTTGACCAAAAAGACAAACACATGAGCACAGACTGACAGCAGGGGCAGGTTTTGTATGTGTTTTTTGTAGTGTTTTCACCTGACTGGCTGATGAAGAAGCAAACGTCGTCTCTGAAAACGGGCGTGTTGCGATCCAGGAAATCGCTCGCCAGCTCCACCATGACGGACAGCTCTGTCAGCTCCTCGAGGATCTGTCTGGTCTGAAAATTAGGGAAACAAAAGCAGCAGTCTAACCATCAACATCATCATCACGACTCTCCAGACAAACAGTAACCACGTCTTTAGAACTTTGCTTTTACTAATAAACATCGTCTTCATTAAAGAAGGGTGGTCATCGCGCTTATTTCAGTTTTTGATACTCACAGCCACTGCAGCATGGAAGCTAGTGCCGCAGCCAATCACGAGTAGCCGTCTGCAACGTTTGATTTCTTTCAGGTGGTCCTTCAGCCCGCCGAGAACCACTAAACATATAGATGACGGTTACATTAGTGAGCATCGAAATAAGGGACTGAAGTGATGCACAAATACATGTTTTAGTCTCTGACTACTCTTTGTCTTTCAATCCTATCTTCAAACACACAATGGTAAGAAGGTCACAGCAACAAACAACAGATCCTGATCCTGAACTAGTCCTTGCTAATATTGACTGAATGGATCAGAGACCAGGTCAGACGCCCTATGCATCATTAAAAACCTGAAGGCCCTGCAGGTTTGTAAGCTCACTAGTCACCTGTGTTGGTGTCAAAACATATCCGTCCCCTCATAGTGTTGACCACTGACTCCGGCTGCTCGAAGATCTCCTTCTGCATGAAGGCATCGAAATTACCTGCAAAGAGAGGAACATGTATGTACCTCAGATTATCAGATCCTCAAGACACACGAGGACATGCAGAACCTCTTCAGAGAGATAAGACAGATAACAGAGGTATGTGGTGGAAGGGTTAGCGATTGAAAGAGGCTGAAAAACTGAGCAGCCATTTTACTTTTTCACTTTCAGCCAGCAGAGGGCGAGCAAGTATAAGTCTACAAACTAGACTGTGGTGGTGACACTGCATACATGTTACCGGTGTACTCAGTAGTTGTGGTGGGAAAAACTTTTAGGTATAAAATATGAGGTGTATGTGTCTCTGCATTGTTGTGGTTAACTGAACCTGTTCTGTCTTACTTTGTCGGCAAGTTAAAATGTCCCAGGCCTGTTTAATCAGAGAGGTTAAAAGAAGTTGTGTCTGCTGGCGGCAGACAGGCACTGAGTTGTTTAGACTAGATAAAGAAGACGAGGTACACACGTCCATCTGTGACCTTGTTCTTGGGTATAATTAAGGCCGTAAAGATTGATTCTTTGAGGCACAACGGCTGTGTCTGGTCTGTTTAATGTCACCAGTGTTGTAAATAAATACATTCACTGCAAGACAATAAAGACTAATGAGAGTGTTTTTCATTCACTAAAATGGAGAGTTGCCTAAGAGGACACTTGTTTATTCATTAGAGTAATCTGTTGAAAGGTCCAGTATGTAGGATTTAGGAGGACGTATTAGCAGAGATAGAATATAATGTGATAAGTTTGTTTCTTAAGTTTATAATCACCTGGGAATAAGAATCGCTGTTTTTTCATTACCTCAGAATGAACTATCTTTATCTACAAAGGGAGTGGGTTCTTTGTCCTTCGTCATGTAGCTCAGAAGGGACAAACCAAACACTGGCTCTAGATAGGGCTATTGGTGTTTTCCTGTCAGCCGCTGTAGTTTGCAGCCCCTCCACGATGAGAGTGTCATAAAAACACAGCTTTATTCAGTTGTTTTACCCATTTAAATCACCTGATCTGTTTGTTTTTGGAGAGGAAGAGACCTCTGTGGCTAATATGGCCCCCAATAAAATCCACCTGAACAATTAACACTGAAGGAAATCTAACTAAGAGAAATTCCAGCTGATTGCAATTTGCGATCCTCACCACTAGATGCCACTAATTCCCCATAAATCCTACACACTGGACATTTAATTCTAATGTGTTTTAACAATGTTCTTTTAAGCTAAACTGCTTAGATAAAATCAGAATGGTGTATTATCCTCATAGTCATCGAATAATCAAGTTTTCTTCCTTCATTTTCTCACCTTTCATGATCTGTTGCAGCTCCATCTGCAGGGTCTGGATTGCCCTCACTGGATCCTCACCAGCCTGCCGGTTTAGCCTGTGGATGGAGAGTTTCCCACCGGTCACCACTGCGATGTCATCATCCTCCATGTACAACACCTTGTTGGTGTGCTCGATGATGGCACTGTGGGTAGAGATAAAAGGGATACATGTGATGAGCTGACGATGATGTCTGCAAGTCTGGTGTTTATTAAAGGCACTAAATGTGTTTCTTTTTAGAATATTTTGCTTGATAGGTGTGACAGACAGACACAGGGGAGATAAAGTCAGTGACTTAATTAATATGACAAACAAGAATTCAATGCTACTGTCCCATGTTGGATTCACCACAGACAATTGTTTTCTCACCTGGCGTCAGAGGCAAAGTAATACTCCACAGCTCTGCCATCTCCCACAGAGTTGATGGTGCTGGAGCAGTCGGGACGATTATGGCTGTTCTTCTCCTGGACAGCCTCCTTGTAGTGACCTACAGGGTCAAAAGTCAGAGGTCAGGGGTCAGAGATCGCACAGTGACTTTGAGCGACTAAAGCAATCAAGATGTGCTCATCACTTGAATTCTTCCTCTCAACTTCCAGATGGAGGCAGGTCACTGCTGTGGGAACTGGGTATGCCATGTCATGAAATTTTGATTTCGTGGTAAAATCACAAAGCTTTCAAGGTGGAACATTCAACTGATAACAGTGGTTACCACAAACAGAATATTTACCACAGATTAAATGTCCATATTGCTTTATATGACTGGCTACTATTTTTGTAATCAGATTTGTTGTCTTAACTTGTTAATAATTATCAGCAGCATGCATTTGACTGACACAGTGTCTTTCAAATCTGCAAGATTACTTTACAGCACAAGAGAGCACTTTTCTTTCCCTGAGTCAACATGGTCTTATTAGGTAATCATGGTACTTTATATATTGTTTGAACAACAACGGGGGTTTAAAGAAGCTGTGCTCTAAAAGAGATTGTCACGATTGTTATGAAAAGAGAGGTCCAAAAAGAAGTGAGAGGATTATTTTCAACCATTGAAGGGACACACCCTGCTTGTCTCCTTCCTGGCCTCAAACCATCTAACTCCTTGGACTTTGGACTGCTCTCACCTGAGCCATGAAGTGCCATAAATTTAGAGTGGACAGATAAGACAGTGAAGACACAGCCCTACGTGCAGTAGAGACGAGGAAGCAACAGCAAAATAAGCAGGCTGTTGTTAACAATAAATAATCCTAATAGTGCATCTAAAAGATTACAAGAGAAACACGATCGTAAACTTTGTCTCTATTAGTGGGAACTCTGGGATCAAAAAAACACATTTTCCATTCAACATCCAGATAAGTTTTCAAATGACCACCACCCCCTGATACTAAACAAAGAAATCCCTGGCACCACTTTATGGAAAATTACTTTCTAAGAATGATTTTTAGCAGAATTATTGCACAATGAATAACAGAACCACAAAACATCTTGCACTACTTCCACAGTTAGCCAAGAGCGTCACTTTGTGGGATTTGTTACAGCACATCAGAGAAAATCAAGAGTTAGAGCAATATTATCCAGGAAGAAAGTAAAGAAGGAAAATGCTCCCTTGATAGGATACATGTTTTCAGGCTACTGTGTAAGGCGACTATCTGCGTATCTTGCTGGATCACATGTTTCCATGAAAACTCATCAATGAATTGATCCCATAACAACAATAACTGTGCCAAAGCCTGGTTGTGCTACAAAGCTCCATTGTTGCCCAAAAACTATTAAAAACACATCAATGAGCCACGCTGTTGCACTGAGTGACATGTTCCTTCAGTGCAGTTTATTTTGAGTCAATCTCACATACACCATCCTGCTGGCTGAAAATAGTCCCCAACAAATATTTACTCCTGTTTGAGTTTGCTCTAAACTACAGTGCCCGGCTGTTTTAGGAAATACTTAAGTCTTTTTTAAAAAAGTAAAATACATATTCATGACCCATTTTCGGGATTTGCAATGCCAGTAGGAGTGAGTGGGGTTGGGGCTGAGTGCCACAGACCGGTTAGGGGAGTCTGAAAGTACTGAGTGATGGACTAATGCAGTGGCCCCCAACTGGTCCAGCCATGGGGTGCAAATTTCTTCTTCATCATTAGCTCCAGGTTGACATAGTTTAATATGGTTAGTGTCATGCTTGCGTTTGGCTATGCCGTCGAGTTAGTTTGCTGTCTCTGGTACGTAGCTTTCTGTTAGTCACTCACTGTACAGCAAGAAAGGGCACTTCAAAATAAAAGCTCTGTGCCAGAAATTCACTGTACTTAAAATAAAGGCCCAATCCCAAAACCCCCCTTGTCCACTATCCCTTAGCCCTTAGCCCTACCCCTTGGCCCTCGAAATGAAGCAACGAGGGGTAGGGGTTGAAATCTTTCTCTAGGAATTGGGACACCACTCACTACGTCACCGCGTCGGTTATGTTCACGCATACCTAACTACATTTCCATCTACATTTCCAACCGACATCTACAACATAACGGTAACGTTAGCTACTATTATGCTTGCTACTAACGTACCATTAGAGTAATAAGATATGTACGACAGGGGACTTCTGCTTGCTAGCAAGCTAGCTAACCAGCTAACATTACGAGGCAGCATAGTTATACTAGCTGGCATGTTATCGTGATGTCAAAAATCCAACAATTTTGCAGAACAGGACAAATGACAGATGCCAGATAGTGCAAGCTAGCTAACAAGCAACCTGACAACTAGCTGGCTAGCTTTCTGTCACCTCTAATCTAGACATCGTGAATAGCAATGAAAACTTTTTTCCCCGTCTCTTGCTCGGTGGTAGCCATGGCGACCTTCCCTCGCTGGCAAGTCAGCATCTAAAATCCCTCGCTCTGAAGGGCTAGTTTCATACCCACTACCCCTCGTTATGCCCCCTACCCCAACACGCAAAAAAGGAATTGGGACACCCCTACCCCTCGCGGGAACGAGCAAATCTAGGGGTAGGGCCAAGGGGTAGGGCTAAGGGGGGGGTATTGGGATGGGCCCAAGGTGTGTTTTTCACAAACTTGACCCATTAGCGAATTACTCACGATCAATTCAGAATGGACCAGTGACCCAGTTTTGGACCCTGCCCCACTAGTTGGGAACCACTGGACCAATGCACATTTGGTTTGGGTCTTTCCCCTCCTTTTTAAGATGTTTTAAAGTGGTTTTAGAACAGGTCAGAAATGTGAAAACTGAAAAAACTGCAGTAGCATTAAACCACATTACAATTGATGTAATTCAATGCTCGATGATCATTTTGGACCCTGCAACTATGGGTAAGACAATGCACTTATTTACAATCATGAGGAGGATTTTCATCAAGGGGGACTTACATGACATGCTTTTGCTAAATTTTAGGTGTTGGAAAACTTTTAAGAATGTGCACTTTTGAAGAATGAGAGCCGTTTTAATAACATTGATATATTGTGTGTTTGGGGTTTGGTGATGAAGAGATTGGCATGCCTTCATGGGTCAATACATTAACATTGATGTAGATGATCATACTTTCAACATATTGTACCATCAAACACTAGAACCATAACTATAATATTATTACTTCATTAAATCATCTTAGCCTCATTACTCTGCATCTGTGTCATATGGATTACTGTTAATTTATTATGCTGATCTGTTCTGTATGACATCTATTGCACGTCTGTCCGTCCTGGAAGAGGGATCCCTCCTCAGTTGCTCTTCCTGAGGTTTCTACCGTTTTTTTTCCCCGTCAAAGGGGTTTTTTTGGGGAGTTTTTCCTTATCCGCTGTGAGGGTCTTAAGGACAGAGGGATGTCGTATGCTGTAAAGCCCTGTGAGGCAAATTGTGATTTGTGATATTGGGCTTTATAAATAAAATTGATTGATTGATTGATTGATTGGTGCTAGCAGATCAGCTCAGCCTCTGAAACAAACCTCATAGTTTTAAACAAATCATAACTGATGTATTTGAGCAATAGCAATACAGTTTTTGAGCAGTATCGAAATCAAGCTGTTGAAGTTGTGCAGTATTTCTTAACTTCCCTAATGGGTCATTCGGGATCTAGTTACTGATTTAATTTCTCCATTTATTTTCATACTTCTCTGCTGTGTTATGACTAAGCAAGCAGCTTAGCAAGTCCCTTTATTTCGCAACTTACATGAAGCACTGATTGTTGGAGTATCTTTTGCAGCTCAGACTGTCAGGAGCAAGATCATTTAATATGCTATTAAATTCAATATGCTAATGATTTATGAATACTCTCTGCTCTGTGTGTATTTACAGTATGTCGGTGTGTGAGCATGCAGAGATGTGGGGGTGCAGAGTAAGCGGATAATGGCAGACAGAGACAGGAACAGAGCTTACCACTGTTGTACTGGATGGGGATGTTTTCGGTCAACAGTTCATGCTCGCTTCGCACACCAATGAGCAATGGACTTCCTCTCCTGCCGGGACAAGAATGAAGCAAGCAGGGAGGCAGAGACAGGAGGGAGAGGGAGAGGGAGAGGGAGGGAAAGTGTGGGTGAGGTGGGAGAAAGGATTAGGCTTTTGTAGACACACAACAATGTCGGATACATACACCCTCACGTGGTGCTTTGTACAAGTCTGACTGTTCAGGTAACCTGACATCCTGCCCTGCTGCGTTATTCCACACTAAACTAAAGTTCCTTTGCACTCTTAATGATCATTTGTTCTTCAATGAACAACCTAAGATTCAATCGAGTAACACTAGAGAGAGGCTCACTTATTCCAGATCTCTTCTAACCTTCCTAATCTTTAACATCAGAAAGGTAAACTAACCCTCCATACGTCTACATCCCTCTAGGATTTGCTCACAGTTCCTGGAGAGAATCACTACTCTCTCACTGGCTACTGATTTCATGTGTGCTTCTCCTATTGGCAGTGGAGGTAGGGAAGGTGCAGCCACAGACATCTGACAGGTGAGGGAGGAGACCGAGCTTAAAATAGATGAAACCTTTGCACACTCATCCTGTGGCCACAGTACAAATATTATAACAAAACACAACCTCTTCATGGCGACTTTGTTATTATGACACCGACTCTTGAGAAACCGCGTCCAAAAGGCCTCTCCTTATTTCTTGTCTTTCTCTGTCTGGATCCCTCTTTTTTTCCCCAAGTCTTTCTCTGGGGCTCGGCCGCGCTGACGTAAGACCGCTGGTTGTTTTAACGGGTGTGGGGCTTGAAAAGGGAAGGCTTGCAAACAGAAACATGTGGTCGCTATCCAATACATTATTTACCCTGAGGGAGGGAGAGAAGAGAAGAAGTGAAGCAAAGGGATGAAGAAATTAGGGGGTATGTAAGAGAGAGACAGGGTGGCAGAAAGAAAAAGAAAGGAGGATTGGGAGAAAGTTAAAGAGAGAGAAGCTGAGAAGGAGAGAGTAGGAGTTCTGCAGAGAGGTTAAGATCCTTGATGACAAAGGGCGGGTGGTGACTAGCATCTCTAGATAATTACAAACATTCCCTCAATCCCTCCATCCTGGGAGACAATGCTGACTATTCAACATATTAACCGCAACACTGCATCGAGTTAGCCAAAGCTGTGCAACACTCTGATATCAGGATCTTCTGAAACAAGCACACAATGGACGAATGAGATGCCAGAGTTTCCTGACTTTAGCAGCAGCGGGTGTGCCAACAAGCTGCCTTGCCAACAGTGGCAACGCCAGGCAACCTGTTTGTCTAAACCATAAGAAACGGCCCACTTATCTCTCTTCACTGATTGCCCTGCTGCCCTCCTCCTTTTTCCCTCCTTCACTCCCATGCTCCAGCAACCTCCTTCTTCCTTTGATCCATGACAGCTCATTGAACCAGGGAAGGTATAAAGTTAAATAAAATGATGTGATTAACCAGGAGTTTTTCTGGCAAGGGCATTTCCCGGAGCAGAAACAGGAAACTCTCTAGTCTCTCTTTTAATGAGTCACAGAGAAGCCGGCGAAGGGCCAGCCGCCCAGAGGCCAGAGGCCCAGGGGGGAGAAGGGGAACCTGAATTCAACCTCTGCTCTGCTCCCCCTCTCTGCCTGGGTCTTAAGACGCAGATAGGACTGACACATACAGGCTAGCGGGAATTTATACATACTCACACACACACACACGCCTACGGAAAAGATTTCAATTGCCCATTATCATAAGCAAAGGACGTTCGAGAGTCATAACATGTCACGTGAAATGGGTGTTAACTACGATAAGCCGCAATGACTGAGACAAAGTCTCCTCAAATCATTTTTGGGATTGCTTCATAGTTGGCTGATTCATCTCAAATAAGTCTGGCTCACTACACAGACACTGGACCAAAATGTGAAGTGAAGTGTCAGTGCAGTGGGTGTGCATGTGTGTGTGCATGTGTGTGGTACAAACCTGGTGGATACAGCCTCTCCAGGGAAATGACGGCTTTTAAACACCAGAGCGAAGGCTCCCTCCTGAGATGGAAAGAAGCAGAGGAAACACTGAGTTTACACTGGCTTGATGAGAGACTGAAATACACCAGTGTTGCAGTAGAATATTAGGGCAGAGGAGGAGAAACTATTCAAAATAAAATAATTAAAATGTAAAAGTAAAGTCAGCCGTGTATTCCTGGAAAGCATGTAACCTTTAGGAGAAACATATTCAGGACACAAACAAACATTTCTTCTGGCCATGTGGGATTTGGCAGTTGTGGTGGGGGTGTGAGTGAGTGTGGTAAGTAGTGGTGTGCAGGGGGGAGTGCGGGTTAAGAGAAATAAGACCTCTATTGTATAACATCAGCTGTGTTTCGAAAGCACTGACTACAACGCTGCCTGCGGTGGTTCGAAGCAGAACTGGCTCGGAGTGTGTTTGTGTGTGCGTGTGCTGAAAGTGGGCGGATGAGGGAGGGAGACAAGGGGAGGGTGTCGTGGTCGTGACGCTGTTAGTGAATCTAACTATCTGGTTCCCATTACTCCAAATCCAAAATGGCTGCGTTTGCCTCCTCTGTTATTCCGAGGAAGGAGAACCCACTCCGACCAAAAGTGTAAAGCATGAAAGTCCCACAATGGAAAAAAAGAAGCTTGCTCAATCTCACCCGACAAAATCTGTTCCAAAAGGTGATGATGTCACTTATGATGCTAGTTCAGGCGGTTGCTATAGAGACTGTTTTTGTGATGGTGTATATGGTTTTAAAGGGCAGGAAATTCAAGCACACTTTATAGAATGAGTAAATGAGCGTGTGTGTGTGTGTATGAATGGTCACTGACACATTTTATGACACAAAGCTACATGATGCTATCCTTTACAGTTATCAGGAAGCTGGTTATAAAAATTTCCATTCCTTAACTTGGAGCTGAAACTATGGTGTGTGTCACTGACAGAGGTGGAGGAAGTACTCAGATCCTTTACTGAAGTAAAAGTAGAAACACCACAGTCTAAACTATGATAATCATCTAATTTATTTTTACCTATCTTTACTCAGCTGTATGTCTGTTTCTGTCCCCCTGAAAATACTGTGTTTGTAAATACAGTGAGAGCCACTAAAAGACAGAGTCAAATTCCTTGTTTACATTCACCTTCATGAAATATTCCATTACAGGTAAATAACAACTGTTACTTCATTAGAAGAACAGAAGTATTATATATTATATAGTAGTAATATATTATCAACATGCAGTGACTCCTTTAACAGTGTTAATTTAATATAGAATATTACATGTTTTATTTGCTAATGAATACACATAAGAGCATTTTAGTTTAGTTGAATTTAATTTAGTTTAATTTAATTTAGTTTGTTTTACTCTAGTTTAGTTTAGTTCAGTTTAGTTTAATTTAATTTAGTTTAGTTTAATTTAGTTTATTTTCGTTTAGTTTATTTTACTCTAGTTTAGTTTAGTTCAGTTTAGTTTAATTTAATTTAGTTTAGTTTAATTTAGTTTATTTTCGTTTAGTTTATTTTACTCTAGTTTAGTTTAGTTCAGTTTAGTTTAATTTAATTTAGTTTAATTTAATTAATTTATTTTCGTTTAGTTTATTTTACTCTAGTTTAGTTTAATTTAGTTTAGTTTAGTTTGGTTTAGTTTAGTTTAGTTTAATTTAATTTAGTTTAGTTTAGTTTAGTTTAGCTTAGCTTAGCTTAGCTTAGTTTAGTTTAGTCTAGTTTTGTTTATTTTATTTTAGTTTAGTTTAATTTATTTTACTTTACTTTAGTTCAGTTTAGTTTAATTTAATTTAATTTAATTTAATTTAATTTAATTTAGTTTAGCTTAGCTTAGCTTAGCTTAGCTTATTTTAGGGTTATGTGAGAGTTTGTAAACACATTTTAATAAAGTTTTGCTGTTTGTAAACCAGTCCCTGTTGACTTCAATTCATGAAAAATGTTTGCCTTGTTTGGATTCTTCGTTCACCCCGGAAGCATGCCAGAAAAATAAAGCTTTCCTCACAAATTCAAGGTAACACGCGGCAGGTAAAAAAACAAATGCTAACTTTGAAGTGAAGTGTTCTTTTCAAATATAATACTTGAGTAAATGTACTTAGTTACATTCTTTCACTGCTCACTGGCAGGAGGAATAACTAGATACAAACACCTGATATCTTGTAATTAGCATGCTAACACTGGCTATGTGTTTCTGTGTGTGAGCTACTCACCAGCTGCTGAATCACCCTCTCTACCAGCGTGGAGAAGGAGATGTTGTCATTCTCCCGGTTGTCGTAAACATATTTGATCAGCTTGGGGATCACTTCCGTGTCCGTCTCTGACTCAAACTCATATCCTTTGGTGGTCTGAGGAAGGTGCGAGGCACAGTTTATATTAATATGTACATAACTCAGATAAGTAAAGTACTTTAAACTTTAATTCATGGCCTTCAGGAGTTGCTTTTATTTATGACAAGCATATATCTGTGATGTGCTGTTGTGTGAAGCTCTGTGTTGCATGTCATGTCGTTTTGACCTGTTAAGAGACTACAGATGCAAATATGCTTAAAGCTACAATCTGATATGGTGCATTAAATCGTGACATTTATGTTTTCAACTGTAATATAAATACAGTACAAATATAAAAACTGTTGCTATGAACCCTGGAAAAAATACAGTAATATTAAATGAAGGTAAAAACATCCAGTTTTGATAACTTGAAAATACAGCTATTTTTGCTGAGCATCCAGAGTGACACTTTGTCTCATCTCACTGTTGTGTGGAAACAACTGCCTCCTTGATGAGATGAAAATGACCTTAACAGATCAGGGGAGCTCTCCAACACTGTATTTACTAAAGTGATTATATTACACACTAAAGTTGCATGGGCCGATGACGCAATTTCACTCTGAATGTTTTTATGTGCAGCAATCCAGTTTGAACAGACTTCACTGGCATGATTATATTAAATGTTTGGCTATTTTAACAAGAAAGAAAAAAAAAAACACTACCAAGGAACAAGCTTTCTTTATTTTTTACCAGTGCTTCCTGTGTGTATGCTCCACTCATACCTGACTTTTGCCCAGGTATACTGTGGCAACAAGTCACTCCTTAGTTAATGAGTAATACTGAATAATGTTGTCTCAATAGACAGTTCTAGTGCTGACAGCTGAAATGATTGAAAAACAAATGAAAACTAATAATTGTTTTGTGTGTGTTCATGTTATCGAATGAATTAGTTACACGACAGAGTGACTTATAACTACACCCAGGTGGATGAACATTTGTCCAACCTGTTAACACAACAACATGGCAAACACTGCCACATTTACAGCACAGTGGCTATGATGATTTATTTCAGGGATGTTATGATTATCAAAGAGCAGGATGAGCGTAAACCTGTGAAGATAATATAAGCTGTAACAGGACTTGGTTGTGTGCACAAGAGAAATTCCTGCTGATAATGTAACTCACCAGGTACGCCTTCAGCTCTTTGTAGTTGGTGATGATGCCATTGTGGATGACGACAAACTCTGCGGAGAGTCAGTGAGAGTGAACAGATTAGACGAAGGGGCTAAAGGTCGAAACGCTAGGCAAGTTGTAATAATGCTCAGGTGCTCTCTCCAATTTGGATTCACACTCTTAAAAAGTGTTTGCATTTTGTCTAAGGTTTTAGAGCTGTAACATCTGCCTCACCTATAGACCCTGGCGCCTATAAATCTTAATGATAGTATGCTGCATGTATTTAAAGAATGTCAACAATGAAAGTTGATGCATGAAGACAAAGCGGCGGATTTAGCAGCAGGTAAAGTAACACAGATACAGGATCACCACAATGATAGACTTACACACAAACAAGGTGATACGTTATCATAAATGATAACCAAGTAACGATAGGTGCATACCAAATATAATACAATAATAAAGCTTAATACAATGCAAACATAAGTTACTTAGTGTTTCTCATTTTCTGTGATACAGACTCTCGTACTTAACACACTTAAATTACACACATACCTTGGTTTAAAGCCAAGGTACATTATTGGCACACCTCAGAACATGGTGCACCGGTGACAAAGAGATGGGTGTAAAGTCGGTTAGAACAGAGGGCGTGTGAGGGTGTGGTATATTAACATATATATAGCATCTTGACCTTTAATTTTAATCATCTGCCAAGAGGCTTTTATAAGTGGTGGAAAGGAAGTGATTCAAAACATGGGAATCACAGGGTCACGGAAAAAAAAGGTCAGAGTTAAAGCTACTGAAAACTGCCATTGAGATTAATTTTGCGTCTGTATTAAATGCATTTATAAATTTCCGTGTGTATGTGAGCATGCATTAAAGTACTGGTGTTAGCAGATGACATCACATCACCGAAATCCTGGCTCCTCTCCATTCGGCTCCCTGTTCATTTTAGAAGTGACGTTAAGATTTTAATGATCACTTTTAAGGCTCTTCTGGGTCTGGCCCCGAGCTACACAGCAGAAATGCTGACCCCATATGAGGCAGTTCGCAGCTTTAGATCTTCAGGTGCGGCCTTTGTGGCGGTCACAGAGTCGAAGCTAAAATCTAAAGGTGATCCTGCCTTTACCATCGGGGCCTCTTGGCTTTAAAACCACCTGACCGAGGAGATAAGGCTCACAGAATCAGTGACCTCTTCTTTTAAATGTTTATAGACTTGCTTTTATGTGATGCTGTCTTTTTATTGCTTTTATTCTTTTTATTTGTATCCATTTATATTGATTTTTTGTCTTCTTGTGTTAACTTTATCTTAACTTTACCTTTATTTTGTCACACCTTGGTACATCTGATTGGCTTTCTGTTGCTATACTGACTTCTAAGTATCCTGATTTTGCTTTTGCTTTGTCAAAGCACTTTGTAAACTCTAACTTTACTTACATAAAGTTATTATTATCATTATATTTAGGACATATTACCGTTATCCTTGTCAGAGCGATGAGGGTGGCTGTTGAGAGCGCTCGGCTCTCCGTGTGTGGCCCAGCGTGTGTGAGCGAGGCCAAAGTGTGTGTTCAGCTCCTCGTCCAGGTCCAGCGAGTCCTTCTCTGAGCAAGCTAAACACAACACCAATCCCTTTACTGACATGAACAGACTGCGGGGACTTTTTAAGACAGAAACATGCAGCACACAATGTTCAATGAAGGGGGAAGGGTGATCTCTTCAAAAGGACACTTTCCAAATGGTGCACATGGAGGACAGTTTATCAGAATTAAAAGCAACACACATGAAAAATAAGACAAATCTGAATCAAATGTGCGTGAACCCACTGTATAGCTCCTCATCCAGGGCCTTGACCTTCCCCTTCTTCTTGATCAAGCAGATGCTGTTGTTGTTTACGTCACTGTCCTTCTTCTTAGGGCCATCCACAGCGACACCTGCATACAGACAGAAGGGAAATGATACTTTTACAGTGAGGTAAGAAAGGCAATAAGCACACAGAGAAAACAAAACAGGAAATAAGACAATTCATAAAAAAAGAGAAGAAGACATGAGAGATTCAGCTTCATTTGAAAAGGGGGAAGCGTGGTCAGGATTAAATATGTTTATATCTGAGGTGTTATTTATTGTGGGTGTATGCCTGTGTGTGTAGGACGTGGTGTTTAACAGCTATGAAAGGACGTCTTATTTGTGCGGCTTCGGGCTTCATCTTACTCAAATAGGATGAACAAACACAACGTGAGAGTGTGTGTGTGTATGTGTGTGTGCATATTTAAACAGTTTTAAATGTCCGGGTGGCAGGGATGTGCTGAGTCAGGATAGCTAAAATATAGTCTGTATTCGATACCTCCTATAGGGTTTTATGGTTACAGGTGTGTCTGAATGAAGCCGGCCTCACTCCCTCAGACAATGACAGGTGGTAGCTGTTATACTAGTTTTGCTTCTTTTCATTTAAGATCGTTATGAAAGTGCGTTTAAATTAAATGCCATGAAACACGTGTGAAGGAGGAAGCAGCTCAATAAAAATACAGTGCCAGGGTGTGCACGCACGTAGACGGTACAAATTCAAACAAGAGATCACATTTGCTGACTATCAGGTGACTCGTGTGACATAACAGTGATTCAATCCCAAATCACTGAAGTCCTCACAGATCATTCTTCCTCATGCTTCGCTGTCAAATGTTGCTCAGATTTCTTTTTTTTTTTCTTAAGGGCACGACACACAGGTGCTGCCAAGGAGTACTATAAGCTTTTGTGCACGGTGTGTGTGTGTGAGTGTGTGAGTGTCTTACCTGCTGAATCGTACCCTCTGTACTCCAGTCTCTGCAGTCCCTTCACCAGCGTCTCAAATATCTCCTTTCTGGTGCGAGGCACTCGGTAATTTAGGTAGGCAAAGATCCCTTTTAGAGAAGGGAGACAGAGACACAGAAGCCTGAATCCCCTGAAACACTGTAAGCAGGCAGAGTTTACAGCTCTAAAGAGAACAGAGGCAACTTTTGAGCTGTGGGAGTTGACGGATTCATTTTTATGATGTGGGATATGACAACCAAAATCTACTTTTTTTTGAATAAGTGGGTGAAGACGGACATGGCTTCTTCACCCAAAGGCCCCAGTGAAGTGAGGCATTGCAGCTGAACACACACAAATCACACACATACACAACCTACCCGCATAGACTCTGGACTATGTCACCTATATTAACCATATTACCTATGAAAGCACTTTGAAGAGAGGACTAGAACTACATTATACTGCTCTTGTCTGGTGTCCAAGCTGCTATTCTGTTGCATATTTGCACCATTTGAATTGATTGCATTGACATCTTTGCACTGCTTGATTGCATACCTGTAGAACTGACAATAAAGCCTCTTGAATCTTACACTGATCTGATCTATGAGGTCAGCTCCTAGCCTCCAGCTGTATTATTTTCCTTCACCCATCCCTCATACGCTTGGCTCATACAGTATGAGAACGCACAAATCTCATTACATGAATCAGTAAAGCTGATGCATCCTTACATTCAATTAAAACAGCTGTATGTACAGTGTGAAGCTGCTGTGTCCTACGCCTGCCTCTGTACGTGTGTGTGTGTGCGTGCGCTCAGGAATGTTCCGTGCAGCCCAGCTCCCGCAAGCACACAGCTGGCCATTGACGGACGCACATTGCGCTCAGTGTTGGAGCAGCCAGGTACAAGCAGGGTGCTGTAAACTCCCACCGCCTTGGCCTCTCTCTCTCTCTCTCTCTCTCTCTCTCTCTCTCTCTCTCTCTCTCTCTCTTTTGCAGACACGAGGAGAGGGCGGCGTGCTGTTAAAGATTTGCTTTAGGCTGTAAACGTCCCTGTTCCGACTTTTTTAGATGTATGATTATAAACGAGGTTCTCAAAAGGAGCTATATGTAGGAATGGTTCAACTTTAGGTCGTCAGGGCGAGTGGGATGTGATTCACGTCATGAACTTATTTTTACTGTAGCCCAACCGGTATAACTTGCCCTGTCAATATCCCTGTCCGCAAACGTTGACACGTCGCAGCTGCGGTTGAAGCATCTCAGGAATCCACGCAATTCATAAATCAGCCATTTATCAAGCTGTTTAAAGTCAGAGGTTCTATTTCCCTTACCACCAAAACTATAAAACGATCTCTTGACTAACTACACGAGAGATTTTGATGACAACTTTGCCAATCCCTGGCTTGAGAGAGCCTATCATCGCACCGGGCACTGCACAGCTCCGTGCGTAAAGGACTTGGGATTCCTCGCCACAAGTTTCCAAATACATGAACTGGATTTTTAAAAAGGCAAACTTACCACACATGACTCAAGCTCTGCCTTCTTTACTGGGTGTCCTTCTGTGAGAAAACAACTCGTAGATTCCCGACTGGAGTGATGCTGCTGCTGTGTCTGCCGTTAAATCCACACAGACTGCACACTCCCACTGTTCATTTAAGCGCTGTTTCCTGGAGGGGCAGCGGCCCCGCCTCCTCTGGCAGCGCCCCTGTCCCCTCTCCCTGTCCCTGTCAGCACCGCCCTGCCCTGCCGCCTCACAGGTAGTCAACACTTCACCTGTCACAGATTGATAGGCGCCTGTTAACGCAATTATTTGTGGACCCACCTGTTAACGTCAGCGGTATTCAGGGGTTTGTCCACTTTCAATGACTTGATGGTTCACCCTTTTGATTCTGTCACTCAAATGCTTGAAATGTGTACAGTGTAGCTGAAAAAAAATAGTTTCAGCTGTCAGTCATTTATTTGGTAAAGTCTAGCCATGACCCTTGACCAGCCTTTTAGGCTGTGAATGAAGAATCTGAGTTTACATGAAACAGAGCCTGCAGCATCTTGACAATGACAACGAGGTTTCCATAATTACCTCCAACACCAAACCTTCTCCTGGCACACTGTTTGGCTCCTCTGGCCTCCTGTCTCTGATAAAATAATATCCCAGAACATCTGAATAAAAGTATCTCTGTTCATGTAGTGCACTGATGGGTGAACTACAAGCCGATGGGCCCCTGGGTAGATATGCAAAAACACTGAAGCAAGATAAACTGACTCTGTGGTGGTTTTGCTTTTTTTCATTTATTTTGCATCTTTTTCTGGTCGGTACACATCTTTTTGTGCCTTTATGTCTCTTTGTGGTCATTTTGTGCCTCTTGTGATGTATATTTGTGTCTCACTGAGGTTAGTTTGAGGCTCTTTCTAGTTTCTTTGCATCTCTTTGAAGTCATGTTGCCTCTCTTTGAGGTATATTTGTGTCTTGGTAGTTGTTTTGTGTCTCTTTGTAGTTCGCTTGCATGTCTCTGTAGTTGTTTTTGTCTGTTTGAGGTATATATATATGTGTCTTTTTTGGTCCCTTTCTGTCTCTTGAGGTTCCTTTGCATATATCTTTGATCATTTTGTGTTCTCTTCTTCGAGGTATATTGTGTCTTTGTAGTCATTTTGTATCTCTTTGTTGTTCCTTTGCATATATTTTGGTTGTTTTGTGTCTCACTGAGGTTAGTTTGTGTCTCTTCTTAGTTTCTTTGCATCTCTTTGAAGTCATTTTGTGACTTCAGAGAGACTGTAGTTGTTTTTGTCTCTTTGATGTGTATTTGTGTCTTCTTTGGGCCCTTTCTGTCTCTTGTAGTTCCTTTGCATTTATCTTTGGTCATTTTGTGTCTCTTCTTTGAGGTATATTTGTATCTGTTGTAGTCATTTTGTGTTTCTTTGTAGTTCCTTTGCATATATTTTGGTTGTTTTGTGTCTCACTGAGGTTAGTTTGTGCCTCTTCTTAGTTTCTTTGCATCTATTTAAAGTCATTTTGTGTCTCTTTGAGGTATATTTGTATCTTTGTAGTAGTTTGTGTCTCTTTGAAGTCATTTTATGTCTCTTTGAGATGTATTTATGTGTTTTTTGGTCCTTTTCTGTCTCTTTTAGTTCCTTTGCATATATTTTTGGTCTTTTGTGTCTCCTCGAGGTATATTTGCAATCTTTGTAGTCGTTTTGTGTCTGTTGTAGTTCCCTTTAATGTCCTTGTAGTTGTTTTTGTCTCTTTGAAGTCATTTTATGTCTCTTTGAGGTGTATTTGTGTCTTTTTGATCATTTTGTGTTTCTTTGTAGTTCCTTTGCATCTCTTTTTGGTTGTTTTGTGTCTCACTGAGGTTAGTTTGTGCCTCTTCTTAGATTCTTTGCATCTCCTTGTTGTCGTTTTGTGTCTCTTTGATGTAAATTTGTATCTTTGTAGTTGTTTTTGTCTCTTTGAAGTCATTTTATGTCTCTGAGGTGTATTTGTATCTTTTTTTGGTCCTTTTCTGTCTCTTTTATTTCCTTTGCATCTCCTTGTGTCTCTTTGAGGTTGTCTCTTTGTAGTCATTTTGCATCTCTTTGTGGTCTTTTCGTGTCTCCTTGAGGTCATGTTGTGTCTCTTTGAGGTATATTTGTATCTTGGTAGTTGTTTTGTGTCTCTTTGTAGTTCCTTTGCATGTCTCTGTAGTTGTTTTCGTCTCTTTGGGGTGAATGTGTCTTTTTATCCCTTTGTGTCTCTTTTAGGTCCTTTGCATGTCTTTCTGGTCTCTCTGTGTCTCTTTGAGGTTTGTACCTATTAATTTGAGTGACATTTTATTGGTGACCAGGGGGCCGCATACAATTTTGGGCACCTGCATGGGCTTGTGCCCAGTAGGCCCGCCAGTAATCCATTCGTGGGAGCACTGTATTTTTACATTTGGGGAAATGAATGTAATATTTCTGTAGTGAAGTTGTACATTTGCTTCGACATGTATTTGTTTTATTGTACTGTTGCTACGTTCCATTTAATTGTACTGCTCCTACCTAAGAATGGTTGAGTCATTAGTAAGGAATGAGTGAGCAACAAAGGGGAAACTAAGTGGCAATTAATGAAATGTCTTCCTGATGACCTCATCGTGGATATGCAAATTTTCACTACACAGAGAGGAACCCAATAATAGAAAGTAATGAGGAAGTGTTCAGTCATCATTTTTATGTCTGGTGTGGTTATGATCATATCTGAAGGTTCACATATTTCTGTTGTAATCAAACTGGTTTGTGAACATGGTAGCTTTGATTCTGTTGTTAACTCATCATTATCCACTGGAACAACTTTTTGTATGAAGCCTCAGAGCTGCTGAACCACTTTGGGTGGCTCACTCAGGTTCACTTTTTACTTCTAAGCACCTTCTAAATAAAAAAGATTCTGCATGTGCACTGGTATCTGTACATATATTTATTTATTCATATCATGCATAGCAAATTACAGTAAGATCACAAGCATATCTACTGTAGTAACAGCTCTCTGTAGCAGTCCTGGGACTAGACGATCATTTCACTGTTTTTATTCTTATGTATTTATACTTTTTACCTATTTTTTCTATCTATATGTGTATCTATAGTGAAACATGCCCTTTATGATAGGAGATGATGATATCTTCAAATCATATGTGACTGACCAACAGTCCACTAATCCAAATTCTATTGAGTTTATTATCATCTATGACAAAGTAAAGCATCAAATTCTCACATTAAAGAAGCATGAAATCAGCAAATTTTGGCTTTTTTGTTTTAAAAAAATGACTAAAAAATGTCTTGATTATAAAAACAGTTGCAAACAGTTTTCTGCTGCAACAAGTGGTCAAATAATTGGCAAATTGATTATTTCACAACTCGCTGCAGCTCTAATTAACATCCACAGACCTGGTCTTAATCATATTTAACAGCCAGAATCTTTCAGATGGATGTCCCAGAAAAAATTCTCATCAAATGGGTGTCCGTGGCCTAATGTATATTACAGTAAGAGAGAGGTTGAGAATCAACTAAGTTACCCACCATACATCCCCCTGTCTGACGGTCCTGCACTTTGCATGGTTCCACCTCCCATCATGAGGTAGTCAGTCCTAAATTCAGTGTTATCCAGGAACTACTTATTACTTTAGTTACTCATCTCTCAGCTAGTTCTTAATTTATTTAATACACACTTCCTGGTATTAACTCACAAAAAGCGCACCATACTTTTGTCAGGTGGAGATGCTCAGTTCAATAGAAGAGGTGTGACATCCACTAAAAGGGAAAATATCAAAACTCTAATCTCGAAACTTACTGCCTCCCTTTTTCATCTTTTCAAAGGAACCTGGAGGCGTGGCGGTAGCATCAGGGCTGGTATAGGAGTGGTAGTGACACATACTCTGTGAGGAATAAAATGTTGATATAAAAACCCCTTTCACATATTTCATTTCCCAGTGGTGATAATCTGATGCCAAGCAAAACATCGAGCAACAAGGAAGCACAGAAACTGTTGATTCAGTTTGCCCCAAGTTGCTTCCTTATCAACCCTGAATGTCTCTTGGACTCTGGCATGTTTGTAACTTTAACAGCCTGTGTGGTGACATTGAAACTGTTTTATGTTCATGTTGATAAAAAAATAGTATTCTATTGTATACTTCTCCTAAATGAATACCAGGAGAGTAGTTTTATAGAAGTCTCAGGTATCACGTACACCCACATGACGTGTAACAACAGTAATGATAGCCTGGAGAAGTGCCACGCCTGATTTACATTACACAGACAATAAAAAGAGATTACAAAACAATTGATTTAACGAACGACTGGATAACGCAGATTGATTTATTATTTATTCATTTAAAAAACAGCTTCAGCACTTAGGTTGTATCACCAGGTCACAGAACCTCACCTTCCTGCTCTGAGGTCAGGTCATGCACTTACTGTAATGTTTCAACGTTATCGCTCTGGTTACTCCTACTGCTCCTCGTTTTCCCTGTGCGAAGGTCATGCCAGGGCTCAGATCTGATGCCAGGCAACGTTTAGAGCAGTAATGAAAGATAGGAAGTAACTGACTTTGAACAGGTGTATATGGGCTTATTGCATGTGCATAACAACAGACACTGAGGGGAATTCTGGGATTATCTATAGTTTGATCATCTATTCAAACTACACGTGAACTATAGTTAGCGTACTCAAAAACATATGAGAGATGCCAGTAAGAGTCAGAGCCGGAGGTGCTGCATGTCTCAGTCTGGATGGGAACCGACAGCCACTGAGTGGAGATGAGACAGGTGGTGAGAGAGTGTGTGAGATGGCAGACCTAAATGACGATGTCACAAAACCGGAATCAGCAGTGGGAAATCTTTCTATAGGCGATAAAGGCAGGTTTTTTTTTTTTTTTGTGGCATTCAATAACATAATTGAAATGGTGGAGTGGAGTGTATCATTACAGTGGGAAAAATAAAAAGGCAAAAGTTAGTTAGGACACAGTACTAAAACAAGACAAAATTTGCATATGCTGTATTCTCTTATTGTTTATTTTTAGCTATGTAATCTATTTGTGGTAATTTATTATCAGCTCTTGTTAGTAGTCACCATTGTATGAGGATACGTGATTACTAATACAGACAGTTGTATTAAAACCTACGAAAATGTCAACTTTGAGGACGGAAAATATGAACTAGTGCCCCATGAATGACGCAACGTCCTTAAAATAAAGTTACATAATTAATGTAAAGGTATGGAGGTTAGGTTTAGGCAAGGAAAGCTACTGTGGGTAGGTTTACAAAAAAGAACTATGGTCAGGCCCTAAAATGACTCAAAGTTTACACGGTCAGCACACTGGACTCCTGGGGAAAGTCCCGGGGGAAAGTCCTATGTTTTGTGACCATCCACCCCCTGAACTGTCTTTTACCTAGACCGCTCAGCGCTGCTTCCTTCTTTACTCCCATCAGCACATTGGTCACATGATCACTGCCTTCCAAAACACGTGGGATATCAACGAACTGGCTCATCATTATGTGGGATATGTACCAATTTTGGTGCTTTATTTTTTGTAGGAAAACGTACAAACAATGCATGAGAAGAGCCTGTAGTAACAAATTCAACACTTATTTAAGATAATTATATTAATAGCATTACTACTACTACTTATAATAAAAATAAGTGGTAATAACGATTATACATTTTGGGAGGGTGGGGGTGGGGGGGCTTGCCTAAGGGGGGCTTGTGCTGGGTCCAGCACTGACTATCAGAGAAGCATGAAATGGGTGCTCGTGTGTTTCTCTCTCTGACCACATCACGTCCGCTTACTGTTCACGTCTCTGCTTGAGGAATGTGTTAGCGTCTCGCCAAGTCACACGCCTCACCTCGCTTTGTCCAAACCACAGCAGCCCATATGTGATCATGACAAAGGAGAACAGGGGTGGACCACTTTACAAGAGGCCTACTATGAGTGTATAAAAAGAAAGAGAATCAAGTTTGTTTCAGTCTGTATTACCAGCCCCACAAAAACACTGAACACAAATATCACTGTGTGTTTTCTGCATGTATGTCCCCATGTATTCTCTGTAGGATAGTTTTCCTCATGTCGACCTGAAGTCCTCTTTGTACAGTCGAAAATTCTCTAATTTACATGTGATTATCTTTATTTTTAGATTACTATATGTTGACACACACTCACCTGCCACTCACCAGGTGGCCTGCTCAATTGCTCCTCAACACAAATATCTAATCAGCCAATCACGTGGCAGCAACTCAATGCACTTACGCATGTAGACGTGGTCAAGACAATGTGCTGAAGTTCAAGCCAAGTATCAGTATGGGGAGGAAAGGTGATTTAAGTGACTAAATGCTGATTTACTGGGATTTTCACACACAACCATCTCTAGGGATTACAGAGGATGATCTAAAAAAGAGGAACTACAGTTAGTAGCAGCTTTCTGAGCAAAAGTGCCCTGAGGAGAATGGCCAGACTGGTTCAAGCTGAAATGCAACATAACTCAATAACCCCTTGTTACAACTGAGGTGTTTAGAGGAGGATCTCTAAATGCTCAACACTTTAAGACCTTGAAGCAGATGGGCTACAGCAGCAGAAGACCACACCATGTGCCACTCCTGTCAGCTAAGAACAGGAAACTGAGGCTACTTTCGGCGTGAGCTCACCAAAATTGGACAAAAGAAGATTGGAAAAACTTTTCCTGGCCTGCCGAGTCTCGATTTCAGCTGTGACGCCCAGATGGTAGGGTCAGAGTTTGGTGTAAACAACATGAAAGCATGGATCCATCCTGCCTTGTATCAACGGCTCAGGCTGCTGGTGGTGGTGTAACGGTGTGGCGGATATTTTCCTAGCACACTTTGGGCCCCTTTGTACCGACGGAGCATGGTTTAAACACCACAGCCTACTTCAGTTTTGTTGCTGACCGTGTCCATCCCTTTATGACCACATCTTCTAAAAGTGCTCAAATCACCTCAAACTAGTTTCTGGAACCTGACAATGAGTTAATGTAATCAAACACCTCAGATCTAAACACAATGGAGCACCTTTGGGATGTGGTGGAATGGGAGATTTGTACTATGGATGTCCAGCTGACAGAGCTGCAGCAACTGCGTGATGCTACCCAAAATCTCTGAGGAAGGTTTCCAACTCCTTGTTAAAGCTACGTCATGAAGAATCAAGGCAGATCTGAAAACCCAATGATAGCAAGGTGTACCCAATAAAGTGGCCGGTGAGTGTACAGTATGTTCAGGTGTGCTGTGGATGTGCGTGAGTGAGAACCAGTGACAGAAGCCAAAGAACTGCATTCCTCTCCTGGCTTAAGGGATTAATAAGTATAATTAAGTGTGCTCCATGACTTTCTTATCCAATGAGATCCACCCCAGAGATCAAAGGTTCCTTAAGTACAACGGTGATAGAAAATGATGGCCAAACAGCGAGGTATTGCCACAGCTTATTAAGGAATCTCAGGGAGTTGTACAATGTTAAATGGTCTTTACTTTTAGCTTATGAGCCTGAAACCTCTGTTGTCATGTTTGTCATTTAATGGTTTCATTTCAATGCTACACTGGTGATTCATCTACTCTAATTTGTTATACACTCATTATAATGGAATACCAGGTGATTACATAATTGTGGTGACAGTGTCAGAAGTATTTGTGAGGATACACCCAAGTGGGTGAGCCGAAACACCCACACTCGGCATTTTTTTTTTCATTAGATTTGATTTCGATCATGCTAAAAATAGATAAATGAATAAATTAAGAATATATATCAGTGAGAAAAGAAAAGAAACATATTTAATCCTGAACATAATCATTTTATATCCAAAAAAAAGAGTAGGAGGAAGTGAGTGCTGCGTATAAAGTCCTACCCCTTTTTTATATTTCATTATTAAACGTAATATTAAACATGAATATTCCAACTTCACCATGAAAACAGTTGCATTAAAACAAATAAAATCAGTTCATTTCATATTCACTCACTCAAATAAGCTGTAAAAACTGTGGTAGATACACACATGTTGACGACATGGAGGGATGTGTAAACTGTACACTACATTAATAGTTTATGTAAACATTAATAATAATGATACTGTTTGAATAATGATAAAACTAGTCAATAGCCATGTCATGGAGATAAATGGGAAAGGAGACACCTTAATCTTTGGCTCAGTTCCAAGAGGAAACATCGAAGCCTGGACTATGAGATTTAGATTATGAAATATTACGCACTTTGGCCAATTGCACAACTCGTGTCTTGGGTATTAAATTCCAAGTGATGAATCATCTCACACACTTGCATTGTTTCACTTTCAAGCACACACACAGACCAGACTTCGTAGAATGGTGTGTGGTGGTGTTAAAAGCTTTCTTACATTTCCCTTTAAAGACATCAGTGAGTGTGTCGACCGGATGTGGCTCTAGTAAGCTGAGCACCTCCAGCTGACTGCTCAGACCTTGTTGTAGGGGATCTCCCCCTCCACATCTGCTTCATGTTAGGGCCTGGGGGCCAGTACAGGAGGGCCCAACAATATACTCTGCTTCTTGGTGGGGGATGGCAGGAGAATGCCTGATGAATAGCACAGAGACACACTGAGGCTGGAAACAGGGTTATACAAAACAGGTAACATTTTTAGTTCAACATATCCATCGATTTTTTCCCCTCTCCCTATCACCCCTTCACATACATCAAAACACAGAACCGTTAGATGTATATGGTTAATTTCTTATACAGCAAAAACAATACACTGTCCCCCAAGTTATTTGGAAGCAACAGTTTGCACTCCAGTTTCGTTTTCTTTAGTCTTTCATCAACTGTTTTTTTCCCAGCAGGACGCAGACGTGAACAACCTCATGACAGTTTCAGATTAACAGGAAAGAAACAAGATATTTTTAGCAAAGGTTTTTGCGCATGTCTTTTGTAAAATTTTACAGAGACATTTTGAATGTATTCAGAAAAATGATTAAAATGAGACATTACAACTACATATAGTGAACGACATGTAATCATGTGAGGAGTTTAATTACATTTTGCTGCAGCTTGCTGATAGTTCAACTACAATCATATTTGTGTCATAAGTTAAGTGGTTAAATTACTTTTCTGCCCTTTTTGCAAACAATTTGGGGCCATAAAATGAAAGGAATTATTTTTTATTTTTATCGTATCATTACAGCTCCACTGTAATTGAACTGCCTTTGACTACAATTGGTCCTGAGTATTGAATATTGCTATTTATTAACCCTTTGAAACCTGAAAATTGGCTTGTTTCCTTCAAAAACATGGGAAGAAGGCAATGAGCAACAACAGAAATGAGCCAAATAACAAGCAAGAAATTAGTTAAAAACAAAAAAAAGAAGAAAAAGAAAATTAAAAACAAAGAAAAACTTTTTTAAAAAAGAGAGAATTTAAAAACAATTTTTAAAAAACAAGGAAATGTCTTGGAAAAAATACCTTAAAAAATTATAATAATTCTGTAACATTATTTTAAATATATAATAATGATAATCATAAATATAGTTTTCCTTAGCTTTTTCAAATCAAATCAACTTTAATGATCCTTTCCAGGAAATTAATTTGTTGCACAACAGCCACAACAACATGCAACTAAAAAGGCAACACAATACTTGTTCAATGCACCACTTCACTGAAAAAATCACTAAGAAAATACTAAAATACTTAAAGTAACATAAAATAAAATTAATCAACTTGATTAAAAATTAAAAAATGATTTTCCAAATCTGAAAATTTCTTTTGCAATCTGTGGGACATTTATCAAGTTGCTCGTTGCCTTTTCCCCCCCATGTTTTTGAAAGAAACTGCACCAATATGCTCAGGGTTCAAAGACTGAATACTCGCAAAAGGCTTCTGAACGCACAAGAAAAGGGTTAACCAATATTCATTCTTGTGCATTCCCATGATTCAAGAGGGATTTTATTTTTTGGTTTATGACCTTTGAACAGTAAACTCTATGAGGTTAGCTTCCTCCGGTGTGAAGTAGCTTACAAAGCTACACTTCCCCAACACTGTCCCCTCGTCGATTCCCTCCACACTGTAGCTTCACAAAGCACTCAAGTTCCGCAGGAGCTCTTTAGGGATATGGAGATGCTGTAACAGAGGTCACGTCTCCACAATTTATGAGGCACAGCAGCAGTTTGTTATTGCGTAACACAAAGCACACTGATTTGATTTGTAAGTGTGACCCACATCTGTGTCCATAGCTGTAACAGTGTAACCCTATCCCCCAGGTAGAGGGCATGATTGATGTCGACTTTCACGGGATACAGTACCTGGAGACAGCCGTCGGCTTTGCTCAGGTCGCCGTGTCCCTCCACCCCTGCGGTTCCCCCGAGCTCCTTTTCAGTTTTGGTGGGTTCACCTCCGGGCCAGCTCAGTGTGAATCAGCCCCAGATGTGTTCCTGGACCAAACAGGGAACCCACCCAGCAGCAAACGTCAAACGGGACCCCCTTCAAATCTCCTGTTTGGTTTTGTCACCAGCTGAATAACTACTAGATTACTCTGACTAACACCACATTAATCACGGCTGTGGTTGGTGACGCGTAAACAAGTTGTCAGTCTCATGGATAAGATAAACTGTACATAGAACCTGGAAGCAGTAAATGAAACTCCAGTAATAAAGTCTCTTGTACATATTGCTATCTTATCAAAGCAGCTTTCTTTATTGTACCATAGCTTAAAGCTTAGTCAGTAGCATCTCATGTGCTGCTGATATAGAAACACAGGAGCCTCTATGACTCTGTGTAGGTCAGGTATCTGTTTATTACAAAACCCCTGTAACTGAATCGATGCACTCAGGAGCTGGTGGAGCATATTCCTGGAGTTGCCTTGACATAAAGTGCTCCTACCACTCCTACATGTATTAAATGAGAGTGTACACAGCGTCCCTCAAAGCTGACCTTTACACAGAGCACATTGACACTATGTTTGCCAAAACACTTACACACATGAACTTGATCACAGGAGCAATCTAGTCTGAAAAAAGAGGTGTTTCCCGTAAACTGATGCTGGTATTGTTTCCTGTCTGTGTGTCCACATCATGGTAGTTTGGCCAGACTGGCAAGTCTCAGCTGTGTCACAGGGGTGTGAGGAATTAAAATACAGCCCGCTGGGTGTAAGTCATTGTTTTGAGGTTGTTATGGAAGAATTTGGCCGGACCAGTTTTTCAAAATACAGATGAGTAAGTGAGTGTGTCGTGTCAGATTGCAGATGAGACCCTGGTGTTTGTTTTGGTGCGCGGTCATTCTGGCAGGGTGGTGCTTGCCATTGCACATCTGTGAGTGAGTTTAGTGATTTGTGTGGGACTGGAGCAGAGGTGGGGGGCGGGGAGCCGAGAAGGGGGGGCTAAGCAACCACGTCATGTCGGACCCGGAGAGGGAGCCATCTGTATTATGTCATGGCTGCTGGGGCACTCCACCCTTTGCTCTCTATTTCCCTGTGTCTCTCCCTCCCAGACTCCCCCACCCACTGCTTCTCTTGCCTTTGCTCTGCTGCTGCGTGCGCCTTTGCTTCAGTGTTCCTGACAGTCAGCGTTGCCATGTTGCCTGCCTCCTCTGAGACAAACATCTCCATCTGTGTTTGTGCTTTTACCCAACTTTAACACCACATTTTCATCCCGCTTCTTTCTGCCTTTCATCTTGTGACTGTCCATCCATCACTTCGTCTGCCTCTAAAGACCGTCCAGCTCCAGCGTTTGAGTGACAGCTCCCTGTCTGTGCTTGTCTGTCTAATTTGATGCTCGCTGTCACCCCTGTGGCTCCACCTGAAAACCAGACGTTGACACTCAGCAGCCTGTAATTAAGTCAAGGGGTCGTTCACTTCAGGAGCTCCAGCTAATTTCTGAATAAATGAAAGTTTAAAGCTGGTGAGAAAGAAAGTCTTTGTTGGAATGACACCACCTACACTGTGAAGGCAGATACGTCATTGATTTACATTTTAAAAAATGAGTCAACACACAGTATGTATGTCCTGTATGTGCATCCTGGTGCTTCTCTAAGTAACATAATGACAGCAACAGGCACGCCCTGTCATAAATCTACTACACACACACACACACACACACACACACACACACACACACACACACTGAGTATCAGACAATAACTGCAGAGAGCTTTAACAAGGCTGTAAACCCTTCCAGTATGAGGCTGAACCTACGGGGGGAGGAGGGACTCTGCTCCCTACTGTTTCTCCCTGCTGGCTCATCGTTGGACATCCTGCATGTTTGCTTTGATGTGGAGAGGAGGCTGGATAGTTAATAACACTCAGATATCACGTGTAAAATTGCTGTTACAACAAATCAATCTGTCAAACAATGGTAGAAGATGACTAATTAAATCAGTGTGTACACAGTAGATGACCTGAAGCAAGAGTCAACACTTTTATTCCCCTCCTGATCCTTCTCACCTCTGCCCTTCATATCTGTGTGGCAAAATTAATTTCCTCATCATCTGTTACACTTTTTATTTGGCGTGGAAAAGATACAGCTATTTAAGACATTACACACTCCTTCTTTTTTTAAAAATAAAAATAAAAATGAGTGGTTTAACACATAAAAAACATAAAAGCTAAACTCATTAGTATAAAACTTATGTTGCAACAGCCATGATTTTAATTTGAGCTTACTGCCATCTTCTGGCAAAAAACTGTACCTACAGCCTGTAGGCTACAGTTTGGTGGAAAATCTTTGCACATGATCACCAGAGGGGTCAAATTTCACTTCTGTTGACATAGCAGTGGAAAATTCATACTGCTGCCAGTTGTTTTTTGGCATGATAAGGAAAATTTGGAAATAAATGATTGCTGCTTTTACTGGCAGGTACTGTACACAATTTATAAAAGTTAAATTACTGCAGATGACACCCCTGATTTCTTGTGATTCAAGTATATCAAGTAAAAGATAAAGGTAGTTCAGTCTGATTAAAGGCTGCACTGTGACAGCACTATTGATATTCTGCTGTAGTTTGATTTACAAAGCAACCAAAAAGAAATGTCCTGTGTGACACTCAACACTAAAAAAGCACAAAGCTTCATACTAGTGATGGCCTCATGAAGTATTTTCTTCATTTTCTGAGCCCACTAGATGGCACTCTTGGTTTAAAAAGAGAGGCCCAAATAATGAAAACTCAGTGTTTTAAACCTTCGGGTGAACAAAAGCATTATCTTGTGGGCACAGAAAATAAAGGAAATGCTTCACAAGGCCATCACTACTTCATACTCAAGAGTTAATTTATAAATGAGTGTGCACTCTGTGGACACAAAAATGCCTTCAGAGTATATCAAAGGAGTGGGATGCTTGTTATATTTCCATGTTGGCATGAAGAAAGGAACCAGAGAATCGCATCTGCTTGTTAGTATCAGATTTATTTACATAGTGGGAGACCATCTCCCTTGTGCAATTAGTTACTGGAATTCATCAAGTTCTTGAAATAACAGCAGAGATTCTTGCATCATGACACAGAAGATGCCAATTTGAAAATGACCACTTCAATGCCTTGGATTTTTATAGCATGTTGAAACAATATTCTGATGCAATTATAAAAGAAAAAAAGTGATAAACCCAACACGCTACCTACTGTTTAGGATGAATGATGTTGATTTAAAGCAGAACATTAAAAACTTCAGTTGAAATAATAATAAAAAATCACTTCAGGTCTCTCTTCATACTCTCACTTCATACACTCTCAAAAAGGTAAAATAAAGATGCTCATCCATGTAATTAAAAAAAAAAAAACAAGAATGGAAAAGCAAACACACTGCAAGTTCAGGCACAGTATCAGTCATTCCACACTATACTCTGCATGCTAACAGAGAAAAGCACTACACAACTACAACTGTCATCTTACTCAAAATTAAAAAAAGAGGCAACTGAGCATTATGAGTTGAAATATCTGGTCAGTTTTATGAGGACTGACGAGATATTTCAATTTCAGTGTCATGCTATTATTAACATTGGAGCGAGGACAGCGAGCCAATGCACGCTGATGCACCCGTTATGTGACGGAACAACAATAATAATACAAAGCACAAACATCTTTAGGGGTGGCAAATGACGCTACTTCATATGGTGTTTTATTTGGACCAATGAGCCGGAGAAGACAGGGAAGGGACGAAAAGAAAGGTGGTGATCCGTAGGAGTAGGTCAGCTGGGAGGAGTGACAGTGCAGTGGTGTCTCTGGGGCTGGTGAGCTAATACTGTGGGTGGTCCTCATTCCTCTCAGCCTCGGTGGATTCGCAGGGAGGCAGGGAGGACAGAGAAAAGCAGGGAAAGTAGTGAGCAATAAGATGTAGTACAGAGGTGTTACTACACAGCTGGTCTGGCTTCAGAAGCCTGAAGGTGTCAAAACATTCATGTCCCGAGGTTTTAGTTTGTGAGGCCGTGTGGGCGCCCGCTTGGCCTCGATGCCCGAGATTTCAATCTTGGGGGGTATGAGGGCGGCGGGGTCGTCCACCTTGAAGTTGACCTGGGGTTTGGTGCCATCCATAGTAGAGGACTTCTGCATGCCAAAGTAGGACTGCAGTGAGAAGCCTGCAAGAGAGACAAGGAAGTGGTAGATGTCATTAATGACCTAACTCCAGCCGTTAAAAGGGGAGCAGCTTTAGTGTCACGATTTTGTGACTTTAACCCCGACTGTCAGGTGGGGTTTCCTCAGGTTAAACAGGGCTCAGAAAACACTGATGAGTAGCATTTTTTCTTTGTCCAATGTTAGTAATGAAATCAAAATAACACCTGTGCAGTAATACAACTGATAAGTGGGTTCCATTATGATTTTTGGAAACTGGGACAACACGTTTGTAGAAATTTGGATCACAGATTGTTACCTCTACATAGCACAACATTGTCACTGGAAAGCCCTGCTGACGTAAAGAGCTATTCAGTGACAACCAGGGTTCATCTGGTTCATCAGTGTGGCCAGTATTATTGTATTCAGAGAAGAGAAACACAAAACACAGGGCTGCACGGCAGTTTGTCATGGCACAGGGTCAGGGCTCTGACTTCACTGTTCACCACCATCACAAAGTCAATGCTGGCCATCACAATCATAAAATGTGTTTTTCTACAATTAAACTACTTTGACAATTCAAAGTGATGCATGGCATGAAAAACACATCATGGAAAGTATCTGTTTTATAAATTCTTGGTTTGTCTTTTTTGTCCATGTCTCTTTCTGCATTAATGTTTTCCCGCTGTGGCCGTCAATAACACCATAAAGTGTAAAATCCCAAAACCACTTCTGGATGCCACTGTAACTGTCTGACAGCCACAACTGGTACACTGCTTTCAGATTTCACCAAACTTTGTCTTCAAGCCGTGTGTCCGCACCGCTGTTCTTGCGCACTGTTGTTTTTTCTTTTACCTTCTGTCCAGCAACCATCCCAAAATGAAATTTTAATCATTCCTGATCAATTTGTTTTTGTCTAAGGAATTGCAGGACACCCTTTACTTAGAGCCCCGCGGGTTCAACATATTGCTATGAGATTCTGTCCCATCTAGTGTCCATTAATAACTGTAAAAAAAATACTGTAATATAGTCAAGATCCAATACCAGACTTGGCATAAATCTCTCACCTGTGCTGGTTTCGCAGCCTGGGTCAGTGGGGGACTTCTGTACCACAGGTCGAGTTCCAAAGAAGCTCCACCTCTCTCCTCCTCCTCCCTCATTTCCTCCCATGTCTGTGCCGGGGGTGGGACTGTTGAGTTCTGGGAGGACAAGGTAAGGCGCAGGACTCAGCTGGAACCAGCTCCTGTATTCCCACCAAGCAAGAGCAAAACATGAACATATAAGCCAACATGGCAAGGACATGCCCATTTTAACGTAACATTTAATATCCGAGTTAGCTCAAGTAACAAAATGAGCGCAACATGTCAGCAGCATGATGCCTACCTGCGACTTAGAGCCGGTGATGAGTGGGGACTCACACAGGGGGTGACACTGGGGGTGACAGAGGGAGTGACAGAAGGGGTGCCACTTGGGGTGGATTGTGCTGATGTTGTACACCTGTCCTCCTTGAAGTCCCCGCTTGGCATTCTCAACTTCTGCAGACAGAAAAAAACAAAACAAGCAATGAAACAATGACAGACTTCCCCCCACTGACCAAGACTCACCATATACATTACAGAGTGATTCAAAAATACATTTTAATATTCATAAGCACAGCTGTTGGGTTGTTCATTTTTGACTTGGGCATCCTGTACAAGCCGCAAGGCTGCAACTTTTACATTTTGAGACACATAATTATTATACCTCACAGCTTACAAAACTTAAGTATTAACCCAAGAAGTTGCACTACTTAAAAGTTGTTACTGGAATGAATAGAAACTGCTTGAAACTCATTGAGAAAACTGGCTGCTGTCATTGACACACATGCAAAACCTGCACCCCAAGTAAATATAACCTTTGCATCACTCTTTTTCCACTCAAATCACCTTTGTATCACTCTTCTTCTACTATATATACTAGACAATACATGTGCAAAAGCTAGCTTTAGATCCTAATGACTCCAGCCAGTGAAATGCATATTTAAACATACTTGCCTTGAAATTTAGATTTATTTCAGAAATGATCTCTGGAAGAATATTTTTAAAGCTCAATCTCCGTGCAATGTGGGTGTACTCCCACCCATATGTTGAGCACCCTTCCAAACACGCATCAATCTCGTAGAGGTCCTGCATGCTGCTCAGACCAGTGGTCATGGTGCAAATGAATAACAGGGAGTGCCACAGTGGCTTTAAATCCCCTGCGGTTACTTGCGTTGGTGACATGCTGGATATCATCACTGATCCAACCCTGCTGGGCCCCAGCCAGAATAGTCCACATCAGGGGGCAACAACATTTTGGCACTTGAAACTATGTTTGAGTGATTATTAATGGCCCTGAGGGGAAATTCAATAAAGTAAATAAACTAAACTAAACTTAAGTTGAGACATAGAAACCAAAATAAATAAAGGCATGTTTTGCACTGAATCCAGTGCTTCTCATCCTGTTTCAGGGTGTCTACAGATATAACCAAGTTTAACTTAAGACTTTTATAGACCTTTTTTAATACCACCTTATATGAAATTTAAGACCAAACCTGCAATGGAAATACACACATACACATGCGTGTGTGTGACACATATATGTATCTGCTTTTTCCAGGTAAACACTCTGATGTCAGTTGAAAATGAACAACAAGGAAAAATTACAACAATTGGGTGAGTTTAAGTTTAATGTGTTTAATGTAAGAAGAAAACAAAACCGCATCCCTGTTACAGGTGCTATGTATTGTTGCAATTCTTAGGTCAGTCCAGGTCTATCAGGCTGGAGACATGTTGTTAGTAATGCGACCAAATATATTTAAGACCCAGTGAATCAGAATTTAAGACAACGTCAGACTTTGTGAGGCCTTGTATTTACCAATCTGAACTTACGACATTTTAAGACTTCTGAAGGGCCTGCAGACTCCCTGTGTTCGTAAAAGAAAGGCATGTACATTGTTTTCCAAATGCGTTTATATCTCATTTCTATTATCACTTAATAATAGGTACAATAGGAGATTGATACAAATACGAAGGTGAATGGAGCTATGGCCGGTTTGTGCCTCAAATACATTAACATTGTGCTACTTTAAATTATAATACAAGGACACAAACTGAGGCTAAGGTTAGTGTCTGAGGTTGGAAAGGGACATGGCGGTTTTCTAAACATTGTCTGTCTGGAAATAAATGTCCTTCACCGTAGTTTTCATTTTCATTTAGCAACATTACCGTTAAGTGCTAAGCTAACGGTGGCTGGACTGCCTCATATCAAGGACGCTAATTTACTGTATAAACCGTTACAGCTACACACTACGCTAACGTTACTTAACCAGCAATAAATAACGTCACTCTTTGCTTCTGACTCATCTATGAGCGTAACAGTAGTTTAACTAAAGCTGGCGTAGTGAAAGTAAACGTTATGAAGAAGCTAACTAAGCGTTAGTTTGTTTACTCGGGTTAGCTCCGATGCCAGTTTCGCTAGCTAGCCGACAATGTCGCTCAGCTAACGGCCTGCTTTCAGGTCGAAATATACACATATATACAGCTAAACACGGTGATTTCTTGACATACCTTTTTATGATATGATTTCTTTGACGTTCCCGTCCGATGGATTCTTTAATTTCGTCCATAACTAGCTGTTTTAACACGTTTTTTTCTCGAAAACACAAAGGATACAGTCCACACACACCACAGTGGGCCTAGAAACCGTGTGATTTGTAAGGAGCCCTGTGATTGGTCCGTTTGAGAAAATATAGGGGCTCGTTTCATTTAAGGGTGTTGCCTGGCAACATTACTGCCGGAAGCGGCAATCTGTGGAAGGGGATTACGTAATTTGTTTACCGATATGTTTTTCCTCATGGTTACCATGCAGTTAATCAACAGGCCAAAAAAATAAATAAACAAAAATGGTAATATCATATAATTTCTCACAGTTATAGGCCACTGATTACTTATTTTGAATATTAACAGACACCAGAACTCTTTTAGTGTGAATATTTCTCATAATGTGCTTGTGACCTTGCGTTCAGCATCACAACACTGTGCAATGTTGTTAAACCTATGAGAGGTCAGTTAAGAGCACTTGAAATGAGAGCATGGAGAGGGGTGTCAGGGTGGGCAGAGGAACTGACCATATCCAGCCAGAAAGGAAAACACAACCTTTGTGCACCTACAATGTTTGCATGCACTTCCTATGCGACCCCTGAAAGCAGTCTTTGCTAAACCTTCATCTGAAGCCATGTGCAAAAGATAAAGTCTAACACTTAATCCTTACTGATGGTTAATATTCACCACCTAATTTTGTAAATTCATAGTGTGATGACTCAGACTTTATTCTTGTTTTCAGTGCTCATGGGATGTTGGTGCACTGCATTATGATCATGAAAACGTACTTTCAGATCTTTTGTGACAATGTCGCAGTTCCAAACCAAATTTCAGAAATCCCTTTGAATGTAATACATTTAATTTTGCCTAAGTCTGCTAGTGGTAGAAAAAAACAAATTAAAAAAAGAACTCTTGCACATGTTTACTCTTGGTTTGTTATGGCCTCAGGTAAGAGTCATTGTGGGGAATTTGCTGTGCAGCAGCAATACAGTCTGGGAAGACTGCAAATATAAAAAGCCTACATTTAAGGTAACTTTGGTATTTTTCAACCTGGACCCTGTTTTCCCATGTTTTGTGCCTAAATGGCTAATAGAGATTAAAACTTTAGAAACTGGTCCAGTATTAAGAGAGACCGCTTAAGCCACAGCAGCGAAACAGGCTGCAGTGTAATCCCTACGGGCAATAGTGCACCGTCAATTTTACATTCACCAAAAGTGCTCGTTTCTGCCATTGACAGGTTCAGATTGTTATCTGACAACCCTACAGAAAAGAACCTATGGAGAAATCAAACCGCTTTCCTTGCCTTTCGCTGGTCTCTTTGTCATTGTGACCAAGTCTCACTCAATTTCTGGTCTTGCAGACTTTTCGACATTGTCAAAATCAGCTAAATTATCAGCCACGAAACTGAAAATCATTTAAGCTGCTCTTTCTGTACTCCAACACAGCTAAATGACAGGCATTCGTCTCTCTAACTCTCACTAACGTTTCCACTGTTCCCAGCTCTCTTGAGATTTCGAAATAAGACTTCTCCTCGAGAGAGAGAGAGAGAGAGAGAGAGAGAGAGAGAGAGAGACTTGGTCACAATGACAAACAGACCATCAAAACGTAAGGAAAATGTTGTCCTATGTAGGGTCCTTTCAGTAATGTTATCAGACACTTCTAATAATAATCTGAGCCTGTCAGTGACTCAGACGCAAATTAACAATGTACAATCACCTATTGCAGCCTGTGTCGCCGCTGCAGCTGCAGTGGTCTCTCTTAATACTGGACCATCAAAGACCAAAGATTGTTTGTTTCCTTTAGTCAACTAGAATTCATCATAGACTAAATGCCTCCCTTCTATTCCTGATATATGAAGTTGAATATTGGCCAGAAAAGTGTTTTTGTAGAACGTTATGATGTGAATGCAAAATTTGAATGAACTCTTGACTTATGGCCAAAAACATGTTTTGTGAGGTCACAGTGACCTTTACCTTTGACCTTCGACCACCAAATTCTGATCAGATTCATTTTTGTGTCTAAATGGATGTTTGCCAAATTTGAGGAAATTCCCTTAAGGCCTTCTTGAGATATAGAATTCATGTTAATGAGAGGGACACAAGATCACAGTGACCTTGACCTTTGACCCTTGACTACCAAATTCTGATTAGTTTCATTTTTGTGTCTAAGTGGATGTTTGTGCCAAATTTGAGGCAGTCCCCTGAAGGGCTCTTGAGATATTGCATTCATGATAATGAGATAGATGCAAGGTAACAGCAACCTTGACTGGTTTACTGTTGAATTCAAGTGAACGTTTGTGCCAAATTTGAAGAAATTCCTTTAAGGCATTCTTGAGATTTTTAATTTAATTTAATTTTTTAATTTTATATACTTTATTAATCCCCGAGGGGAAACTCAGTTTTTCACTCTGTTGTCAATTACACACAGGTCCGAACACACACATGCACAAACTGGACCTATACATGCACTAAGTGGAGAGATGTCAGAGTGGGCTGCCCATGACAGGCGCTCTGAGCGGTTGGGGGGTTCGGTGCCTTGCTCAGGGGCACCTCGGCAGTGCCCAGGAGGTGAACTGGCACCTCTCCAGCTACCAGTCCACGCTCCATATTTTTGGTCCGGACAGGGACTTGAACAGGCGACCCTCCGGTTCCCAACCCAAGTCCCTATGGACTGAACTAGTGCCGCCCCCCAGATATCGCACTGATGAGAATGGGAAAGACAACCTGAAAACATAATGCCTCTGGTCTCCGCTATTGCGGTGTGAAGGCATCATTTGACACAAAAACATAGAAAATTAGAGTCCAGGTTTAAAAATACTTTAGTTTCCCTTTAAAATTAAGGTGCAAATCCAAAATACAATGCCAAAATGAGGTTACTGTATGGATCATTTGGCCAAAACACACTTCATCAGATACACCTGATCAGGTTAACAGGTATATCTGATGAAGGCCACACCTGTGACCTTTCATCTGGGCCTTAATTTTATAATAATCCAACAGTGAGCAAGATAATGTGTCATATTATTTTTCAAGCTGCGCTGCCCTCTTACACACCTCTCACACTTTCAGGCAGGAATAGATATCTTTCGGTTATTTATTGCAGAGATAAAATTGATTGCACCTCACATTTGTTCATACTTACTGGCATTGTGCCGTCACCCAGTCGGTAATGGCGGGTCTCCTCAGCAGAGAGCCCCTTGTGGGGAGAATACCCTGCGTCAGTGAGCCCCGCCTGGTGCTCAAACTTCTGGAGGCTCTCCTGGGTCTGCTCTAAGTAAGGATGGGCATACAGTCAACAGTAGAGACAAAATGAGTCAACGTTTTAATGTGCTGCACTCCATTATATCCCACTGATAACTCTAGAGATTGTTTATTTATATTTAGCAGCCAAGTCAGCAGCCATTTGGCAAGGCTTACATAATTCTGTAACATGTTGAGAAGAAACTCAGCTTGTCTGTGCCTTTGTATTTTCTGTGTCTAGATATTTATAAACATGACAATAAAGTCCTTCAGTTCAGTTACCGAGTTGGTTTTGTTGACTTACTGATCCTAAGTGTGTTCATTAAAGAGGTAGCTTTGGCTTTCACAACAGGCACTGGAGACTTGACAGACGCTGCTGCGTCAAAAGTCACCGTCCTCCCACCGCTCTCGCCTTCCTGGTCACACAAGCGTAGTCTGTTAGGATTACCTTACAAACCAGTTACATAACAAATAGAAGGAAATCAAGCGTGCCCTGGCTTGCACCCTCAGGAGTCTTTACCCAAGCCAACACAAACAACATTTTAGTCAGGCAACCACTTCAACACAATGTGGATCAGACAGTACGAACAAACAAGAAAAGCACCTCTGCAACGTTCCTGAACCTGTGCTGTGGGATGACAGGGTCTTTCCATAAGATGTTGACATTCAAATCTGAAGGTGGTGAATGTATGGTGGCATCCATGAGCTCGTCATAGCTGACGGTGCGCCGTGGCATTCCGATAGGAGACGAGAAAGCGCCAAAGAGTCCAGACGATGTGCCAGACTCAAGTGCTGCAGGATGAGAGTAGAAAAAGAAATGCTAGAATTATTCTGACATCTACGCAAAAATAACAATCCTTACAAAGTAGAAAATGTTAAGATCTAGCCTAAATCACTGCGTTACCTGGAATGTCTCCCCGTTGTGAAGCCATTTTGACACCAGATCAGAGGTGGCGGGAGCACGGGAGATTCTGGAGAAAATACAGAGGTCCACTTTGCTCGGCTTTGGGCTCCTGAACTTGAACACTTCACCACATGACATAAGAGTTATTCATTAATTAGGCTGATAGAAAGAACTGCTCCCATGTAATCAAAGTTTGCAGTGCAAGAGCTCCTTGAAGCCAGTCAGAAGTGAGGTTAATAAATGTTACATGGGTGTTTTTATTGGCCTAAGCATGGTTAAGTCAGAGAATAAACACGTCAGACACCGGTTTTGCACAGTGCATGGTGTCCTGTTACTGACATGCTTCAAATAGAATCAGAGTCTGGTTGCAGCACAGTCATTAATATCACTTTATGTAAGAGTCACCCTCAGCTACCAGCTATAATCTGCCAAGAAAGCAGAGATAAACAGGAATCAAAGCAGGCTCATTTACGAAAAGGAAATGAAACTTTTTGAATTAAGGAAATGATAAAATAGAGTGGAGCATGTCCCACAGTTAGTTCCTTATTATCTAAAATACAAAGACAACAACTCAAATTAGTCTTGCGTTATGGTGAACCGGTCTACCTCTGTTATCAGTGCTGCTTATCAGCCTTGTCTGAGCTCACTTTCCATCGCAATCCACCTGCATCTTCCTCACTTGAATCAATGATGAGAGGACCACCCGCCATCTGCAAAACCCACATGTAGCCTAAGCTCTGGCAGAATTTAGATTGCTGCAGATTTAAACCGACGGTGTTTTGTATTCTGGTCCACTTTGCAGGCAGCTGACACACAGCTCAACTGTTGTTCACGTCAGCATTGTGGGGAGCCAGACACAGTGACTTGCAAAAACAGGAACCGAAGTCACGCCACTATGGGCGTGTGGGAATCACGTCTGAAACAGTCGGTAAACTGTGATTATCCGCATAACAATGATACTGACTTTTTGCGAAGCCACCTAAACATGCTATTAAAACTGCCGAGTTGCTATTTAACGCATTTATTGACTGGTAGGGTATGTTCTATTATCTATGCATGCGTTAAGTATCATTGTCATGTTTAAAAATATTGTTCAGTCATATGCAGAAGCACATATCCATGCATGCTCCAATATAACAACCACTTACCTGATGAGATGATCCCTCAGCTACAGTGATTTCAGATGGAGCGCCGCCGACTTGACAGACTGACCGAGCAGACACTGGAGCCTATATGTTTGCTCATCGGTTGGATCATCCATGACTTTTGGACATGAGGAGAGTAAACAGAGCGCGGAGACGTCCTCGCGGCACCAGGCAGCTCACCTCGCCACCAGCAGCGGAGCCGGCGGAAGTGATCATCCCAAACTCAAAACCCTGCAGCCTGTTTGGAAAGTGCTGCAATGTGACAGCATGGGAAAGGAGTGTCGTTTTATGTGCAGCAGTGCAGCTTGGATATGTTTAGTAAAAGTAACAACACCACAGTGAGGAAACACTCTGCTACATGTGAAAGTCCTGCATGCAACACTTTATGTATTTAAATTAAAAAAAAAAAAAGCTGCATCAACATGTAAATAAAATACATAAAATACAAAAAAACATTCATCATGTAAAAAAGTCTATTTCAGAATAACATATCTTATTTTATTGAATTATGATCATTAATTGATTCATGTATACCTCACTTTGATGTTGCAGATGGTTAATATGGGGCTATAACACACACACACACACACACACACACACACACACACACACACATATATATAAATAAAGATATGTTATTGGCAAAGCCTTTAATAAAAAATAGATAAATAATAAAAAGAATAAAAAAAGAATAAAAACAAAAACAAATAAATAAAATACAAAATAAGTAGATTAATAAATAAATACAAGTAAAAAATTAAAAGAAATCAATATGTACACACTCACATCACATATGTTTATATTCAATTCAAATAGCTTTATTGCATCTGCATTTATTGGCATTTATTGCCTAAGTGTTTCATAAATAATAAATAAATGATAAAAAAAACAGAATAAAAACAAAAACAAATAAATAAATGAATTAAAAAGTAGATAAATAAATAAAGTAAAAATTATAAAAATAAAAAAGTAATCATATTTTACATGTTGCATACATTCACACATTATGTACATATTTAATATACAGGTATCGCATACAAATACACACAAATACACATATACATAATGTATAATGTATATATTTCACCTTAATATCTATATTTCACTTTAAATACAACAACCGGGCAGCATGTGAAATCCTCCCTGCAGATCAATGAAGTCTTATTGATATTATATCATAGTTCAGTTGTTGATATAGTTTGTACTGTTACATCAGTCTGAACCTGGAAAGTAATTCAAGTTATTACATAAATGTAGTGGAGTAAAAAGTCTAACAATTGCCTCCAAGATGGAGTGAAAAGCATTTCAAAATTGTACTTTAGAACGGTGCTTGAGTACGGTAACTTTCCACCACTGCCAATTCAAATGTAATATTATAAAAGAGAGACGGGCAGACAGTAACATGTGGAAGGTCTGTTGTAAAATGTGGGTATGAAGTTACATTGAATATGCTTTTCTATGAATGAAGCATAAAAAAGGGTTACAACTGAGCTTTGGTTAAAGTTAGGGAAAGGATTAGACATTTAGTGGTTAGGGTTACGGTTAAGATCTCCAGGGAATGAATGCCAGTTTGTGTGTGTATGTGTGTGTTTGTGTTAGTGTTGGTGTGTGTTGGAGTGGGTGTGGAGGGTGGCAGCCTATGAGACTCAACTGATCCGAGCCACCCCTGTCAGAGTTGAGCAGCAACACATGGTGCTTGGTGGGTCATTCACCCTGTAATCTCAGAGTCTGACTGCAGCTCTGAGGTCCTCTGGTATCTGACACATGTAAGCACCAGTGCAATCTCAGAATCCATCGGCTAATACCTGCCGATAAAGAATACACATGCAGATATCTGTTTATTGAGATACAAGTTAGACCCATTTATTGTGTCTACAAGACACTTTAGAGGGTAACCTCCTCTGATAGCCTATTTAATGTTTGACAGCCTGGTTTTCCATGAGATCACAGGACTGACACATTCACTGTATTTCCTGCATTGGCAGATCTGAACCACAGGGTAGCACTGTTGATACAGGACACAAACGGGATCAGAACAATTACTTAATGCTCCTTTGATTTTTATGACTATTTAAAACGTCAAAATCCCCAAAATGCAGATTGAATTTATATTAAAACATGTTTAGATGGTTAAATTAACTCTTGGATGGCCTGTTTCAGATTTGCATGAATGGGAAAAAAAACTTCTTTTAAGCTTCATCAAATGTTAGTCAAAAAAAATGTTAGAACTGTGTATGCTGCTAAGCTTTACCACCTCACATAAGCTAATAGGTGCAATATTCTACTACAGTACGTTTGGGCAATGCGTTTTTTCATGACTCTAAATATTTAGTAAGTAACTTTTAGTAGTTCTGTGATTTTATATGCTTTTATATGACTTCATATGTTGCTTTGTAAGTGTGTATGGGCGTGTAAACTTGCACTGATCATATGCGGCACTCTAATTTCGTTGCACTATGTGTAATGACAGTAAAAGCATTCTATCTCTATATTTACAAGGAGAGGATGGAAAATGCATTTTGGCAAAACTCTGGACTTGCAAGTATCTAAAAAAAGTGTGACCTGGGGATATTATAATTTTTACATATGTATCGATAAACAGGTCAGAAAAAAATAAGACCATTTGTTTGCCAGAACTTGAACTCTGAGCGTATTTTTAATTGTGACGGAGGGATTAGATTAGGCTAGGTTAGTGGAGAAAAAATGCTTGATTGCTTAAGGTTAAAATGCCTGCTAACTTGATTTCAGTTTCTAAGGGGGTCTTTAACCATTGAATTTGCAATGTGGATATCTGGATTTGGAGGTAGTGGAGAGGTCAGAAGTGATACTGGGGAAACTGGGAGGCCGGACTGTAGCTCCATGAGTGAGAGGTGCACACATTCTGACCAGTTTATGTGTGGGAAAAGTTTTTTGTGCGTGCACATTGTTAACATGTCTGGCCCCAGATATAATGATGCAGAATATACTTTAATCAGAAATCAGATTGTAGAAATTATAGACAGGTGGCACACAAAACATGTAAAAGCTTTATAACTCCATGGTGTGAGACCTATTTGAGCAATTTAAAGCGACACATACCTTTCTGGAAATTCTACGCTTTTCTTTGTTTAGGTTAAAATGCTATTAATAAGCTGATGGCACACTAAAATGTAAGTGAATTCCACCAGAGATAAAAACTCATAATTATACCATTCTCATATGGTTCAAAGAAAACTCCGACAAATCATTGCATTCGGGCCGAATGCAATGATTGGCTGAGCATCCTGTCTGTCTTCCCCACGTGGAGGCCTCTGACTGACGTAACCACTCACGTAACAACCCCGTCACCAGTACGATCTAACGTTAGTATTAACGCTATATTATAAAACTCATCAGTCATCACACTGACCCTGGATAAGTTTCAAAACTCTGTGGTTGCGTTTGACTGTGCAGGACAGGTAACGTTATGTTTAGTCTGCTTCTAATATAACATATAACATTATATATGACAGCACAGCATCCAGTCGCTAATGGCTAACGTTAGCCTACTGTAGCGTAGCCTCCAGAGGTGGCTAGTAACTAGTTACATTTACTCAGTTACATTTACTTGAGTAACTTTTTGGATAAATTGTATTTTTCAGAGTAGTTTTAATGCAAAATACTTTTTACTTTTACTTGAGTTATATTGTTTTAAAGCAACAATTCTCTTACTTGAGTACAATATTTGGCTACTCTACCCACCTCTGAGTACATAATTACATATATATATATAAAAATATATAAATATATATATGTACAGTATATATAAGAATATATTTGTGTTTCTTGTGCCTTGATTTATGTTATGTTTGTAAAGATTTAATTTATTTATGTTTTAGTTAAAGGGATATCGTTTAAAATATATGAATTTGCAGATTATTATTTTTGATTGATTGATTACGTTCATGTTCTTATTTTACAAATAAATCAGATGTTACTCAACAGTTACTCAGTACTTGAGTAGTTTTTTCACCAAATACTTTTTTACTCTTACTCAAGTAATTATTTGGATGACTACTTTTTACTTTTACTTGAGTAATATTGTTCTAAAGTATCAGTACTCTTACTTGAGTACAATATTTGGCTACTCTACCCGCCTCTGAAACATTAACGTTATCTTCCTTGTGCGTTTCCACTTACTAGTGACGTTAACGCTACTGTCTAACGTTAGCACTGTAACCTTATTCTAAAACTCATCAGTCATCACTGACTCCTGTTGAGTTTTAAAACTCCGGGGTTGCGTTTGACTGTCTTGGTTGTAACGTTACACTCGCTCTCCTCTTCCGTGTATCTAATGTTACCGTGCCAGCGCCTATGTCTATCATAGATGTAATGAGGATGTAATGGAGGAAGGGGGAGTAGGCCTTTGGGGGGAGGTGGAGTTGTGAATGTTCAAATTTTTTCTAAGTGCTGTGTGAAATGCAAGAAAGGTAAGAGATGCTTTAAGTTGACTGAACATAAAATCATTGCACATACGACACGTTAACAAGTCATGCTAGTTCAACAGATAGTAATTTAATACAATGGACATGTGAACAATGAAAGATCTTGAAGCTGACATGAAACAGTCAAGTTTGTTTAACAAATAAGTATCTAGTGCATTGAACATGAATAAATCATTTTCAGTAAACGTGATTTTAATATGTGTACCTGAACATTTTTTTTTCATGCTAATCCAACAGATTCTTTTGTCTGTAGGCTATGGGCTGGTTGGTCCTTCTGTGGTTAAGAGTTTCCTAGAAATGGCAATAAAAAAGGACACACAGACACATTAAAGAAGGCAGTTTGTCACTCATACTCAATACTGATGTCAAATAGTGATTCACTGAATGGTTAGTAACTGGATAGTCATTATATTCTGAAAATGAGGCTGGGGTTCATGTCTGTAAATCTACTCACAGTCGAGCCATGAGTTTTTGCATATCCTTCAAACTGGGGTTCAGGCAGTAGTGACGGCCGGTGTGTTTGGTGATGCTGGTGAAACAAAGTTAGTAGATAAACAGATACACAAATGATTCAGACAGGTAAACTGATGAATAGAGGTGTCTTCAGTGTGTTGTTGCCTTAACAGGAGTTCATCATTATTTTCATTACAGCTTAGGCCAGACTTGGATTAATATGCTGTTCAAGGTTGTCAGGTTTACTGAGGATGATACAAGCTTCCTGTTAGCACACACACACACACATAACACACACACACAACACACGCAAATAGCAAATCAGCATTTTTCAGTTGCATTAACATCTGCGTTCCCAAAACCTTGATTAAAGATTTGAGTTTATCTTACACAATCTCCACTCTGTCACAGGAGGGGTTTGGTTCATTGATCTTGATGTCCTGTATCTCAGATGTCAGGCCAATAGCATTCCTCACACGCTGACACATACAGGACTGTGCTGGTTCTTGGGACAGCCAAGAAGACAAGACAAACAATTTTAATAATGTTACTGCACAGATTTCTGCTTACAGCTACCAAAATGTGTCATTGTCCATCAGCAAAACAAACCTCATGTTGTCTATGTTAGAGCTGTGAATGCTGAAAAAGGTTTAAAAACTTACGCTGGGCTTCAGAGATGCAGACCATGACAGCCAAGAGCAGAAACATTTTCATGATCCTGGACATTGTTGGTTTCCTCTTTGGTCAAGATGACACTGGTGCTGGAAGAAATCGTGTTCCTTGTGGTGAAGATGATAGCAGGGAGCTGTGGCAGATATTCAGCTGGAGAGATCAGCTAGAGTCAAACAGAGCAAAGTCTGTGTAGCATTACAGCCTATAGGACTCAGTGCATCTGAGCTGCCCCTGTCAGAATTAAGAGGGAACACATGTTGTTGGCGGGTTATTCACCCTGTGATCTCAGAATCTGTTTGCAGCTTTGAGGTCCTCAGATATATGATATATGTATATACTAGAAAGACAAATAATTGTACCGAGCTGACACTTTAGAGGGCAACTGCCTCTGATATTTAATGTTTGGCCTTCATTCTGCACGAGATTGATATGTCAACTGGCAGGGTGCAAAGTACAGGGAAGCCAGGGGCGAGCCACTGGCCTCCCCTGATGAAAATAATTGGCCAGTATTACTGTCTTTAATTGGCTGTGGTGCACTCATTTTTAAGATGGTGCTAATGTAGTGTTATCTTGTGAGACTAGACATTGGTACTAACCATGTCAGCATAGGTTGTTGGGAGAAGGGCTAAATTACGCTCTACACTTGTGTCACGTCACCGCCAGAGGTCTAGGGGAAGGGGGGAGTAACACAGTGAAATGGAGGGAACTTTCAAAAAAGAAAGAGGCAAGCAAAACAAATCTCCAGTTTAAAGGAAGTTTATTTAAAACGAAAACGGGGAAAAGGATCACTAACGAAAAACGAGTTCCAAAAGGGAACCGGATCACCTGTAGCAGGGACACACAAAACAAAGAAAGGATTAAACGCAGCCAACCAAAAATCACTGCACTAAGCCAAACTTTTACCTGTTACCCCACGTCATAAGCTCCTTTTACACTGTCAGATTTTCTGTGAATGTTGGGCCATTTTGCAAGCTGCGAGCGTTTAGACACACAGAGCCGGATTGGCGAGTTGATCTGAGGCGCCCAATTTTCCGCCTCGTAGGGTAGTCATATTGGCGGAACCCTTTTAGTTTAAACAGACAGAGGTGGCCTTCCGCAACAGTAGGGGCTGTTGAAGACTTGTGGGAGGAGCTGTTGATGACGTGGCACGTTCGACCCACTGGCGGTGGATAAACAGGAAACAGCTGATAGCAGGAATTAGCGAGCAGCTAGCAGCAGGAGGGAAACACAAACCTGAAAGACACTGTTAAGATGAGCAACTGGGGAGACAAGGAATTGCACACCCTCCTTGCCCTCGCAAACGAAGAGGCCATTAACCGTCAGATGACGGGAACAGTGAAGAACGGGCCGTCTTACGATAGAATCGCCGAAGGACTGACCAGCCGCGGCTGCCCTCGCATGTCACTGTTTACGTCACACGCTGAGCTACTCATTTTGTTACTTGCTCACGCCTCCCATTGCCCAGAAAAATGCACATTCTGTATAAACAAAAGTAGGTAGGCAGCATTTTACTGCACTCCTCGATTTAGTTTTTATACTGCCAATGCTGAAAAAAGACTGATTGGGCTTTCTTGTAAATTTGCACAATTCCTGTTTAAAAAGGGCTTTAGAGACAGACAACTGTCACAGCCTTCTGGCACCACTGACACCGGCACTACTACTCCCTCAGTCATTTATACCCTCGCTGATGAGGAATGATGAGAATCAGCTGGATGCTGAAAAAAAAGAAGTATAAATAAAAATTACCTGTTATATATACTATAATTGTTCAAAAACATGATCTTATTGCTGAAATTTAGTTGTTGGTTTTTATTTTGATGTGCCACCCCAAGATTTCCAGGGGCCCCATCTGTCCACCCTATGATACATTTCTGGGGGCACCACTGGCATTGGCAGCTCTGAACCACAAGGTAGCGCTGTTGATATAGGACACAGACAGTATCAGACTTGGAACAGAAAACAGTCACTCGCTGCTCCTTTGATTATCTTTTAATTAAAAAACCATGAAATTAGTAAAATGCTGAAAATTTGGGTTACAGTACATATATCTATTTATAAAATCAAATGAAAGGAGGTAGAAAGGAGATATACTGTCAGTGCACATCATAGAAGGTAAATAGACAAAAAGTTTCATTCATTTCACATCTACATTGATTTAAGGTGTTTCTGTTTGGGGTTCAGAGGTCATCTGAGCTTCTTTATAGAGTCAGATGTGAGTTCTGTTGGCGCTGCGTGTGGTGGAGGTGGACTCACAGTCGTTTTTTAGTTTCCTCCTAAAATGATAATAAAGCAGAGACACACGACACACATTATGACAGTGTGAAAAAAGCACTGTGTCACTCATTACTGTTATTTCTATAAAAGAGGTGATTCACCGAAACGTTAGTAACTGAGTGGTCAGTGTGTTCTGAGGATGAGGCGGGGATTTATATCAGTGCACTACTCACATACACTTAGGCACAGTCATTGCTGTAGTAGAGGTTGTTGGTTTTCTGAATCGACAATAAAAGAAGAAGGACGGACATTAGACTCATTAGGCCTACAGCAGCAGCACCATGTCACTATGGTGATTCACTATAAAGATTACTGTGAGTAACTGGGTGTTCGGTGTATTCTGAAGATGACTGATTTGTCTACTCACATGATGGAAGCCGAGACTTTTTGCACTGCCTTCAACTTGGGGTTCAGGCAATAGCGGAGGCCACTGTGGTTGGTGACACTGTTGAAATGGATAGATGAGGTGAGCTGAAGTGAAGTGACTCTTTCCACCAAGTATAGCAGATAAACAGATACATAAATGATTCAGGCAGGCAGACTTAAGACTAGAATTGGTAAAACTTTGATAAATCTTTAAGATTAGCCTCCTATAAGCACACCATCAAATCTCTTTTTTCTTTTTTATAACACACATTATTACAGTAACTAAAGGTTTCAGTTTATCTTACCAAGGCCATAAGCACCAAGCAGTAACCTCTGGGGCTGAAAATGAAGCCAACACCGAAGTGCAAAAACTGCAGTTCTCAGAATGGCCACTTGAGGCTGTCTCCAGAAACTAGTCAATCTCCATAGACCCCAATATTAAAATGCCCAACTTTACAGCAGAAATAAACATGTTTCCAGCCTGGTGCAGAAACGATTTTGGTCTCTATAGCTAATTCCCCCTTCATGACAACTGTATGGGGGATGAATTTCTTATATAAATCACCCTTTTACATTCATTAAGGCTTAAAGTTATGCATAATTAAGGGTGTGGCCGCTTTGAGTGACAGTCTGTTCGTTGATACGTCCTCTGCTGAACTTGAGGCCTTCCTCCTGGGAAAAATTTTTATAAACAGCTAAAATGACCAATTTTTGAGCATTTTGAAACAAAAATCTTAGATAAGGGGGTCTCAAAGTTTTGCACCCTGAGAGTCATCTCATTAAGCCAGATTATGACTGAGGGTCGCAGGAGAAAAGTTCAAATAACTTTTTTAGCTGCGCTTGTAGCACAGTAACACACAATCCCTGAGCCAGAGAACAAGTCACTGTGCAGCATCAGACTCTCGTTAGCAGCAAAATCAGTAGCACAAAACACACATACCCCCCAAGCTGAAGAATGAGCTGCTCCGCAGTGACAGCCTCTTTGCAGCTAATCCAGAAGCACACAGTCTATGGTTGCACCACACACACCCTCAGAACCAGGGAGAAAGAGCCGCTGCACAGCGACAGCCTCTCATTCAGCAGAGACCAATAAGTGCATACCATTTTCATACTATCTGGGCAGCTTGTAATGCATTATCTTCTGTTATAGACTATCTTTGGTAGTACTAGGGAGGAGTTATGATGGGAGCTGCTCCAGTGCATAATCGAGCAGGCTTTAACGCGCGTCAAAAACATCCTGGACACAGAAATGTTGAAAAACAGTTCAAAAATCTAACTATTTTCTATCACCTAGAATGTGTTTAGAAAAAAATCACTGATTGTGCTTTACCTGGATTTTAATCTCAAACATTAAACTTTTGTCAATATGGAAATGCTCCACATTTTAGCTTGATTGGATTCTCCACAGCTCAAGTACTCAATATACAGAAAGCATGAGCACCAAATATAGTTCATTTAGATTTACCAGTGTGGTAAACAAGAGAGATGAAGAAAAAGCGCTGATCCCTATCTGTGAAGCCGAATTCCCCCCAGTACATGTCATAATTAAGGCCTTATCTCTTACACAGCCTCCATTTTGTCACAAAAGATGGTTGCTTGGTAGATCTGGACGTCCTTTATGTCAGACATCGAGTTGATTTTATTCCTGACAAGCTGACACAGACACTGTCCTGTTTCACGCTCTACAGAGAAAGACATGGGGGAAATTACTAATTACTAATTTAATTACATTTTTACCCTGTACAGATTCCTGCTTACAGCTACCAAAACATATATGAATGTATAAAATGATCTTCACGTTATCTATATGTGAGTTGTAAATGAAGAAAAAGAAAAAAACTTATGCTGGGCTTCAGAGATGCAGACCATGACAGCCAGGAGCAGAAACACTTTCATGATGCTGGACATTGTTGCTTTCTGTTTGGACAAGATGACACGGGTGTTGGAAAAAAACGTGTTTCTTGTGATGAAGATGATAGCAGGGAGCTGTAATAAATGCAGCTAAAAATATAGCTAGAGGCAAAGAGAGCAAAATTTGCTGCAGGGTAACTGTGAGGGGCAGAGGGTGACACTCTTTTCAGACACGTACCTTATCATACTTCCTGTGATCAAGGGAAATGTGTTCAAGACTGCAAAGTGAAACTTTAGAAACCACAAAAAAACCACTCTTTTCACTCTTGCAGTGGTTATGTTGCTAATAATTTAAACATACTTTAGATTTTAAAAGGACATTTTAATAGTAGTAAGAGTTTAAAACAGTGGTATAAGCTGCACGTGCATGTGCAAGTAAACTCTGTCATAAACAAAGCAAACTTTACCAGTGATACCATAAGTTACCTCAAATTGAAAGCCAAATGAAAAAGATAGATTTCTGAAAATAAGACGTGACACTTGTGTATCTTTATAATCATGAATCATGCTTAGAATTGGGTTATTATTGACGCATGATCCATGCAAGAGGGTGATTCATCCCTAATTCACTTTAAAACAGATATTGGCATTGACTGTATTGACTGTAAAATATGCTATAATTCTTCAGTATCAGACTTGGAACAGAAAACAGTCACTCACTGATCCTTTGATTATTTTACATTTTCATTAAAAAACACTGAAATTAGCAAAATGCAGAAAACTTGGTTTACAACAAATCAATCCATTTAGAAAAACAAATAAAAAGAAGTGGAACAGAGATATACTGTAAGTGCACAGCAGTATAATAGAGGGTCAACAGACAAAAAGTTTCATTCATTTCACAATTAATTTGTTTAAGGTGCTTCTGTTTGGGGTTCAGAGGTCATCTGAGCTTCTTCATGGAGTCACATGCGAGCTATGTTGGCGCTGCCTGTGGAGGAGGTGTGCACAGTTGGTCTGGCTGTGGTCGAGGTTTTTGGTTTCCTGAATCGACAATAAAACAAGAAGGACACACATTAGACACATTGCAGCAGCAGCATCATGTCACTATGGTGATTCACTATAAAGATTACTGTGAGTAACTGGGTGTTCAGTGTATTCTGAAAATGACTGATTTGTCTACTCACATGGCAGTCAAGAGTTTTTGCACTGCCTTCAAGTTGGGGTTCAGGCAATAGCGGAGGCCACTGTTGTTGGTGACACTGTTGAGAAGAACAGTCGAGGTGAGCTGGGGTGACGTGACTCTCTTCACCAAATGTAGAAGACAAACAGATACATACATGATTCAGGCAGGCAGACTGATGACTGTCAGTAATTTAGGGATTTGCTTTAGCAGGAGTTCATTGTCATTTTCATTTTTACTGAGGCAAGCTAGCGTCGCACGACACGTCTTTTGTTTTTTATGCAGCCACAAACAATTACAATCTATTTCAAAAGGATTCAGATGAATATCTCATTGTACCAGAGACAATGGGACGCAGCAGAGCAACCTTCTGTGTTTTTACATTTCATATCAGTTTAAATCAGTCAAATCAGTGCATCTCATAGTTAAAACAATCCAGTTAATTAATGTAGTACCAGTAAATATGACCTGTGCTTCCAAACCCTGCATAACCAACTGCATTGTCACTTGGCAAAACTCAATACATGCAATGAGTGTGTACTAGGTAAAAAAATCCCACGTCGCCCCTTACGTGACACATCACATCTGTGTCCCATATATTCCTATCGTGACTGTGAAATGAGTCTCAAACTGACATAGTTTCCAACTAGCCTATATAGGTTATGGCTTTACGTGTTGGTGTGCCACCCCAAGACGTTCAGTGGCCCCATTTGGCCACCCCTGTGAAACATTTATGTGGGCGTCACTGCTTGTTTTGTCTCCAGGGCTGAGGTCAATGCTAATCAGCTTCACTTAATAGTGGGAGTTAAGAGTAATGCATCGTCCACGTTATATGCAGTCTAACCCTGCATTAGTTTTCTCGTAACGCTGGGTTAAATGATCCGCATGCAACGCACACACACAAGCAAACACAGAACATGCAAATAACAAATTAGCATTTTCTAATTGTGAGACATTATTGCATTAACATACTGCATTCCCAAAACCTAAATTGTAGATTTGAGTTTATCTTACACAATTTCCATTCTGTCACAGAAGATGGTTGCTTCGTAGATCTGGACTTCCCTTATGTCAGTCATCGAGGAGATTCTACTCCTCACACGCGGACACAAACACTGTGCGTGTACTTGGGACAGCCAGGAAAACAAGACAAAACAATTTAATAATTTAATTATTTCTATTTTTTACTGCACAGATTTCTGCTCACAGCTACTGAAATGTGTCATTGTCCATCAGCAAAACAAACCTCATGTTGTCTATGTTAGAGCTGCGGATGCTGAAAAAGGTTCAAAAACTTACGCTGGGCTTCAGAGATGCAGACCATGACAGCCAGGAGCAGAAACATTTTCATGATGCTGGACATTGTTGGTGTCCTCTTTGGTCAAGATGACACTGGTGCTGGAAGAAATCGCGTTCCTTGTGGTGAAGATGATAGCAGGGAGCTGTGGCAGATATTCAGCTGGAGAGATCAGCTAGAGTCAAACAGAGCAAAGTTCTCCAGGGAAAGGGTGCAAGTGTTTGTTTGAGTGTGGGATGGGTGAACAGCATTACAGCCTGTAAGACTCGATAGATGTGAGCCGCCCCTGTCAGAGTTAAGGGGGGGACACATGCTGTTGGAGGGTTATTCACCCTGTAATCTCAGAGTCTGTTTACAGCTTTGTGTCAAGTTGACACTTTAGAGGGTAACTACCTTTGATATTCAGTGTTTGGCATCCATTCTGCACGAGATCAATATGTGAACTGGCAGGGTGCAAAGTACAGGGAAGCCAGGGGGGAGCCTGGCTTCTCTTAATAATAAAAATAACAACAGCACCACTAATAATAACACTAATAATGATAACAAAAATGATAATAATAATAGCTTTATCTAACACATTTCATACAATGATGCAGCCTAAAGTGGTTCACAAGGGGGCATGGGGGGTTGATACATTTCTGGGGGCACCACTGGCATTGGCAGCTATGAACCACAACGTAGTGCTGTTGCTATAGGACACAGACAGTATCAGACTTGGAACAGAAAACAGTCACTCACTGCTCCTTTGATATTTTGATTTTTATTAAAAAGCACATAAATCTATTTACAAAAACAAATGAGAGGAAATACAATAGAACGGAGATATACTGTAAGTGCACAGCAGTATAAATAGAAGATAAATAGAAAAGAAAAGCTTTATTCTTTTCACAATTAATTCGTTTAAGGTGCTTCTGTTTGGGGTTCAGAGGCCATCTGAGCTTCTTCATGGAGTCACATGCGAGCTGTGTTGGCGCTGCCTGTGGAGGAGGAGTGCACAGTTGGTCTGGCTGTGGTCGAGGTTTTTGGTTTCCTGAATCGACAATAAAACAAGAAGGACACACATTAGACACATTACAACAGCAGCATCATGTCACTCATAAAAAAACATGGTGATTCACTATAAAGATTACTGTGAGTAACTGGGTGTTCAGTGTATTCTGAAGATGACTGATTTGTCTACTTACAAGATGGAAGCCATGACTTTTTGCACTGCCTTCAAGTTGGGGTTCAGGCAATAGCGGAGGCCACTGTTGTTGGTGACACTGTTGAGAAGAACAGTAGAGGTGAGCTGGGGTGACAGGATTCAGGCAGGCAGACTGATGACTATAAGTAATTTAGGGATTTGCTTTAGCAGGAGTTCATTGTCATTTTTATTTTTACTGAGGCAAGACCTCAAATTTGGATACATCTTTAAAAATGCCCTTCTAAGTTTTATGGATGCCAGGTTTGCAGAGGAAGATACAAGCTTACTATTATCACAACATACTATTTTGTATTTAGAACACATTAGTGCAGTAATTAAAGTTTTAAGCGTGTCTTACACAATCTCCACTTTGCCACAGAAGATGGTTGCTTGGTAGATCTGGACGTCCTTTATGCCAGACATCAAGTTGATTTTATTCCTGACACGCTGACACAGACACTGCTGTCCTCTTTCATGGTCTACAGAGAAAGACATGGGGAAAAAAACGGTTAATTTATTATTATTATTTTCCCTGCACAGTTTCCTGCTTACAGCTACCAAAATGCATGAAATGAATGTATAAAATGATCCTCACGTTGTCTATGTTAGAGTTGTAAATGCTAAAAAAAAAGTGTAGAAACTTACGCTGGGCTTCAGAGATGCAGACCACGACAGCCAGGAGCAGAAACACTTTCATGATGCTGGACATTGTTGCTTCCCGTTTGGTCAAGATGACACTCGTGCTCGTTAAAATCTTGCTTCTTGTGGTGAAGATGATAAAGAGGAGCTACGATAAGTGCGGCCAAAGAGATTAGCTAGAGAGCAAAGCTTGTTGACAGGAGAACTGTGAGGGGTAGAGGCCGAGGGTCTCCTTAAATACTCTTTTCAGACACATACTTCATCATACTTCCTGTGACGAAGGGAATTTTTGCGACTGGAAAGTGAAACTTTAAAAAACCACAAGAAAAAAGAACCACTCAGTCTTTCCACTCGTCTCCTCCTGTGGTCGTATTAATAATAATTTCACCAGATTTTAGATTTTTAAAAGTGCATTTAATAGTATGTATGAGGATAAGAATATAAACTCAGTTAAGTTTGTTGCAGCTGTAAACCTGCATGGACAACTAAACTTTGAAACTTGTACTCATACGAGTTGTGTAAAATATCATATGATCTTTAAACAAATCCTCCCACACTTTTACTTTTTTATTTTTATTTTTTTTATTTTGATACCATAAAGAACAAAGATCTTCACGTGGAGGTCATGTTGAAATTATTTGTTTTAAAAAAAATCTAAATAAATGATGGCATTTGGATCACCTGTGTTTTTTTATTTCCTTTTTGCGATATCATATTCATTCATCTTCTAACCGCTTCATCCTCTTGAGGGTCGCGGGGGGGCTGGAGCCTATCCCAGCTACATCGGGCGAGAGGCAGGGTACACCCTGGACAGGTCGCCAGAGACAAACAACCATTCACGCTCACATTCACACCTATGGACACCTATCAATTAACCTAGTCCCCAATCTGCATGTCTTTGGACTGTGGGAGGAAGCCGGAGTGCCCGGAGAGAACCCACGCTGACACGGGGAGAACATGCAAACTCCGCACAGAAGGGCTCCCACGCCCGGGATCGAACCGGCAACCCTCTTGCTGTGAGGCGAGAGTGCTAACCACCACACCACCGTGCCGCCCGCGATATCATATTAATAATCACAATACATTTTATTTATAGAGCGCTTTTCATGGTACTCAAAGACACTTTACATGAGTTAAAAATGATCACTGATCCTTTTTTATTTGATTTTTAATTAAAAAACACTGAAATTAGCAAAATGCTGAAAAATTTGATTTAAAACAAATAAATCTATTCACATAAACAAATGAAAGAAAAGAGAAAAGAGATATACTGTCAGTGCACATCATAGACGGTAAATAAACAAAAAGTTTCATTCATTTCACATCTACATTGCTTTAAGGTGTTTCTGTTTGGGGTTCAGAGGTCTTCTGAGCTTCTTTATAGAGTCAGATGTGAGTTCTGTTGGCGCTGCGTGTGGTGGAGGTGGACTCACAGTCGTTTTTTAGTTTCCTCCTAAAATGATAATAAAGCAGAGACACACATGAGACACATTATGACAGTGTGAAAAAAGCACTGTCACTCATTACTGTTATTTCTGTAAAAGAGGTGATTCACTGAAACGTTAGTAACTGAGTGGTCAGTGTGTTCTGAGGATGAGGCGGGGATTTATATCAGTGCACTACTCACATACACCTAGACACAGTCCTTGCTATGAGGTTTTGCACTGTCTTCATCTTGGGGTTCAGGCAATAGTGAAGGCCACTTTTGGTGATAACACTGTTGAAATGGTGAAGATGATAGCAGGGAGCTGTAATAAATGCAGCTAAAAAGATAGCTAGAGGCAAAGAGAGCAACATTTGCTGCAGGGTAACTGTGAGGGGCAGAGGGTGACACTCTTTTCAGACACGTACCTTATCATACTTCCTGTGATCAAGGGAAACGTGTTCAAGACTGCAAAGTGAAACCTGAGAAACCACAAAAAAGCACTCTTTTCACTATTGCTGTGGTTATGCTGCTAATAATTTAACCATAGATTAGATTTCAAAAGGACATTTTAATAGTAGTAAGAGTTTAAAACAGTGGTATAAACTGCACCTGCATGTGCAAGTAAACTCTGACATCAAACCTGTACTTACTCTGTGTGTGTGTGTGTGTGTGTGTGTGTGTGTGTAAATTGTCATAAACAAAGCAAACTTTACCAGTGATACCATAAGTTACCTCAAATTGAAAGCCAAATGAAAAAGATAGATTTCTGAAAATAAGACGTGACACTTGTGTATCTTTATAATCATGAATCATGCTTAGAATTGGATTATTATTGACGCATGATCCATGCAAGAGGGTGATTCATCCCTAATTCACTTTAAAACAGATATTGGCATTGACTGTATTGACTGTAAAATATGCTATAATTCTTCAACAGCATGATCTTAGTTCTGATATTAAGTTATTGGTTTCTGTTTTGGTGTGCCACCCCAAGATTCCCAGGGGCCCCATCTGTCCACCCTATGATACATTTCTGGGGGCACCACTGGCATTGGCAGCTCTGAACCACAAGGTAGCGCTATTGCTATAGGACACAGACAGTATCAGACTTGGAACAGAAAACAGTCACTCGCTGCTCCTTTGATATTTTTGATTTTTATTAAAAAGCACATAAATCTATTTACAAAAACAAATGAGAGGAAATACAATAGAACGGAGATATACTGTAAGTGCACAGCAGTATAAATAGAAGATAAATAGAAAAGAAAAGCTTCGTTCTTTTCACAAATACATTCGTTTAAGGTGCTTCTGTTTGGGCTTCAGAGGTCATCTGAGCTTCTTCATGGAGTCACATGCGAGCTATGTTGGCGCTGCCTGTGGAGGAGGTGTGCACAGTTGGTCTGGCTGTGGTCGAGGTTTTTGGTTTCCTGAATCGACAATAAAACAAGAAGGACACACATTAGACACATTGCAGCAGCAGCATCATGTCACTCATAAAAAACATGGTGATTCACTATAAAGATTACTGTGAGTAACTGGGTGTTCAGTGTATTCTGAAGATGACTGATTTGTCTACTCACAAGATGGAAGCCATGACTTTTTGCACTGCCTTCAAGTTGGGGTTCAGGCAATAGCGGAGGCCACTGTTGTTGGTGACACTGTTGAGAAGAACAGTAGAGGTGAGCTGGGGTGACGTGACTCTCTTCACCAAATGTAGCAGATAAACAGATAGATAGAGGATTCAGGCAGGCAGACTGATGACTGTCAGTAATTACTATTATCACAACATACTATTTTGTATTTAGAACACATTATTGCAGTAATTAAAGATTTAAGCGTGTCTTACACAATCTCCACTTTGTCACAGAAGATGGTTGCTTGGTAGATCTGGACGTCCTTTATGTCAGACATCAAGTTGATTTTATTCCTGACACGCTGACACAGACACTGCTGTCCTCTTTCATGCTCTACAGAGAAAGACATGGGGAAAAAAACGGTTAATTTATTATTATTATTTTCCCTGCACAGTTTCCTGCTTACAGCTACCAAAATGCATGAGATGAATGTATAAAATGATCCTCACGTTGTCTATGTTAGAGTTGTAAATGCTAAAAAAGTGTAGAAACTTACGCTGGGCTTCAGAGATGCAGACCACGACAGCCAGGAGCAGAAACACTTTCATGATGCTGGACATTGTTGCTTCCCGTTTGGTCAAGATGACACTCGTGCTCGTTAAAATCTTGCTTTTTGTGGTGAAGTTGATAAAGAGGAGCTGCGATAAGTGCGGCCAAAGAGATTAGCTAGAGAGCAAAGCTTGTTGACAGGAGAACTGTGAGGGGTAGAGGCCGAGGGTCTCCTTAAATACTCTTTTCAGACACATACTTCATCATACTTCCTGTGACGAAGGGAATTTTTGTGACTGGAAAGTGAAACTTTAAAAAACCACAAGAAAAAAGAACCACTCAGTCTTTCCACTTGTCTCCTCCTGTGGTCGTATTAATAATAATTTCACCAGATTTTAGATTTTTAAAAGTGCATTTAATAGTATGTATGAGGATAAGAATATAAACTCAGTTAAGCTTGTTGCAGCTGTAAACCTGCATGGACAACTAAACTTTGAAACCTGAGTTATGTAAAATATCATATGATCTTTAAACAAATCCTCCCACACTTTTACTTTTTTTAAAAAAAATAAAAAAAAAAATTGATACCATAAAGAACAAAGATCTTAATATAGAAGTTATGTTGAAATTATTTGTTTAAAAAAAATGTAAATAAATGATGGAATTTGGATCACCTGTGTTTTTTATTTCCTTTTTGCAATATACAATTAATAATAATAATAATAATAATAATAATAATACATTTTATTTATAGAGCACTTTTCATGGTACTCAAAGACACTTTACATGAGTTAAAAATGATCCTAAAATGAAATATAATGAAATACACACAACGTCATTCACACATGAAAAGTCACTTTGAAAAAATGAGTTTTGATGAGTGATTTGAATCAGTGTTTCAGGTTTTGAACTGAGCCGAATCTGCAGTATGTCTTTGTGACAATAAAACACCAGAAGAAAGAAAAAAGAATGACACATTAAACCTCTTTATTTTGTCTCCTCTCACAATCTGGAAAATAAAATAAAACATAAAAGTGCCAAATTATTTGAAATGTCAGCACACTGATTGCCGATTTTCCTTCTAATCAAGTTAGCTGAGAATTGCGTGGATTAGTTTATATTTGGCAACACAAAGTGTGGGCTGGTGATCTTTATTACATCTGTCTCTGTATGTATTTTGTGTGCATTGGTGGTTAACACCTCCTGCATCTACAGCGCCAAGTCAAATGTGTGAGTGTTAAGAAGAAAATGAAGGCAAGCATGATTTCATTTCTTTCCACTGTAGCTGCGTGGTCGTTACACTGTTTTGACATTTGTGGTGTGAAAAAGTCAGTATAATCTGTACTATATGATGGATTCTGGTTTTAATTTTCCTCATTATATTCTATCACCTCCACTGTCAAACAGATCTTGTAAGATAGGCCCTTCTGTGGTCACGGCTTTGAAAGGAAATGCTTGGTTTTAGCAGAAAGCACAGTCTGAATGTAAGTTTCAGTTTTATGTGCTCTTTCACTTTTTGTATAGTGAAGTAAACTGAAGTCACGGCACATTTTTTTGTCTTCTCTATTTTTAATATACTTCTCTTTTCTTCTGTGGTTTGGCCACAAAGATAGGAAACATTCTACTTTCCTATAATTTAATGAAATGTTTGTTATGATGAGTGTTAGAGAGAAAAATGATGATAAAGGACCCTGAAGGCAAAAGAACGTGACTATGAATGCCATAAAAGCAGGTTTCTGACCTGGCAACGTTATGTATCTCCAAATCAGGGCTGTAACAGTATACAAAATTCACAGTTACCTTGGTTTTGAGGTCACGGTTTGGTAAAACAAACCAAACAAAGGGCAGAAAAAAAATCAGTAATTTTAAAAAATGCAAACATTCAGTGGTGGCTCATTGGCCATAATTCATACTGTAAGAGTGAAGGCACTCAACTGCTGGCATATTGTCAATAAGATAAAATAAATAACACAAGTGCCAGTGATGTTAATGTTGTTCTCTATCTTTAGACTGTGACCTGCAGGCACAAAATGGCTGACTAAAAAGCACATGTGAACGAAGCTCTAGCACTTTGACGCTGTAATTTGCTGCAGTGTGAGGCTGCCTGAACGCTGTGGGGTCGTTCATTGAGCTTTACTAACCTGGCTAACTGGGCTTAGCCAACTAATGCACAGCCAAACCTTTTCAAGGAGAACTCATGCTCCAGAATCTCTGTTACATGTGTGTGAGTAGTGGACATAAATAGACTGCTGTAGCTGTTTGAGTCACGGGGCGAATCAAACATATGTTGAATACTGAAGTGAACGTTTTAGCTGTACCATGTCACCCCTACTCCAAAAGTCAATTTTCAGAATAAATAAATTAATAAAACAGTCATGCTTTGCAGGGTTGATTTACAAAACTACAAAAATAAGTAAAACACATTTTCTCATTTCCTTGTAATGTTTTCCAGCCATGTACATAGTTTAGGTGTTATGTGCCCAGGTTTTCAGATATCTGTCTCCTTTGGGGCACAAGTCTTAAGACTGACGTTTTAAAGCCTGGATGAGAAAAAATTTAATTATAAGAGATAAGAATAAGAATATTCATTCATTCTGTAAGATTCATCAGTACAGGTTTGAACTCAAATGCACAACAAATAGGCAATAGAGTAGATAAGTTCATCTTCTGAGAAGGAGGCGTGATCTGAAATGAAAGGAGAGTTAGTGATGAGACATGAAAACAAAACCAGATGAAAACAAAATTAAGAGTTGGGATTCCTGACACATTCATTCATTTTCCGTAACCGCTTATCCTGGTGGGGGTCGCAGGGAGGGCTGGAGCCTATCCCAGCTGACACTGGGTGAGTGTTGGCGTACGCCATACTATCACAGGGCTGACAGATAAGCCCCTTTTACACTGCCAGATTTTCCGCGAATGTTGGGCTGTTTTGCCGGCAAGCTGTGAGCGTTAGACACACAAGCCCTTTTTAGATAGAAGTTGTGCAAATTTGCAGGAAGGCCCAATCAGTCTTTTTTCAGCATTATGTTCGACCCACTGGCGGTGGATAAACAGGAAACAGCTGATAGCAGGAATTAGCGAGCAGCTAATAGCAAGAGGGAAACTGTAAAGGCACTGTAAAGATGAGCGACTGGGGAGACAAGGAATTGCACACCCTCCCTGTCCTCACAAACAAAGAGGCCATTAACCGTCAGATGACGGGGACGGTGAGGAACAGGCCGACTTATGAGAGAATTGTCGAAGGACTGACCAGCCTTCCCTCCCACGTCACTGTTTACGTCACACGCTGAGCTACACGTTTTGTTACTTGCTCACGCCCCCCATTGCCCCGAAAAATGCGCATTCTGTATAAACAAAAGTAGGTAGGCGGCATTTTGCTGCACTCCCGATTTAGTTTTTATACTGCCAATGCTGAAAAAAGACTGATTGGGCTTTCCTGTAAATTTGCACAACTCCTATCTAAAAAGGGCTTTAGAGACAGACAACCATTCACACTCATCATTCACACCTACAGACAATTTAGATTCACCAGTTAGCCTGCATGTCTTTGGCCTGTGGGAGGAAGCCGGAGTACCCAGAGAAAAACGCATGCTAGCGTGGGGAGAACATGCAAACTCCACTCTGGGGTGGGGCTCTCCCACCCCAGGGTTCAAACCCTCCATCCCAGGTTTGAACCAGGAACCCTCTTGCATTGTATAATCTGCATGAACTGATCCTTTAAAGTAGAAAGAGATACTTTTTTTGCTTTAAATGATCATAAATCAAATGTTGATTACACAACTTAATGGCTGTAGAATAATGACACCATCTGCATTAAGATTGCCTTGCTGTCATTGTGCAGCTCTGTCTGCCACTGGGTACGATGTCCTGGAAAAAAATAGGTTTTGTAAGCAGGTGTGAGCATATGGCTTAATTAATGTGTCTTAAAAATCATCGTAGATGGAGACACGTAGTTCTCAAGTGTTAACCCTGAGGTTCTTGTTACTGTCTTCAAATCTGGACTTCACTTTCTATGAAGACCACATAATGGGTTATGAGGGCATTCATAGTGTGTTATAATGCCGTTATAATGCTGTATGACTGCACTCATCAACACACATTATGCTTCCTGATGCCCTATATCAACAGTCATAAAACATTATAGATGAGACTTATAATGAATTATAAGTGTCTTATGGATGTTTTTGACTAGTCATAAACTAGAGGTTGACTGATGGGGCTTATGATGAAAAATCATGTCAAATGAGCACAGTGTTGGTTATTGACATTCGTGTCCTCCTGATGATTGCACATAAGTACACCGGTTCATACAATTATCTCATCTAAAATCAACAAAATCAAAGCCACAACTGAACTGAAAATATGTCTGTGACAATAAAACACCAGGATAAAGAAAGAAGAATGTCACACTAAATCTCTTTATTTTGTCTCTCCTCTCACATTTGGCAAAATAAAATAAAATATAAAAGGGCCAAATTGTTTGAAATGTCAGTAAATTCATTGCCAATATTTTTTCGAATCAAGTGAGCTGAGAATTGCGTGGACTGGTTTGTATTTGGCAACACAAAGTGTGAGCCGGTGATCTTTACAAGATCTGTCGCTGCATGTATTTTGTGTGCATCAGTGGTTAACACCTTCAGCGTCTACATTTATAATGCTGTATGACTGCACTCATAGACACATACATAATGCTTCCTGATGCACCATGTCAGCGGTCATAAAACATTACAGATTATAGATAAATTATAAGTGTCTTATGTATGTTCTTGACTAGTTATAAACTAGAGATTGACTGATGGGGCTTTTGATGCATTATGAATACTTATACACACCTCAACAATCAACTGTAGTGATGACTTATAGTATAACAGTCGATGCAGTATCATAAGTTATGAATTATCATAAGTAATGCAGTATAGATGTGGTCTTTCTAGAAAGTGTTACCAAAATTAATTTTTGCTTGCTGCTCCACCAAGCTACATTTCTTAAACTTGGATAGAGACAGAGTTTCTAATTCTTCTGAAACCTGTAAAAGCAAAGCTCGGCTAAATTAAGACACTGGGGGTCTTCCCTGATAATGAAGAGCAGCGAAAGGGACTTTCATCTATTTCTACATACTGCGCAGCACAGACTAAACAACACTGGTCAGGCGGTCAGCAAGTGTGACTACTCTACAACTGCTGTCACAGAATAAAGCACATGATACAAATTAAATCCTTTTCCAACACAAAAGAATGTGAGCAGAAAAATCTGAGTCATAAGAAGACTTTCTCTGGTTGACTTATCAGGGGGATTTGGTTATGACGCGGAGGTATGCAGTTGTGCAATATACTGCTGCCATCTCGCATGAACTCCGTTTTTTATTCTAATGGACAGACTGCACTTAGCAAGCTTGAATATTTTATACTTCCCTCCAGTTAATATTTCATGGGCTTTACTTACTGAGGACTGGAGAGTGCACCAGCTCACATCAGTAAAGTACAGCTTGCTCCTTCACACACTCTGACTGGCATAGGAACAAAAAGAGGTGACTCTGCCATCCAACTTTCAGTGGCACTACATGTATGACCAACACGGTTAATGGGAAATATATTTTTATCATAGATGCCCTTTTCACAGTACAGGGGGTGAATATGGTTTGGGCACTCGCGGGGATTACCAACCATAACTGTCTTTAATAATTCATGTTTCCTTTTTGTGAAGCAGTGTCAATAAAATAATACTGAACAAAGCACTCTCAAAGTGAATGAACAATCACACGCTAGCCTTCCTGAGTCTATCAAATAGAGCACTTGTCATTGCCCATCAGAAGAAATGTAAGAGAACTAGAACAGAAACAGTATTGGTGAAAAAGCTGATCTAACAATCACGCCAGTTATCATCTTGTTCACAACATCATCTCACGTGGTTAGCAATTTGAGCCAAACCGCATCAACCAATCAAGTTCGGCAATAAAATGAAATAGTAAAGCAACAAATGAATAAACTAACACATGATTCAAACATACACATCGTTTTATAAATTAATGAGAAATCAATGGTAGTTATTTAGAGTTAACGTCATCTCAGAATAAAATGTTATTCAATGCTCCAGCTATTATATTCCACAAAGGCAGAGTTCACATCAAATATTGTTTATTAATACTTTGCAGAATACAATAAAACATTCTTAAAGCATGTTCATATGTTTGTAATGCTATAACTCAACACTTAAATAAAATTAGACTGAAATATAGAAAGGCAGTATCAATTATAGTAGTGTAAACTGAACTCAAATTTGTGTACTCGCCACGTCATTTGATCCATTCGTCCAGTGAAACAGATAAACCAAACGATGATTTAGTCCATCCATGAACGCCTTGTCACTGAGTTCTCCGCCCAGAACAACACTGCATACTTTCATCTACTCAACTATTTTCTGTCTGGTTCTTGCTCCTCATCAAACACCCATCAGTCACCCAGTTTGTAACAAAGAATGTTTATCGTCATCAACCATGGTCTGGTCATCATCACACTACCACCGTCTGGAATAACAAGAATAACGAGAATAGGTGTCTATTAATTTATTAAACATCAACAAAAGAGAACTGATTTAGTGAATGCAGAACACAGAGTAACTAACACTGACTCAGACTCACTATCACCGATGGCTAGATATATGATAAATGGTGTTTAACAATGTACCACTGATTTAACAGTATTGTTTAGTATATTTAATAATCATTCAATGTGAGTACACTATTCACAATAAACATAAACATCCCAGTTGTCTCAAAAACATCCAAAATGCTCAACAAACCAAAACTGATTTCAGCTAATAAGAACTGTCACAGATTAATTGTACGGATGAGTAACAATTAATATATGGTCAATGCAGAAGCAAGAGTGATCAAACGAAAATTAACATATTATCTGCCACGCTTTGAGAACAGACTTTACGAATCAACGATCCGCATAATGAACAACAACTATCCAGAGTAAGATATCCCAAACAACTAAGAAAGACTTATAAGCACAAACACACTCAATCCTCAACATATTTTGTTTACATTTGGGATATTTTCAAACTCATGCAGATCATCATAAACAGTAGCAGTATATTAAAATAAATACAAACCAGTTGAATATGGATTATTATTTTCAAAACCGTAATATTCTTCCATATACCAATGAGAGCACCAGATGTAACAGCACATCGTTACTGCAGAACTCATCCAATAATTAGAATGAAGATAAGCACTGGACATATAAAGTGACAACCCTTTCACAGGGAGTCATCAAGACAAATCTGCTAATGAGTTTGTCTAAGCAGTTATTAACATGCCTACAGCAAAGACCGTTTAACTAATTTTACATAATCAATAGTTACAAATAAATGTGTAACATCATTTCCTCCTGCATATTAAGATTAGGTATTAAGCTGCTACTAGCTTCTAGGCTGGTGTGTTCACAGTCCTCTGAGTCTTGTCTCTTGTTTGGTGCGTGGAGAAGTGATTAAGTGTGAAAGGGCCAAATGACTTTCCCCATCGATTTACATTGTGAAACAAAGCACAGTTTCCAGTCCCTGTGAAATACAAGCTAGTTTATGCGCAGAGCCTATTCCTGTAGTCACGTGTGGCCTATGGTTTTCCATTATTACCTGAGAATGTATACCAGCACCAGTGGTGGTGTGTCTGTGTCCCCACTCTGCAGTTACACCTCACACATGAATCTAAGACTTAGGTCATGGCGGTGAGGTGTCTGTGAAATGCCTTTAATCTGTTTAGCTGAATTCGAAACAGTCACATTAAACATGGCCCAAGGATAACCCGTTATCAGTCATCGTTGAGCCTATTTGCCTCAAGTATGTGATGCCACTAAAGGGGCATTCATAATGACTTTTCCCCATGAGTTCTACATTTAAATGATGAGAGTCTTCAGTGAGGCGGATGCACCAGGGCAGCAGCTGGATTTTCCTAAAGCGTTCGCGAGGGCAATTCGTCCCGTATAAGTTTCTTGCATTAAAGTGCTATTTCCTGCACATGGCCAGTTCAGATTGGCAGTGCTATCTCTATGTATACTTCGCTGTGTAGTGACCTGGGGCAGTGGTCTGTGTCAGTGGGAGTCAGTTACACCTCCGAAACACTGCCGGCGGGGTACTGTAAGTGGTGAAATGGCCATGGCTAAGTTTGGCGTACTGATTCAAAGTCACTAGAAGAGGGTCATGGCTTAAAGGGATAGCCGGTGGGACTTTTCAGGAAGCCTTTTCGTGCCACCCCCTGAGTGTTACAGGGAGTTGTTGGAGTGCTCAAATAAATGGGCTAGCTTAGCCAAGAAAGGATGTCGCACCCAACACCCGTAGGAGGCAGCTTTCACCGATACCCCGCGATTAAGCGGACGGCCTAAAGCGTTAGAGATTGTAGCTAGTTGTCCGTATAAGTTTGCGCATTAAAAGTGCTCCTGTCAGACACTGCCCAGACCATGGGTCTGCAGTGCTCCTCTCCCAAGATGACTGCAGCCGAGATTGGCAGAATGCTATCCAAATAGCAATATTGTAGTGACCCTGGGGAAGAAAGCAGTGGTTGAGTGCTATGAGTGGAGTCAGGAGGCTACATGTCACAGTGGAGCAAACGCTAGAAGTGACATCACATGAAGTGTGTGTGTTACGCTAAGGGAAAGGCTTAGGATTAGTATGGGGACAGAGTCTATTTAATCAGTGCTAGCACTGGAGTGTACAGGAGTTGGATCTATGAACCAGTCAGTGGGCCTTTTTCGAGCATAGAAAAGGATGTCGCGCAATCACCCCGTACAGCTTTCATAGGCTGCTGCGCCGGGACGGCTGGGGATGCATTTGCAAGTTGTTTAGCCTACTTGCTCCTGTCATGACACTGCGCCCTTACCAGACCATGTGGGTCTCGCAGTGCTCACCTACTCCCAACAGATGAATACTGCCAATTTCAGAATACAGTTGTAATCCTGAACACCACCTCATCCACACATACAGCGGCTGTCCACAATAGGGCCCAGGTTGAGAGCTACAGACACAGTGGAGCAAAGCCTAAGTGATCCTTTCTCACACAATTTCCAAACAGAAGTTCATGGTATGCTATTTACATGTAATAGCACTGGCAGCATTCCTGAACCGGTCAGTGATAACAAGCACTTTGTCATTCACAACTTATAGCACTGGGATGTCTTTGCCCCCATTACCGTTTAAGCTAGTTCGCGAGCCATCCCACCTCAATGCATACAACATGCTAACGTTTTTAATCATACAACATCATACACATGAAATGGGGCCCAGGTTATATAGAAATACCTAAGTTAGCTGCGATTTAATTCCTCTACAATTTCAAACCACAAGTTCACAAATTTCACTATAACTTCATGGCATTCACAGACAAATTGTATCTTTTGCTGGACACATTTCCCCACATACAACATGCTCACAAGGTTTTGACCGCACAAGCCTGGCATTTTATACTAAACACCATTAGATTCCAGCCTAGTATAACATAACGATTTTCCTCTACTCATGTGAGACAGGGACAACAGCATTTACATTTAACAAAGTGTTAACAAGCCTACTGTTCCGACTACAACTCCTGAGTTCACTGACAAAACAACGTTCATTGAAGCGTAAACACATTTTCCAAACATATAACATACTAACACTATTAGCACAAACATGGCACTATTTGTGGACATTGTGTTAGTGTCTTCACTGAATTATTGATTTCCTCCGTTCTTCAAACTCAAGATGAAATCTGTGAAATCTTAAAATGCTATTATTTATTGTCTTCATCAATTTGGCTATCATTATCTGTGAAATAAAAGTAAATAAGCTTTGAACTAGGAAGCTTACAAAAATGATTTATGCCGTGGAGGTCTGATAGTCTCACCACCACATATAGTTACATGTCTGGGCAGGCACACTTCAGGCTATGGCGTAGGCTAGGGTGTCGATTCAAAGCAAAGGCATAAGTCTCGCATTAATGAACAAATGTTTTTGATTGCCACAGCCCCTGAGCAATGACTTGTTTCACCTTTGAGATTTTATCCATTTAGTCCAATAACATTTCAAAAATCTAAAAGAACTGCACAGTTAAATCATTTTTATCTCCATTTAAGTTAGTGGAAGCCTAAACTGGAAGTTTAGACTCTAGTGTGCTTGCTCTGTGGGTCTAATGATGCAGACAGTCTGGATAATACTATACCCAGGTTGAACGTTTTGGGCTTTATGTGCAACAACTTTTATCTGAATGGACACTGTATCCAGTTCTCGGCTACATCCATCCTTGGCAGGCGATGATCACTCTTCTGCATTCCCTAACCCTGTATGATTATGTGTGTGTTTCTTAGCCCATCAGACTTCACTTAATCGATGTTGCAGTATTCACACATTTAGCAATGTACTGGTTGAGTACAACATTATCATAAGAGACAGGCTTAATCTAGAAAATTAAGGATCAAGTTGGAATTAAATAAACCAGAATTAGTTGTCTCTGGAAGGACACTGCTTATTTTTTATGTAATTCATTGTTTGTTGGGTAGCTTGGGTAAACTGACACACTTATCATAACCTCTGATGTGCCGGGTTGTTGATATTGTTTTCTAAGCCTGCCCTCTAGTGTTTCAAATTTAAAACTACATCTAGGGGTTGCTTTGTGTTGTTTCTGACTGAAGCTGCCTAGATGAAAACAATTCTCATCAATTAAAGCCAACATTTGTTTAATTTCTACCACTAAGTCATGAATCTTTTGTTCTCTGTAATAATCAGATGTGTTCATGTGAATCAGGAGCTTCACTACTTACACCTGCAGTACTCCATGTTTTTTATTGCGACGTGCAAGCGACGTTCATCTGTAGCACTGTAGCAACAGGTGACCTGCAGCTCACATGTTTAGGTTCAGCGGTGTCTCTTTGCTCAGTCTGTGCTTCTCAACACTTGTGTTTACCCGAGCAGGATCCCCACGACAGTTACCATAGAAACTCTAGAGCCTGGCACCAGCAGCAGAGCCAAGAGGGGAGTTCATTTTCAAAGGATTCACACATGCAAGAAAACACAGACCACAGCGCTGAATAACACTTGCTTGGTTTAGAGTATCAAAACACTGTTTTATTGATTCATACTTAGTTCATTCACAAAAACACTGGCAGATTAAAAAAAGAAAGATTTTGCAGATTTTTCCATTGTTATGTTTTTGTATGATCACCAGCATACATCAAGTGTAGGTAGATGGTAAATGATGACATTGATATAACATTACAGATGGACAATCATGACAATATTTACTCACCTCTGTATGTTTGCAGATGTGTATATGGTCATATCTCTTTAATATATCTGCATAATAGACATCTACATATCTCCTAACGTCAATGTCTCATGCACTGACAGATATAGATTAGGATACTTTATTGAGGAATGTCTTCTGTCACAATGTCTGTCCATTTGCGCCCTATATCTCAGCGATGGCGGGCAGCATGCAGGCTCGCACACGTGCCTCCCTCCATGCTGACCTGCAGTCAGAGATCCACTGGGAGATGAGGGAGTGTTTGATGGTTGGATTCTGTCCCTCCCTTTCTGCTCCTCTGTCTGCTGGGCTCCCTCTCCTGGCAAAGCTGTGCTTTGGGGAGATGTTTGGAACAGAGGTATTAGTGCTGGTGTGTAATTCAGGGCAGCTGCTCTTGCGTTGGCGTAGGAGGTCTGGACTTGAAGCACGGGGGATGCTGTGCGCTCTGGAGCGAGCCTGACCTTCCCATATGCTCTCATGTTGTCTTATAAACCTTCCCTCGACAACTGCCCTCCTCACGCCTCCTGAGAGGTTGTTCTGGTGTCCATAAAGATACTCCAGGGGATCGGTGTTACTAAACATCAGCTCCCCACTCAGTTCATTCTCCTCTCCCTGCTGCATATCGATGGCATGTGCCTCCTCTGTGGGGTTGGATCTAAAGGTGGTTGATGTTGTCCCACTGAATCGTGACAGCCGCAGCCTCTGGTGCCCAGCATCCAGCTGCCGTGTGTGGGTGTTGTCTGGAGAGACATCCCTGGTGGGGAAGGTGGGGTGGGCCAGGTGGCAGATAGAGAGGAGGTAGTCCTCTGAGGAGACAGCCTGGTCGTGGCCGGCGATGTGGAGTGTGTTGGCCCCATTCAAATCCCTCACTGTCTCCTCAGTGCCCTCTCTGATTGTGGGCAGCAGGAGTGTTCTCTTGGACAGCAGTCTGGACCGCGGCCTCATGGCTGAGATGAAGACAGGGAGGAAATACATCATGCTTAGAGCCAAAACAACATCTGTCACATGTTTGGGAACATACAGAAATAGCAATGTGCAGTCAGGAGAGCCATTTCCATTAATCTGTTATCAGTTCTACAGTAATTTCAATAAATCTAATGAGGTGTTTCATGCAAAAGCAAATTTAAACACAGTAACTGCATGTGGTAGTAATAGTGGACACTGATTGGCTATTAGTACTCAAATTAAAATAATTATGACCAGGTGTAATAAAGGCTGTGGCTGCCAGATTCTGCATTATTGCAAAACAGTTTTAAATCACCACATCGGTGTGCTGTCCATCCAAGAAAACACCATTTGATTGAACAGCATTTCGTACAGAGACTTATAATTGAGGACTACATATTCATAAACTGAGCTGTGTATCCAACAGACAAAAACACATTTTTTCAAAGTGCTCAGTTTGTTTATGCAAATGCCTCATCATACTGTGTTTTTCCAGTGATATGATTTCGCTGGACAAACACCCATTAGGAGCCTTAGGAGTGCAGCATGTCAAAACACAACCATCTACTTTTGCCCCTGACTGTAGCAATCAAATTTACTTCACATATAACTCCCCTTTCCCCATCTCAGACTCCGTCCCCTGCTCACTTTGGAGTTGCAGAGCAAACAGCCCAAAATACAAACAATCCCAGCAAGGAGCAGACGGAGGCAACATAAATAGATGCCTATTTTAAATGCCATTTCAGTCATGTAAAGCCACAGAATGTGTCAGCTTATATTTTGTTATGTAACCCCATATTGTTACAACCCTGAGTGTAGCCCACAATGTATTTTCGTCTCGACCTCTGTGCCAAAAATAGTGCAAGCCAAACCAAAATGCCAGCCTCTCCCAGTTTCTTCCAAGGTGTAACCATTGCTATATTTAGACCACACCTTCGGTATACAGCGGCTAAAAATGGTTCCACGGCAGCAGCCCTGTGCTGAAGCGCAGAATAGGCTCCCTGTGTGTTTCCACCTCATGCATTTCCAGTAATTATGTAAAGATTTTCTACACAATTTGCCTCCCCACTCACCTTTGTCTTTGTCCTGTCCGGTTGATCTTCTCTTCTTTTCTCTGCTCTTGCAATCCCAGACAACAGTATGCAGCCTTTTTGCAGCTGTATCTGTATTTTATTTAAGATGCTGTCTCCAGCCAGTGATGCTGCTTCTCCTTGAGCGCGCTCAGCTCCCACCGTCTCTGACCAGAGGCAGCGGTAGAATGCAGATTTATCTTCTCCTCACATCCCTCCTCCCTCCCTCCCTTTCTCCCTCCCTCTCTCCCTAGCTTACTTTTGGTTTGCCCTCCTTCCCTGCTTCTAAAAATAGACACACCATCCATTTCCTCAGCCAAAGCACTGTCATTGGCCACTGTATTGATGGAGAGAGAAAAACAGAGGCAGAGAAAAAGGGGAGCAGGAGAAAGAGAACTGAGACATGGATAGAAGGGGAGACAAAACAAAACAAAAACACAGAGAGAGGAAAAGAGGATCTATTTTTTCTTTACTTTTTTAAGACATGCTATTTTTGTCTGGAAGTGAACACAGTCACCCCCTGTAATTTTGGTAACGAGAGACCATCTTGCTATGAGATCACTCCAGCCACAATAGTTACATGTAACTGTAATCCATTACAGTTCTCATCTGTAATCTCATCTGTAATCTATTACATTTACTGAGGGAAAAATATGTAATTATCTGAATTATCTGAACATGTATAGTGCTAGTCATCTGTCCATTCATCCATTTTCACCTGCTTATCCAGGGCCGGGACGCAGAAGCAGCAGGCTGATTAAAGTATTCTAGACGTCCCTCTTCCTAACAGCGCTTTCCAGCTACTCCTAGAGGACCCCAAGGTGTTCCCAGGCCAGACGAGATATTTGATCCCTTCAGTGTGTTCTGGGTCTGCCCCTAAGGCTGAGTCCAGCCACGCCACAGAGTGAACTCATTTCTGCCGCTTGTGTCCAGAATCTCATTCTTTCAGTCTCTACCCAGAGCTCATGACCATAGGTGAGGGTTGGAACGTAGGTGGACCAGTAAATCGAAAGCTTTGCCTTCCAGCTCCCTCTTCACCACAATGGTCTGGTGCAGCGCCTGCATCACTGCAGAAGCCGCACTAAACCACCGATCCATCTCACACTCCATTCTACCCTCACTCATGAACAAAATACTTGAACTCCCTCCCTGCGTCGTTGTTCCTGCTGCTAATAAATGATCCTTTCTACCAAGACATCTCCACATAGTGGAGCTATTGTAAACATGGTTGACACTGATTTTAGCACATAATGTGCATCATCATCAATGTACATGTGAGAGCTTTCCACGTGTTTACTTGTAAGTGTGTGCATGCAATACACAGTTGAGACTGCGTGAAGCCTCAGTAATCACCTCTGTTGGATGCATTTCTCATTTATGAATTATAACTCTATAGTCTGTGAGCCTCTTTCTGATCTTTCTCAACTGTTCTTCACTATGAAGGCTACTGAAACGTGAGACTTCATGGCGGGCCCTCGTAGACTGCGCTTCATGTAAATTAAGACTTTAGTCCCGCACTGACTGATTTGTTCTGAGACAAATTTAGAAGCAATAAATAATTCAGCAGATTTTTACCCCGACACAATCATTTCAGCTCGTATTAAACTGGACAATTTGAAGAAAAAGCGCTATTTGGGGATTTAGGGCAGACCTAACAAGAGTTACATAAACATAAAGACGGTCCATTGGGCAGCTTTGTGGTAAAACTGGCTGTTAGTTGTGTTTTGCTTAAGGGAAAAGATGTGATAATAAAAATGGGGCAGCAGGTGTTTGGATGAAGGCAATGCCTCTTTTATTTTTCCAACTCAGATTCTGATCACTGTTTAAAGCTGAATTTATTTCCCTTCCACTGAGAAGCTTATTTCTCTGACACAAAGCTGTTTGAGGGCATGTGTGTTTTGGGAGATTCAGGCCTTTGACCACTGTGATGATTCAGTCATGTGTTTGCAAAGAAAGGGCGTGATATTTTCTTTTACAAACTCATTCACAGTGGTTAGTTCAACAAATATGAGCTCAGACCAACTGCAGTATATTGGATTTTTTTTTCAGGTTTAACTAACAGCATCTGTTATGTTGTTTATGACGTTATACACTTCAAACTAAAATTTAAAAATAATAGAGGTTAGTTAAGTGGAGCAAACTCCTTGCACATTTCACAATGATGCATTTCTATAGTTGGTTAATACTAGGGCTGGGCAATATGGATGAAAATTCATATCTCGGTATTTACAGACTGACTGGCAATACACGATATATATCTCAGTATTTTGTACGAAATGAGCAACATGTTTTCAGTTGCAAGTCAAAGCCACATGTCACATGTCAGATGACACAAGCACTTTTATAAAAACAGACTGTGATCAAAATAAAATGCAAAGACAGGGATTTCATTCCCCTGTTTGAAAATATGCAGCTGCACAACAGTTACACCTCCAAAACACTATAGTCAGCAGAGGAAGTACTGTAAATTTAGTTGATTCAAAACACACATTAAACACACATTAAACATGGCGTAATAGAGACAATTTCAAACACAAGTACACAAATCAGCTTCACTATAACTCGCAGCATTCGCAGACAAAGCACTTGTCTTTATCTGGACACATTTTCCCCACAAATACAACATGCTAATGTTATTAGCACAAGCCTATGGCATTTTACATTGTGCAAATTAGCCTAGTGGCTAGCGGACCTTCCCTCTACTCATATGAAACCAGGGACAACAGCAACATTTAACAAAGGTAACGTTACAAAATTCGGCTCCATTACAACTCACAAGGTTCACTGACAAAATACCTGTCTTATACTAAACACATTTTCCAAACATATATATAACATGCTAACGTTATTAGCACAAGCCTATGGCATTTTACATTGTATGAATTTAAATTAGAGTTTTCCTCTGCTCATATGAAGCCAGGATAAATCACACACAAGACTTAAAATACTATTTTGCAGGGGCTTTATTGACTTCACATTTTTTTGTTTCTTATCTGGGGAATTAAAGTAAATAAAAGCTTCGTTTCCACTAACGGAAATGGTTTCAGCCTTCAAAAATAGACAGGACGTCTGCGTCACTGCGGCATGTAGTTTCATCTCTGGGGTGTTGCACATCAGGCTATGGCTTTAAAAAGTGTTGCTGGAGAACTTGCAAGTGAATGAGTGGGGCGAAGCTGTGCAGAGAGTGTGAGAGAGGGGAGATGCACACTGGTATGTGTCATGTAACACAACTTTACCCGATATCGATATAAACGCTGTTGTCTAAATGTATATCTTGCTTGAAAATATATCGACGTATCATACATAGTTGTTAAATTGCCCAGCCCTAGTTAATACTTCTTAAAAGCGTTTTACATCAAATAGATATTCTTTCCAATGATATTTTTTATTTTAGACGACTAAAATGCAGATGTGTTTTTCAATATATTTATGATGTGAAATATTCATGATCAATATTATACATCTGTTTACAATCACAGGGCTGCTCACCAGAAGATTCATACACCACATCCAACAAGCGGCTCCTGTGTCTGGGGGGAAAAAGGCTTTCAATCTTATGTAGTTGTGTGTGTGTGTGTGTGTCTGTGTGTGTGTGGGCATGTGTGTAGGTGTGTGTGCGTGTGTTTGTTGGAGGCAGCATGACCTCTGATGAGTCAGATGAGTCACGTCTTCTTTGCATCTAACCTATAAAAAGATTCCTGGCTTTTTACGGGTCTCTAATGGACTAGTCACAAGGAACTAAATTTGCTTCAAAGACACGCACATAGACACGTACACACACACACACGTGCGCACGCGCACACACACGCACACACGCACACACGCACACACACACACACACTCTCTTCAGTTATACTCTTGACAGACTCTCTGGCAGCATGCTGACTGCATTCTGCTAATGACAAACACGAGGCACGACATCAACCAGGCTTCAACTGGAAGTAGAAATGACAGGATGTAAATTTATGAACAACATGACAAACACAAGATTAAACACCAGTCATGCTGGTGGTATTTGTATTTGTTGCTGTGCGTGTGTTTACAGGGAAATAGCAGTCTTATCAGCAGGCATATTAAAGAGATTAGGAATGGGCTGAATTGTTTTAATGGCTCTCAGCTGAACACCAACAAGACTGCACTGATTCTGATGTGTTTATAATGTGTGGACTGTAGAAAGGCAAACAGTGGGCCTTTGTCACGTAGGACATTAGGAACAACACAGGTGTAAGAAATAAAAATTAATGACGACTGAATTACATTTAGCTGCTTTGATTTTAGGATCCTTGTAACGTACATGCTGCCTCACTGACGTATTGGAGCATCCAATACTGCATATTGAATGCTCCTCCTAATGAAGCATTTTCTGATTAAGAAGTTTCCTACACAATGCCTCTTGCCTGTTCACGGTCACCTCTGTACGTTGTCATGGATGTGTTGTACACAAACAACAGTTCAACACATTCTCACTCCAGCCTCGTCACATACTGACGTTTTGGTCATGGACTTCTCATGTCCAAGTACGACATGCAAGGTACCCTGGGTACGTTGGTTGTTGATGTTCTGGGACACTGTGTCTTCTTTCAATATACACTTCCATTTTAAGGAAATTTAATGTTTACATACAGTCTCTTTCAAAATAAACGCACTATGTCTGTACAACACTGCGAATTGACCTGTTATTGCTTCAACAACAAACACACATGGTTGGGTTTAGGAAAAAAAGGACAGGGTTTGGCTTTAGAATCTTACGGGACGTGAACACCGCTCACCCGGGTGAAAGTTGGTGTTTGTTGGACCCACCCAACCAATGCCTCTCCCGCCTGTCAAACTCGGACCTGCGCAGCCTTAACTTTTGTCCTTGTCCCACTACGTTTCTCCCTGATGCCGCCGGGCAAAATGTAATGCCAACGGGCTGTGTATCATGCTGACGTTAAAGGACGCCTTTTTTTTGTTGGTTTCTCACACCACAAATCACTGCCTAAACACCGGATTTCGACAAATTCAGGGTGGGACCGGGCTAAACAGTTTGCAAGGCTTTTTAGGTAAAGATGCATGTTCAAAAGAAAAGCCCACATTTCTGTTGAGGAGAAGAAAAATGTCTAAGTTGAAACAATATGAAAGACTAGGATATCAACAGGTTTTTGGACATGCCCAAATATCGCAACGCTGACCTGTAATTTTTTTTTGATTTACCAGGGACAGTGCACAGCTACTTACTTGCACCAGAGTTAGCTATAAGCTCATTTTCATCTGTAGTTAAAGATGGTGCTTGAAGTAATGAAAGAGGGAGTTTGTGTTTGCAAAGTCCAACAAATTCGCCACTTGAAACTTGCAAAGAGGCAAAATGGCAAAAACGGCTCCAGTTGTTCCACTTTTCCATATTTTGACATGTTAAGTATTGGAGTATGTACGGCTGCATGAATATTAATAAAAACTGGATTTTTTTTTGTGCATGTGAACGTAGTCACTGTCACGCTCACTGAAACAACTGAATAGAGCAGAGCCGTCATTAGCACTATGAGTAACATCTGTGCTTTTCCTATGACAAGTCGAAATGTCTGCTGTAAAAAAATACCTACTGCACGGTAATATTTTTGAACCACCGCCTTAAAATTAAAGCAGCTGTGCGGAACTTTTTACCATTCATAATGTTCGTATCACCCCCCCTTGAAGATCCGCATATTTATTTAACCCAACAGCGACAAAAAAAGCCTTTCTCTAAATGGCTATTTAGCGTAGCCTGGCTCGGGTCGGACACACAGCGGAAGTCAGCAAACCAGAACACGGCACCTGGAGGAGGAAGTAAGTCTGCATGCCCGCAGCAGCCCGCAGCCATTAAACCACAGAAGAAGAAGGAGCCGTGTTTATGAGTAGGATTTAAGAAACAGGCTAAATGACATGTAGTAGGGAGTAGTCTCTTGTACAGTAGGTGGTGGTATGCACCTGGAAGTTGTTTGCGATCCGCCAATAAATTGAGAGAAGTGTGTTTACAGAGAGTGTTCTTCGAGTAAGCGGTACACAACGGGCATTGCTGAACACATAACAGTTTTACCAGATGTATCTATAAGGACTTGGTTGTACTTTCGATGTCATGGCGGATAACGAAGGAGCACCATCTAAAAAAAAAGAACAGAAGAAGGCTAAACGGGACTGTGATAGGGCTCGACCAAAGGGCACTATAATCAGCCGCATTCACTAAGTGGAGAGCTGCTTTAAAGGTATAATATGTAGTTTTTCCACATAAAAATTTTTGTTTTTATTTAGAGAATATACCGCAACTTGTTAGACGTTGTTTCACTTCAATATATGACGACATGGAAGTTATAAGCAAGCTAAATGTAACGTTAGCTGATGTGAACTGCTTTTGTCTAGTAATGTTACAACCATAGACTAGTAATGTTACAACAAACGCCAGAAAATGATCTGTGACTGTGACCATGAACACAAATATACAGCAGGCAGTTGTCCTCAGTTTATAAGAAATTCAGAGCTACACCAGAACATTTATGATTTTCCTTTCGCTCTCCAAAACAAATGCATGCGGTAATTGCCGGTTGCTGTCGAGATTTTACAACACCAGGCTGTGGGTGTCATACCGCTTCGACCAAAGGGGGCACTATAATCAACGAAAACGTAAAGTTCCGCAGAGCTGCTTTAAAGGTATAATATGTAGTTTTTCCACATAAAAATGTCTAAAAACGACTAAACCAATATTATATATTTTGTTTAGTTGTGTACTTTGATTATCAGAAATGTTTCCAATAATTTTTCAAACCCAGATAAATGTGAAATATTAATAACAGTTACGGACCGTGTCATTAGGTCGCAATGGCGGCGTAACTCCAGTTACCATAGCCATTAAATGGAGAAGAAGCAGACCGGATGAGACGTCAGAGAATGAACATTACTGTTGCTAGGCTAAGCTAACTCGTCATGGATCATGATTATGCATTGACGGTTGCTGCACCTTCTGACACCGAAGCTGTCCTGGTAAACAAGCCGGTAAAATGGAAACGTACGGTCAACCAAGCGATCCCAGAAGAATTTGGGATAAGAAGAGAGCTAAATCCAGGATAAATATTGGTTTGGCCTTTCCGAGATGGAAAGAGCTTCGTGAAAATCTAGGACTACAATTCGATGCTGACCTCGCGTGTGTTCTACTAGACAGGTAAGCAAACATCTGGCTGATGTTATCGAAATATTAATCATTTCCACCAGTGTATTGCAAGCACTGCTGCCCGCCGGGGCACCAGCACTGCGGAGCGGTGTGGAGCGGAGGCTGGCTAACCACAACATCTAATGATAGGTTTCTATAATGCTGAGCTGATGCCGGTAAATGAACTGCATTTATAAAAGAGGCAGAGGAATAGCTAAACATAAGACGCACTGAGCAAGAGAGAGCAGCAGAGAGGGAGAAGCCATCGCTAACTGTAAAGCTAAGTAACTAGCAGTTTGCTCAAATAACTAGCAGATTGCTAACCGCTCAGCTAAAGTAAGTAGCATTTCTGAATAGAGTGTAAATAACTGAGGTTAGCGAGACAGTTGCTAAAAAAGAGAGCCATGATTTTAACACACGGAAAACCGGACATTATAATCAGTTTATAAAAAAAACCCGGACGCCCCGGACGGGACGTGAAAAGTGGACATGTCCGGGCAATAGAGGATGTTAGGCTACTACTGATAGTTAGATCAGAGTTTGACGATCCGGTGTAGGTACCAGATCGGCTTGGGCTGCTACACTGGCCGACGGACCCCATTTGCATAAAGTGAAACATAAAGTGAATATAACTTCAGTAATATACCTCGTCTATGAGCATTTCTCTGCTGCTGAAGCTCGCTCTGCCAAAAAAACTGCCACGGTCGGTTTCAGTTACACGGCGTGAGGAGCGTTAGATCTGTATCTGTTATAAAGCTACAACTCCCATGATCCCACGCTACTTCGTGACGTCATCCAACTCCGTCTTCTGTTATTGTTTTGGTTTGAGACCCCTAGCAGCAGAAAATTATATATTGCACTTTTAAGGTCAAAAGGTTAACTCATGGAAACATACTAAGTACTAAATTCACTTTAGCCTTCTATTATTTTCTCCTAAACCATTAACATGTTACTGGTAAGTGACTATGATCATAAAATTCTTTAAATGTTCTTCAATTCCACATTTATTTGGCATTGGTGGGAATACTTAATTTGCAATTAGAGCAGTCCAGGTTATTATGGTATGGATTCAAATGTAGCAGATTTGTCAGATTCATTCTGTGAACTCTAATCCAGCTAAGTATATAACCAAAAAAAAAAACGTTTTAAAGATTAGTAATGCCATTTATGCCAAATTCCTCCCCTACCTGTGTTATGTAACTTAGAAATAGTAACAGTAGCCCCAAATGTTTACCTCTAGCTCCTCCCCTCATGTGTACATGTACAGAAGGTTTAAGTCCTGCCCACCACAGTACACGGGGAATGTTTAATCTCAAAACAGTGTTTGTCAGTTTCCAGGTTGAACAACATATTACCTCAAAGACATGTGTTTTCTCCTGATTGGTGGGTGTGAAAAATCAGCAGCAATATGTATACAAACCAAATTCTTAGGGATCTTTACTTATTGTACATACGGTTTTTGATTTTATTTCACACTTGCTTTGGCAATGTATGAGTATGTTTCCCAAGCCAATAAAGCCCTTTGAATTAAAGTGAATTAAATGTTGCCATATTAAAAAGCAGTGTGCCCGTGTAACACAACAGAGTGTTCAATATATCACTGTTTCTGTTTAAATAAATGGTGGGGCTGAACGCATCCATGGTTAAGAAAGAACAGGAGCTAGCAGGAAAACCAACACATTTTCTTAGGGAGAAAAATAAGTCCTCCATTCTCTCTCTCTCTTTTTTTTTTTTTTGCAAAAATAAGTTATCAAAAAAGATTTTCTCACCCATTTCAGCCCTCTGCACTGACTTCACACACAGGTGTTTTCCACAGCAGATAATTTGATCTGCCACAGTAGGAGAAGCACAGGTGTTACTAATAACATAAACCATGGCTTCAATCAGTCCAAGTTCCCAGTAAACCATGACAGTCTGTGACTGAGCAAAACCAGGGCCCTGAAACTCACTGAAAGCCCTGAAATCATTCACTGTATCATTTCGATCTGTGCTATTCCTACTGTGACATGTCAAAATGTCTTCTGTGAAAAAGGCCCACTCTTCTGTATCTGCCATGGGATCAAGATTTTATACTCCTCCAACTATTAAATTCAACCTTTTAACCCATCTTACAACAGAATGCAATTATCTTGAGCAGTTAATCGCAGTCACATACAATGTCAGCATAATATTTTCACAAGTTATTTCAGGATGTTTTTATACACAAAGACAAAAGGAGGGTTCATCACTTCCTGTTCAGTGTGCCTCTCTTCTCTGTCTTGAACCTCTTGTTCTCAGCCACTTACATGTCCAATAAGAATTAGATTGATGCAGGAGGATGCTTATGTTTTATGGCTGATAAAAGCTTCAGAATGTAGGACTGGACACTTTGAGTTGAAGGATGGATAAATGGAGAGGCTCTGACTGTTGAGTCTGGTTATTGATTTTTATCACTGAGCTTCCAGCAAACTGGTCATGGCGTGGTTGTCTGAAGGTCAGAGAGGGGAGATTTCTCAGAGAGATGACTGACTCCTCAAAGAAAAAGTTCTTTTGAAATATTTTTTGGGGGAAAATTGTAATCACAGAGGGTGAGCAACATAACAAGATTACAATGTAATGCAGTTACAGTTAATAGAATCACACTGGAATCCATCTTGACTTATGAAGATTGTAGTCATTTGGTCATTTGAGTTTTGTCAAGATGTTCAGCATTAATCCACTGCAACAGAACAGCGCTTCTCTGAAATAGTCTTAACAAAAATCACCATGGTGGTTTGTTGGATTGTACTGGACTGGAAGGTGTCACTGTTATCGTATTGTTTTATCCCGCCTTGAACATTGAGTATAAGTACGAACCACTATGGGTAAGTTTTCTGAAATGAATCAAGAGAGCAAACATGAGCTTCTAAGTTTCCTCACAAAGAAGAATCAAAAGAAAACACACACATATTGACTATCATCCCCTGCTATATACAAATATCCCTCTCCATTTTGGACAGTTTCCCCCAAACCACATAAATGTATCATCTGAAGTTTTGGGAATGCAAGTGTTAGACCTTGTTAATCTATTTCCTGGTAATACTATGCTTTGACTTTATCTCCCAGCCCAAGGGGATACAATGCTAACTGACAGCTAGCATTATTGCATCCCTGCAGTCCTCATTTGCTGCAGTGATGCAGTAATGAGTGTAACAAGACTGGTGTGGCTTCTTTACAAAGTCCACATGAAGTCAGCTTCTGAAAACAAACCAAAAGGGAAAAGAAGACAAAACTAAAAAAACAACTGATTATCTTATGAGAGATGTAAACAATTGAGGGTCCATCTCAAGTCTTGCACAGATGGGAAAAAAATGCTCTTCCTCATGCATGTTTCTCCTCACCTACTGTAAATCCAAAAACTGCAATTTCATTATTAGTTTTGAATTGAATGACTTGATATTTTTTCACAAAATCAGTGTGAGTATGAAAACCAGGGGCCATATTCACAAAGCTTCCTTGTACAAAGAGTTGCTCCTAGTGACAAAATTCAAAGATTTTTTTTTTTTTTTTTAAAGAATTATGATGTTTCCTGGGGCGGCACGGTGGTGTGGTGGTTAGCACTCTCGCCTCACAGCAAGAGGGTTGCCGGTTCGATCCCGGGCGTGGGAGCCCTTCTGTGCGGAGTTTGCATGTTCTCCCCGTGTCAGCGTGGGTTCTCTCCGGGCACTCCGGCTTCCTCCCACAGTCCAAAGACATGCAGATTGGGGACTAGGTTAATTGATAACTCTAAATTGTCCATAGGTGTGAATGTGAGCGTGAATGGTTGTTTGTCTCTATGTGTCAGCCCTGCGATAGTCTGGCGACCTGTCCAGGGTGTACCCTGCCTCTCGCCTGATGTAGCTGGGATAGGCTCCAGCCCCCCGCGACCCTCAAGAGGATGAAGCGGTTAGAAGATGAATGAATGAATGAATGACGTTTCCTAAGAATTTCCCCTTAAAGTTAAGACTAGGTCCGGGCAAAGATATAAAAAAGTTATTCACAGAGCGTCTTAGCTCTAAAGAGAGCTTCTGAGGTAAAAAACTGTTAAGAGTAGGGAGGAGGGACTATTGAGGTGCTTAAGGTGCTACAAATGCTGAATGACAGTAAGTAAATGAAACTCTGCAGAGTCGATCATGCAGGAATATTTGTGGTCGATCTCTTTAGGGATAATCACACATTGCCTACCAAACGAAATAACGCTATAATGGCAGAAACATTATTTTTTTCCACTGTAAAAAGTTGTGGATGGTATCCATGGAACCGTTCTGTACCATCCCCATTTTTGGCCCCCCCTCTGTTGGGGTACCTAGCACACAGATCTGGTACTAAAAGGTGGAGCTGTGAACACTGCAGTGCATTGATTGGTCAATAGTGGACAGTCGCTCTGCTCAGGGCTGAGCTGTGGCTGGTTTTGAGGCTCATGTAACCAGTGTTGACACCGTGGAGAGTTTTATTAATATACAGTAACTATTAAATGAAAGGATGTTTTGCTTTCTCTTGCTGCAGCTGGAGTTGAAGAAAACAATAACCTAATTCACTGGGCTGACTGCCGGCGACTTTTAAGGTGGAACGTTTACTTGTAACGTTACTCAATGTGTTGACAACGTGAAACCATCACCACGCCTAAAATTTCAGTGTGACAACTTTGACCATTGAGTGGATCTTCACGTGTTTATATATCAATTTCAACCAGGTTATGTGAAAGCCTCAAAAAGAAAAAAAGAAAAAAGTGTTGTGGAGCATTGTTCCTGTGGGCTAAGGCAACAATAAACCCCTGAGCTTGCCTGAGAAGGACTAAATGCACAAACCTTCTATTTTTAAATATCCCATTGAGATGGACTCTCACTGCAGCCTGTTTTATTTTGCTCAGAAAATGTTGGCATGCAGCCTTGTTCTGTGGATGATAAACGAGGTGCAGACTAATAAAGGAGGAAATACAGTGAGCGCTGGACGGAGCAGTGAGTGACAACAACCCTGCCCACATTTAAGGGTACTGTTTGCAGTGGAAACAGACTTTTGCTTCCAAAGGTACCATACTGAAAGTGTTGGGTGAAAAAGGGGCTTAAGACATTTGGAAAACTATAAAACAGCAACAGTGCAGCTTCGAAGACTTTGGTTTGTCTCAACATTTCAACAGCAAAGTGATCACATGAAATTGACAACACTTTCAGCCTCATATTGTGACTCATAACATTTCATTTCCACTGGGTGTCCACACCTTTCAGGTTCACAAAGGGTGTGTCTGTGACAACCAATCACACCTGATAAAAGAATGCATCACACCTAGCAACAGGGTCACACCTTCTCACTAAGGTAAAAGTTTCTGTCCCTTCCTTGCTCAGAGTTACTCTGAGAACTTTCCTAAATCACTCCTAGTCTTGGACTGCTCATTGTATTTTTAAAGCTAAGTTAGGAGCTCTCTGAGAGGGTTCTCAGAAAGTCTGTGAATATGGCACCAGATACTGAGTCTGATCTTGGAGTGCATTGTAATGGTATATTTCCTGTTAAATGTGTTTACAGCTAATTTCTACTCATAGAAACACAGCTGATCTGGGGCTCATCTCATGCTAAAGGATCAGTCCACCTACATAAGAAAAAACAAAAACAAAAAACAAACATATTGTCCCTCTCACCTCAAGGATATCCAACTACGCAGTTAGGATTTTATTTGCACAAGCTTTGATTATCTGCCACCCAGATACAGGGAATCTATTAGTGCTCAAAGTGAGGAAAGATCAAATCATTAGCAACACTGTTTTTCAGAAACAGTATCCAGACCTGAATGTTAACAATCGATGTAACGTTCCATAGAAAATAAAAATGAAGGCTACATTTCCCGCTACATTTGAAATCCAGTGGGTGAGAATGACTCTGCTGAAGTTTTGTAAAGACATGTTCACTTGTGCCTGAGCTGCTCCATCAAGAATGAAGAGAGTGAGCTTATCTTTATTATATTAGACTCCATTTTATCAATCAGTGACTTTGTACTTTCTAAATAAGATTAATCCAAAGACAGTCATGCTTTGAACTTGATATTCTGTAAAGATAGGGTGAAAAAAGACAGTAAAATGGTGGTTTGATCATAAACATGAACACAAGACTACAGGTGCTACGTCTCCCTCTATGTGTCAGATATTGCATTACAGTGCAATTAGGGGTTAGACATAGATTTAAGTAAAGCTTGTAAGCATGTTACTAATGATTTGATGAGATCGCTCGTGCTGGGTTAACCTGAAACTAGTGACATAACAACTACTGGTTGCAGCAAAAAAAAAAAAAAAGAAAAAAAAGATAAGGACAGCATGATTACTGTCAGAGGAACAAAAAAAAAAATCACAAAACACTGAAAGTTTGCAAAATACCACAGGCACTTAAACTTTAATAAATATTAAACATTAAGTTCTTTTTCATATGTACAGATATTGTACAGAAAGATCCGTAGATGCTTTTGCAGCTGCTGCACGTCAGAGTGTACCAAAAATAACATTTTTTAGGAAAGAAAACAAACTGGCCCTCAAAGCTTCTATTTGGATAGTTAATACAAACAGGCTTTTTATCCTATTGTTATATTTTATATGTGTACTTCTTGTACATAAAAGAATGCCAAGGGACATTGCTTTTAGCAACACTTACAAAAAAAGCACCATACTTGACTGACCGTTAAAAAAGAAAAACAAAAATGCAATCAATATTTTTTTTCTCTTCACTTATTTTGTTTTCCCCCTAGCTTAATGAGATATCAAAATATATTAACAAAATTCAGGAAGCACCACATGTTTGGCAATGTCCCTCAACATTACTGTAACTTAACTTCCTGAGAGATGAGAGACCCTTTGTAGTCAGACAGACGTTTGCTTGGGAAAAGGCAACACAATTCAAGCAGTGTAAACTTTATACAATTCAATTAAACCATAACAGAACTTTGACTTTCTGATTGTATTGTATTACCATATCACTTCCAGGCCTCCAAAAGCTCCAATTTGCTGTGTGTATGGTATTCAGAGTGCTGGCCACTTAACAAGGAGACATTTTCATCCTGTCCTACAGAAGCTGTGTTATCTGTTTGTGGGGAAATGAGCTGCAGTCCTTGGCTGTAATGTAATACGGAAATGGAGATTTGGATTTTAGGTCGGAGATTTCGTTGCTCAATAAGTGCCAGTAGGAATAATACCATTTTACAAACAACATTATACCTTATCTACATCACCATTGAATCCACAAACAAGACTGTGGGTGGTTTGGGGGGATAGAAGCTTGGATTTGTAAAGTGCTGGTCAAACTGGCAAACTGGATGGACACTTTTTATCCCTTCTGTTTCTCATTATTGTATTTACACAGACGAGGCGATTTGCTTCAAATCTGCAACAGTCTGTACTCTAAAGAGCTTTTCTTTATTCAAAGCAACTGTTCAAACATTTGGCCACAGTATTTTCTCTCTGCAACAGTCCTGATTGTCATGCGAGTGATATGACACAGAGAGTTTTTTTGTGCGGAAAGGCCTGACGGAAAGCACCATGGCAGTTCAGAGGGAGTTACACAGGGCATCTCTATAAGAGAAATGAAAAGGCTTGGTCTATCATGCTGCGTGGCCTCTCTTCATCCTGAGGAGAAAGTTCCTCTTCTCCTCCAGAAGCTCCTGAATGCGTTTGTTCTTGGTCCTCTCTCGGAGGTTGACCCGTCGCTTTGGGATGAGATTGTTCTGGGAGATGTCGTTGTCCACGCCGATGATCCTGTTGTATATGCCATCGATCGAGTTGTCCTCACTGTTCTCTTCTGGTCTTTGCTGAGGTCGGGTGACAGTTGTGATGGCTGTTTTTGTTGTTGTCGGAGTGATGGTGGTGGGAGGTGAGAGTGTGGCAGGGTCTGAGGTTGTTGTGGGAACAGGGATGCTTACAGGAATGTACTCAGACAGGTCCTGCCAGGGCGAGGAAGCGAGGTCCGTCATATCCTCACTGTCGATGGTTGGGATCACCATGGTGAAGCTGTCGTCCAGCACCATGGTGTCACTGACCACTCTCCCGTTGCTGTAGGACACTGTGATGTCATCGCCACTGGGAATGGTCCCACTGGTCACTGTAATATCACCACTGCTTGTCATTGTGACATCACTATATGGCTCCGTCCCACTAGGCATGCTGACTTCTTCAAAGTTAGCGGTTCCAGCTGGTGTTACGACATCAACAAAAGTGCTGGGTGTTGTGGCTGAAGCATCCTGATACCACAGTGGAGGTTCATCTGAAGTTGCTGTGTTGTTATTGATGTACGTAACATTGATTCTGGACTCAGGCAAAGGCCCGCCTGCAGCTGTTGCATATACACTAGTGCTGGATGTGATAGTGGAAGAGAAGTACTCTCTCAGTTGAACGGGACTTGTATATGGAGTGGGAGCTGTGGTATAATATGAGGGAAATGTTTTAACTGTTTTCTTTTTTGGATTAGTCTTAGCCTTGTTCTGATCGACCTTAGCCTGAGAGTGTGTGGCATTTTTGGTACCTGGTTTTGGGATCTTTTGAACTTTTATTTGCACTTTCTTTGTAACTTTTGTCTTTGGTTGAATGTTCTTTTTGGGATTGGCCTTTGGTGGAGACTCCTTTTTGGGCGTGGGTTTGTTTTTTTTCTCAGGAGTAGCCTTCACCGGAGGTGTCTTTTTGAGAGTGGTCTTAACAAGGGGAGTCTTTTTGGGAATAGTTTTTGCCAGAGTAATCTTTTTGGGAGTAGTCTTTGGTGGAATAGTCTTTTTGGGAGTAGTCTTTGGTGGGGTAGTCTTTTTGGGAGTAGTCTTTGGTAGGGTAGTCTTTTTGGGAGTTGTGTTTGGTGGAGTAGTCTTTTTGGGAGTAGTCTTTGGTGGGGTAGTCTTTTTGGGAGTAGTCTTTTTGGGAGTAGTCTTTGGTGTGGTAGTCTTTTTGGGAGTAGTCTTTGGTGGGGTAGTCTTTTTGGGAGTAGACTTTAGTGGGGTAATCTTTTTGGGTGTTGTTTTTTCGGGGGTTTTCTGTTTTGGATTAGCATCTGTCTTCTTTTTAGGATTGATCTTTGGTGGAACATCTTTTCTGGTAGTATTTTTAAGTGCAGTATTCTTTTTAGGATTGATCTTTGGTGGAATCACCTTTTTGGGGTTTTTCTTTGGTGGAATATTTTTGGGCTTTGATTGTAACAGGGTGTCTATTTCTGGACTGCTTTCTATTGGCCTCGTCATAGTTGGGCTGGTTGATTCTGGGGAGTGTGTGGTAGGTATCGTGCCAGATGTTGGTGGACTATTTGTAGTGCTCTGTAACTGTGGGCCCGTGTTCTCATCTAGGGGATGAGCAGTAACACTGGTAGAAGTTAGAATAACTGAGGCAGTTGTCCTGGAAAAGGTAGTGGGGAGGACGGGAGTGCTGGTGGCAGCTGTAGCATGAGTGGTAAACATTTGTGTGGCACTGGGTGGGGATAGGGTTGAATGGGAAACAGCAGTGGTAGAGGCAGGAGGATGAGTGGTGGTAATTTGTGTCGTAGTTAGTGGGGAAGAGGTGGAATGAGGAACAGCAGTGGTAGAGGCAGGCAAATTAGTGGTGGTCATTTGCTTTGTACTTAGTAAGGAAGAGGTGGAATAAAGAACAGCAGTGGTAGAGGCAGGAAGATGGGTGGTGGTCATTTGTGTTGTACTAAATAAGGAAGAGGTAGAATAAGGAACAGCAGTGGTAGAGGCAGGAGAATGGGTGGTGGTCATTTGTGTCATAATAAATAAGAAAGAGGTGGAATGAGGAACAGCAGTGGTAGAAGTAGGAGTACCCTTTGTTTTCTTCTCAGGATGGATCTTTGGTGGAACAAATTTTCTGGTAGTGTTTTTTGGTGTAGTATTGTTTTTAGAATTAATTTTTGGTGGAATATCTTTTCTGGTAGTATTTTTTAGGGCCGTATTCTTTTTAGGATTGATCTTTGGTGGAATATCTTTTCTGGTCGTATTTTTTAGGGGAGTATTCTTTTTAGGGTTGATCTTCGGTGGAACATCTTTTCTTGTAGTATTTTTTAATGTATTCTTTTTAGGTTTGATCTTTGGTGGAATCACCTTCTTGGGGTTTTTCTTTGGCGGAATCTTTTTGGGCTTCGATTTTAGTGGGGCATCTGTTTTTGTACTGCTTTCTGTTGGATTTGTCATAGTTGGACTGGCTGTTTCTGGAGAGTGTGTGGTAGTTATACCAGATGTTGTTGGACTATTTGTAGTGCTCTGGAACTGTGGATCCATGTTCTTGTCTGTGTCTGGGGCAGGCAGAGGTGGGGAATGGGTAGTAACACTGGTAGAAGTTGTACTAACTGAGGCAGATGTTATGGTTAAGGTAGTGGGGAGGACAGGAGAGCTGGTGGCAGCTGGAGGATGAGTGGTGGTCATTTGTGTGGCACTAAGTGGGGATGCGGTGGAATGAGCAACAGCGGCAGTAGTGGTAGGAGGATGAGTGGTGGTCCAGGGATTGATGGTAGAAGCTATAATGGTGGTGCTGACAGCTCCGGTGGGTTGAATGGTGCTGAGGTCAGAGCTGAGGGTGCTGGTGGGTGGAGGGGCTGTAACACTGGGCAGGATGGAGGTGATGGGGGTGGATGTGGAGGTAGAGTTGGGTCGAGGCTCTGTAACGGTGGCATTGCTGCAGGACTTGCAGCACATGCGCTTGAACTCCGGTATAGAGCAGTGACGTTTGAGCACCTCCATACGACAGAACACGGAGCGGTCTCCATGACAACGCTGGCCTGTGGAGGAGAGAACAGAGAGCTGAGACTGGGTGCAGCCAGCGGTAAACACAATGAAGAGGTGTGTGTTTATGTGTCTGATTGCTCAAATATATCTTTGTACATGACAGATTGTGCAACAATAACAATATGTTACATTGACATTAGTCTTTGTGTGCATGTTGTTTATACATAAAGTACATGCATACGGGTGTGAGTGTGTGTGCTGGTTCCACACCGTGCAGAGTACAGTAGTAAAGCCAGACCATTAGCAGAGGATGCAGGAAGGAAGAGGAGAAAAACCCAAACATCAAGAGCAGTCATGAGATTAGTCCAGAGCAACTGAAATGGAAAAAGAAGGGTTGCCAGTCTTGTGTTGTAAATATAAACGTTTCAGGTAATTTTGACTTTTTCTTGCCCGTGCAGCTTCGTGTTGCCTTTGCGTCGAGTATCCCTTATGTTTTAGTTGTTCAATTTTAATCCTCTACGACTTGACTTGTACCCTTTTTGTACCATGCCAGTAAAAACAACAGCGTTCTCCTGGCAATATTTGACATTTTCTCTGACAAAGGATTTAGCCAGTGAACATTCCTGGTGAGAGAAAGATCACACTTTTTAAAACATTTTTATTGATACAACTTTGCTGTTGAGAATGACAGTAACTGAAACAATGAGATGTACGCCCCCCCCTGCTCAATATATAGATATATTCTTTTCTTAAGAAAAATAATTCAACTGTATCGAAAGTTACAAGTTCACAGTCACTTTGGTAAAACACTTCATTACTTGGAAATCAACCAGTCAATCTGTTTATCGATTGAAAAAAACAGAACATGAAGTACATAAATGATATTTGCTGTTTAAATGAAATACATAATTTCCATGATGATGTAAAAACTGGAATGGCACATTAAGTGTCATATGAAACATTTACAAAACATTAATAAAATTTCCCTGATAAATCAAAGTGCATATAGACGCAGTGCACGTAGTCCATCTGAATGTTTCTTCAACGTTAGCCAAACGTTAGCCAGCCCCACGCAGCAGGCCAGTGAAGCCACAAAACAGTTACCCATAGTATAGAATATTATAGAAGAAGATAACAGTCATGAACATTATTAAATACAGTCAACACCAATGTTATATACAGTCGCACTGCTAGGTCTGGCTTGGTCTCATACAGTCCAACTCCAGCAGAAGGAAACCTTGGATAGCTCGCTACATAGTCACAACAGAAATATGTGATCACAATACAATGACAAGTCTGAAGTGTTTTTTTTTTTTTTTTTTTCTAGATGCCATATGTGTCGATACCCTAGGCCCTTTGTAAACCCTTCGCAGTAGTCGGACATTGGTCCAACATCACCTTGGTAGGTTTGATGGTTGGCGGGTGTGAGTTTGTTAAGTTGGTTTGAAGCTGCCTCTATTCCGAGTGAAACTTTGAATGAGTAAAGCCATCTCTTTCACAGATAAATGCCATTACATTCAATCCAAGATAAGGCATTGTTCATGTGGTTAATGTTCATCAAAATAAAATGAGATCATTGGACGCTCTCAAATCAAAGTTTATGAGGTATTTCTGTATCTGATCGCAATGTGTAAAAGCCCGAATGATGAAGCTCCCATACACACACACAGACATGCACACACAGAACAGACACACATACACGCGCACACACACACACACACACACACACACACACACACACATACATACACAGACACATTTACAGACAAGACTAGTACATCTCATTCAATCACGCAATTCATTAACACACTCATCTAAGCTTACAGACACATATCCAGAGACGTAGACACACACACAGACGTACTCACATAAATACACACGCATACAGGTGATGGATGCAAATGTGCATGACAAAATGTGATCCTATCCTTAAAGAAAACAAGAAGCGACAGTAAACCACTGATCCATCTGAGAGAATGGAGAGGCAACTAACTGACCAAGTCCTGCATAATATAGGTCTAACCCCTTCCCCCCGAAACACTTTACCTTTATTAAATATTCATCTGTATTCATGTAAAATCAATAAAAAAATACACATAACAGTCAAGGATCTAAGCGATCAATAGCAGTCCAAAGGTTTTAGGCAAATAAGCTACAGCTTATTCATGGTAAAACATTATTAATATTATTGTTACTCATATAGATTTAGATTTATAGGTATATATAAATACAAATATATTTATAGATGTATTTGTTTAAAGTCTGCAAGCACAAATAAGCTGCATTTATTGAACTTTAGTATAACAGTCAAAGAGAGGATGGCTGATAATGAGGTGAAATGGGAAGCAACCTCAAGCGGTCAGACTACCCTGTTTTTTTTTCCTTTTTTTGATTTTTTAAAATTAAGCCTTCCTTCAAGATTATTCACCTCACTGTTCCCTCCCCCCAAAAAATCAAAAGGTTTACTGATGTCACTTCCTGTCCCTGTGCTGAGTTCCTGTCAATCTGAGAATGGAACGTAGAATGAGACGCCATTCTCATCCCCGAATGGAACCAGGATGTCAGATGAGCACTTTAGCAAAGATGTCCTCATTGTGACAAGATCACATTCACAATAAAGCTTTCATATTTTTTTAATAACTTTTTTTTCTATATAGATATTTATATACCTTTTCTGTTTATTTTCACACCTGTTTCTCCCCACAATGACAGTGCGCTACAAAAAGAAAAAAGCGCAGCTGCATCTCAGGAGTGGTAACCCATGACAACACGCAGCTAGCTCGCGCAAAACATGGCCGCCAAATGCAGAGGGGGGTCCCCTCACACATGAACGGCTCTTCGACACGTTCTCAGGAGGTGCCCATGAAAACCTGTTCGCCTTGCCACTTTGAATCCTTTTCACATCAAATTTTTTGTTGATCTTTTGAGTGTTCGACTGGCCAGCGGTTACAACACAATGCTCCACAAAGGAGAGATAGAGAGATAGAGAGAGAGAGACAGAGCAAGAGAGAACCAACTAGCACACACAGGAGCCAGAGACCTCCCCCCAGTCAGAGCCGTCTCAGACACAGAGAGAGAGAGGCAACATCCCCCCCCCAAAAGAGAAGCGAAAGCTTTGCCGCTCGCTCACGGGCGTGGGCACAGGCACGGGCCGTGGGGGAGGTCAGGGGGCCAGTCGGGGCCGGCCCTGCAGAGACAGGAGGACAGAGATGGGCAGGGCCCAGCAGAGGACAGACATGCAGCTGCGGCTGCCACTGTGGAGGCCAGGCTGGGAACTAATGAGGGAGGTTTTACGTGAGGAGATCTTCGGGAAGTTGGGGTCAGGGCGAGACAGCCACTGGATCAGGATGTTGCCATTCTTGTTGAGGTCTGATGAGCCCTCTGCGGAGAGAGGAGGAAAGTGATGGAGTCGTTAGGGTGGGAGGGTAACTCTTTGAACGGTTATTAATGATCATCTTCCCTGTCTTTTTTTCTACATTAATATCAGAACCTATTTGCTGAGATCTGGCAACACGGTGGCGGCACAGTGGTGCAGTGGATAGCATTGTCCCTGGTTTGAACCCCCCCCCCCCCCTTTTTTTTTACTATAAAGATGAGTCTCTCCAAAACTGCAAATAAGATCCATGTTTAACAAACTGAAATTTTAAGACCACTGCATATAAGTGAATTTGAGTGACTTCCACATGTATGGTTTGCCCCGGCAGGTTATCTGTGGGTTTGAGGTTCATTAACACTCACTGGGACATGGATCCAGGCGACAGACTCTGATGGTGTCAGGCTTACTGTCCAGACACAGGCCGATGGTGTTGTCCCTGGTGTGGCACAGAGCCTGTCTCTGCTGGGTCCCATTACCACATGTCACCGAGCACTGGAGGGAGGTACAGGACACGAACACAAACCAACACATTATAGACACATCCTGTATAGACACATAAAAACTTCACTAAAAATGTAGAACAGTACAAAGGCGTATAAAGTACACGAACATCACGACTGACTGATCGTTTTTTAATCATTACTCTTGGTTTATTGTTAGTAGTAACAGTGAAGATCACATGATCTGTTTCTCAGAGGCCTGTCAAATCTGCCAAGAATAAAGTTCTGAGGAAGTCTTGTGATATTTAAAACACCACATGTCTTACAAAAATACCAGCTGTTGGGCTTCAGTACAAAAATATCTGCACAACTATTTTCCTGAGAAAAACTCAAATAGGCCAAACATCATTTTCCATCTCCCTGACCCACGTGCGGCCGTCATACCTGCGACCACGGCCCAACTCTCCACTGGGTGGGGCAGGGGTGTCGGTTGCAGGATCTGCGGGTCTCGGGCCGCTCGTCGTTGCAGTGTTTATTGTGGATGGCGCGCGTGGTGTTGTCATCTGACGGCTGGACACAGCTGACTGAGCGGACTTGCATCCCTGTCTTTCCACATGGTTTGCTGCAGTTCTGCCACTCCCCTGTCACCCAGCTGGAGAGCATCACGGGAGAGAGAGAAACAGAGAGAGAAACAGGAGCTCTGAGGGCACTCAAAATGTCAAAATGCTGAAGTAAACAATGAAAGAGAAGGAAAGACAGCTGAATGCAGAAATGTTCACCGGCCACTTTATTAGGTACACCTCTTCAACTGCTCGTTAACGCAAATAGCTAATCAGAAACTGCTGATCTACTGGGATTTTCACACACAACCATCACTAGGGTTTACAGAGGACGGCCCGAAGAAGAGAAATATCCAGTGAGCAGTTCTCTGGGTGAAAATGCCTTGTTGATGCCAGAGGTCAGAGGAGAATGGCCAGACTGGTTCAAGATGAGGGTCCAACCCGGCACTAGCAAGGTGTACCTAATAAAGTGGCAAATGAGTGTGTGTATATGTATGTATACAATGCATACATGGGTGGAGGGCAGGGCTTCTGGTTGCAGTCTCTGGTGTCTCCTCTAGGTTTCATGTTGGATTTGTTACAGAAGCTCTTGTGGACCATCTTACTGTCGACTTTTCTTCTGCAGCCGTATCGCAGGTACTGCTTCCCTACAGCAAGAGGAAAAACAAACATTGAGTGTAAGCACCAGAAACATAAAGACAGGTATGAAAAATGCACAGTTCACAGTTTTACAAGTGTTCTCCTTGCTCTACTGTACCTCCTCCGCAGACCTTGGAGCAGTAGGACCATTTCTTTGGAGCCCACTCATAGGCACTGTCCTCTACCAGCATGTTGTTCTGAATGGCACTGTCACTGTCACTGTCCATGCTCATCATGTACTTATAAGACAAATTCACATCCTCATCTCCGTGTAATTTCATCTGGAAATAAAAGAAGTGACAACACTTAAGCTAGCTGACATTATTTCAGACAAAACGAAAGATAATGCTCGTGTACAACCAGATTCAACACTGTCATCATTTAGTTAAATGTGTACCATTATCAGAATTCCATGTCTGAGAGGACCGGTGGTCTGAAGCGTCTCCTTGTCTTTGTCATTCTCGTATTCCCACTCCACGCCCTTCTCTATGACCGAGTGGGATTCTGGGTATTCGTTTTCCCCGTTCAAGAAGAACAGTCCTGATGCCACGTTCTTTACAGCTGGAGATGAGGGAGAAATATTCATTGATTACACTGGTGAGGGGTTAGCGTGTGGGAAGGTTGTGACAAGTAGTTCACGTTGTAAATTAAAAAATGTTTAAAATGAGGTAGTAAACAAATAGAAAACTGAAGTAAAATAATTACTGTGTATGAAACGTTTGGAACTTAATTTCTGTTTTGGTTTTTCCCTCTTTGTACTAAGTAATGACTATTACTGTGTAAAGTCCTATTTACATGGGACTGTAAATAGGACCCACCCCCACCACCACATCTGTGTTTCATGCTTTGCACACATAAGCAAAGTATTTTATTTGAATTTACTGACGCTATTCCCTGAATATGATGCACATGTCATTTGTGAAACCACTCTACACAACACAGAAACTGCTCTTCTGACTGATTTGAGCTGGAGCCTCCTGCACCCAAAATGCAGCCAAAGTTTTTATTTATAATTGCCTCTGTAATATTCAACCAGGGAGAGAGGCAGAAACAAGCTCAGGAGAAAACAAAAAACCTGACTACAGCCCCAAATCTGCGAGATGCCGATTTACATGGGACTAATGTTACCACATGACCACTAAGTTTGGGGAAATATGGTTCAGCCAGCTTCAGCCTACACCTTTATGTTATTTGTTTTTCCTTTTAATTGAATGCCTTATTGTTAATTATTCCTTTCAATGTGAATTCATTTTGCAGAAGTGTTAACGATGACCAAAATAAATTGCTACTGCTACCTCTACGATCACAAATGTATACAATACAGTACATTACATACACACTGAGAAGGAAGCAGTGTACATCTGTCAAATACCTAACGTGTGTGAGGTTGCTTTCAGCTCTTGGATCAGTAAATGTCTCGCTCCTCTGGGAATTTCAAGAACTTTGAGGAAACCTGAAATGAAACACACACATCTGGTTCGTGACTCCGACATCATTAAAAGCTCCTTTTACAGTTTCCTGACTGAAAGCCTCGGCTAATCCAGTAAAGAGGCCTCGCTCATTTTTACCAAGTATCCCTACTCACAGGTTAAAACCACAGACAATTCTCACCCAGAGTAAACATGTGATTCTGGGAATTGTGGTGATGTAATGTTGGTCTGTCCTGACATCAAAGGTTAGATAATATACTAATAAACATGTGCTCATAGAGTTCTTGGCAATGCTTGACTCACATGGAAACATAGCAGCTGAGATCTCACTGAGGACATTGTTGCAAATCTTCCTCTAGAGGGCGATGTTTAGCTGAACATAACTGACTATTCGGCCACTGGCCAACTATTTATGCTGTACTTATCAGCATGATAGACAGCTGCTACACTGATGTCATATCTGTCCTAGATTTAGATCAGAGTTATTGTGATTGTTAGCGTGTGCTCACCTTGTTTCTTGGCAGTACGCGTGATGGTGTCTTTGAAGGTTTTGCAGCTGGAGTTGTCTCCTCCACACACTCCACATTTGTCCTCCTGCTTTGAGGAGCCCACCACACCATCACAGCCCACTTTCTGTTCATGAGGACATGGAAAGTTTAACGAGCGTTCATCTGACCACACGCAGCTGTCTTCCTCTCTCACACACACATGACATCACTCACCTCACATTCCCCACGCACGCACACACTGTGCGGGTCCTTGTACGAGCAGCGCGTGCCGTCCAGGACCATTCTCTGCATTAAGACAACATCTCGTGTCTCCTTGGATTTGCAATGCAGGTGGCAGCGTTTGTTAGCTGGGAGACAAAAACAAAAACACACAACGAAAAAATGACCTAATTGGCACATTTGTGATCCATGTTGATGATTTCATCTTTACAACCAACATTTAAAAAAAAAAAAAAAATACTTTCTGAATGAGCTCTTCGTGAGTCAGCGTGACGCTCTGTCTCATTGTGTCTGTCTGCATGACTCATACTACAACTACATGAGCCTCCGGAGACAAAACCTGGCAGTCCATCCCAGCGAGTGCTTCATCACGTTTATTACACATGGACATAACGCAGAGACTCTGTCTTATGGTGCTTAAAGTGACACTAATAAGCAGGTGGCAGACGTGCTACTGAAGAATTATTAAATGTGGAGAAAAACACGCTTTTCTCACGTTGATGGAAGAAAGCGCAGGAACGATGGGAGTGAACTCTACAGTGTGTGAAAATATGATAATCAAGGGAGCTCGTGCCATGTATGTGCATTATAGGTGTAATTACTCTATATTAGTGAGTCACAGTGTAGGCAGATTTATAATGTATTCACAGATTTATATATACCTCCAAAACAGTCTATATTAGCCACTCAGTCCAAGTAGCTATCAACGCCACACTATTAAACACCCTCTGTACCAGGGGTGTCAAACATATGGCCCGGGGGCTAGAACCACCCCACCAAAGGGTCCATTCCAGCCCACTAGATGATTTTGCACGCCTAATACTGATGCACCTGTGAAGGCTGAGAGGTGTCAGGTTTAAATGGTGTAAAATGCTGCCTCAGAGGCGTTTCCACTTCGACTAGAATACAGCTCTCTGATACAACAATAAAAACTTCTGTGGTCAAATTTAAAGATACTGAACAGTATGCAAAATATCGTCAACCAGCAGCTTCAGTATAATCTGTATCAGACTTCTATCTTAAAACAATATTAGTGGAACCCTGTTTCTGAGGTACTGACAAAACGTCAGACTGCAAATGGTTTGTAAGGCAGGGGAAGACTTCACCTGCTACATCAATAGCTTCTACTGTAGTGGGGGAAAAAAAAAAAAAAAAAAAAAAGCCACATGTAATGAAAGTGAGTCGTAGACTGAGTGAATGTGGAAAAACTGAGACGTGCCGTTGAATGTGCACATAATTTTTCTTAGGATATTTCAGGCTGTTTATCAATTGTTTTGTAAATGGATGAGCGTTTTAAGAGTGGACTTATTCACACTAAAAAAAAGGGAAAACTTTAAAGGGGTTGTTACTTATAGGTTGTTATGCAATGGTTTAACTAGTCCAGCCCACTTGAGATCAAACTGGGCTGTAGGTGGCCCCTGAACTAAAATGAATTTGACATGCCTGCTCTATACCATGAAAAAGAAAGGCTACTGAAAACATATTTTTAAAAACTGCTCAAGTTTTTGATAATTAACTCCCGAATGTGAGAGTTTTGTATTAAGACAAGAGTAAGGTAACTGTATTTTGTTGGAGTTACAAAAAACCCCCATCACATTACGAATACATATAGTAAAAACTGAGGTTATTAGCATTAGGTATAAAGAATGATATACCACCGTGCACATGCGCAAACATTACAAAACTTCACCAGTCACGTGTTGAACACTTTCACTGTGCGTCTGTAGATTACTGCCTGAATTTGCTCAATGAAAACTAAATTTTTCTTTCAAAATACTGAGCAGAGGACGCATTTTCGATGCTAAAAATGTTGGTTCCCCTTTTTCTTTTTTAAGCTTACATTTGTCTTACAGATCACATAAATGTGGATTTAAGATACACTATGCAGGAATTTCCTTAAAAGAAATGTAGAGACTCGCACAGAGGTCATCACTCTCAATCATCACTTATGAACCACTACAAGTGTGTTGCGGTGTATTTTCCTGCAGAGACTCTGCCCTCTGCCTGTACTTATTTTCTGTGCTTGGGTTTATGGGTGTGTACCCCCACAGCGCCGAGGTGAGGTCGGGGTTTTATAAGAAGGTAGCAACCAGGTGCCAGACCATAAGCAGCATGCATCCAAGAGACACAGCTCGGAAAAAACACAAATCTTTGGTTGGCTTTTACTTTCACTTTTGCTAGCAAGTTCATTTACAAACAGTAACTGACATTACTGCATAATATACCTTTAAGTTTAAATAAAAGTCATCTTATGTTATTTGCATATTCGGTATTGAGGTAATTCAAAGATAATTGAGAGTTATCAAGTTACGATACTTTAATACTATGATACTTGTTTTGCCTACATTTTTTTAACAGGTAATTAGTAACTGTAACAAAATATATTTTTTCAGTGACACTTCCAGTCCTGTTGAAGGGTGTACTGGACTCTAAGGGCAATGAGAATTTTCAAATACATGGATTACACATTACATTTCAACATGCAAATCAGTTTACAGTGTAGATTGAGAAGAGCGTTTTTACTTCATTTTTGAGACCCTCAAAATAAGATTTTGATGTTTTCAGAAGGTCCAAGGTGTTAAATGAAGCGTCACTGACATGTTTTGCACACTGCTCTACCTGGAGTCTAGGAGACGTCTGATCAAATCTGTGTGGAAACACTGAAAACAGGAGACGATTTCTGATGTACAATAATATAAAAAACCAAAGGGTTAAATGAATCTCTTTAAACAGCTGGTTGAACAGCCACACACACACAGGGCAGCTCACACTTCATGTCTCTTTGCTCAAGAGTCTATTACAGTATATCTGTTGACTTGGCAAACGAGCCAAATAGAGACAAAAAAGCAACAGTGTGTCAAACATCTCTAAACAAATACTACAATTTCACACTCGGAGCAGACACACTCTTTTTCTCTCCCAACACTATCTGAAGCTCATGAGATGACAGACCATGAATGGAATTCGATTTCACCTCCCTGTTCACTTTTTTCTCTCTTTCTCTCTCTCTCTCTCTCTCTCTCTCACACACACACACACAGACACGCAAATCTGTGCTCGCACGCTAACACGCATTCACAAAAAAGTAATTTGAGACTGAGAAAGCCTTGCTGAAAAATATGGCATTTAGAAATGATAAAAACGGAGAAAAACAATTTAGCAAGGCCCCTCTTAGCGGAGTGTGTGTAGCGTGACCTGCGATTAGATATGGAGACAGCTCAGCACTTTCTCTAGGGCTGCCCTTTAGTTGGATGATAATTTAATACCTATCAGGACAGCAGTGACACCTCCACTTAGAGACAGGGTGGGTCTGACAGCCACACACACATACGTTTTAAATCTTCTCAATGATGTAAAGAGGTTCTTGATATTAAGTGCTCTGATAGCTTGTCCATGTGTGCCAACTGATACATGGAGGAAGAGGGGGCTAGTGAAGTTAAAATGACATCATTAAATGGGTGGAGAGTGAGAAGACTCAGAGTTCAAAGAGGATTGTTTTCAAAGAGATTTCCAAAGAGATGGCGTGTTTTTATGGGAGGGCGTAGCCGTAGCTCAAAGTAGCCTCAGCAGGACAGCCAGATGTCAATGACCATAACAGAACGCAACCTATATATATATAAAACCCTCTAAAACCCAACCGCACTCAAAAATTATGTGTTTGCTTCCTCCTTTTGGCTTCTTTACAACTTCCACAGTGTATCATCACTTATGGTCTGTCATCCTCAGGCCGGTATCTTTATTCTGACAGCCTCTCTCTGAGTCCACCTCTCCACCAAGTTACGTCATCCCTTTCCCATCTGCGGGTGGATACTCACGGTCTGTGTGTTCATAAGGCAGCCAGTGGTGCTTGTTGTTGCTGTGGATTTCAAAGCGGGGGTCCCAAGCGTGGCATTGCTCCTCTCGGGGGTCGCTGTAGATATCCTCGCACTCATTGGTGTTGCACATCTGGAACTGGTAAGTTGCCCCCACACAGGTACGGCCTCCGTTGGCTGGTCTGAGAGGGTTGCAGCAGGGCAAAGGATGCATTATCAGTCAAAATGTGTGTTAACTTCTGAAATTCACTGGCATTTTCTCAAAAACTTTGGAAATGAAACATTTAACACTTGTACAAATTATCTTGGTTTATGTAAATGGAGCAAATTATCACTTTCAAGAGTCAGTGCAACAAATATCAGAAGTTAAGTACCAAGAACTCATCGCAGTATGCTTGCTAAAACAAGTTTGGAGAATTCTGTATAATTAAGCACAGACTGAAGACTTGCAATTCCACTCTTTTTACACACACACACACACACACACACACACACTGGGAAACACAGTTTCATACCTAGGATTGTCACAGTCGCGTGCGCGAAACTGTACCCCTCCACCACAGGTGCGGGAGCACTGGCCAAACTCACTCCATGAGCCCCAGTTTCCATCTTGCTTGATGATGTCAGGTGTCAACCAGATGCAGTGACCTTTAAAGCAATGCTGCAAAAGGCAAGACATAGTTGCTATTTGGAAACAGTGTGCCATCACATTATTTCTCTTTGACAGAATGTTTGTTAAAGAAATACTTCACTCACAAAGTTACCATTATCAGATCAGTTAAACATTTAGATCACCAAGTGAACGGAGAATCCAAAAAACGTGAACATTCTTCATGGATTGAAGTAAACGGGAACCGCGTGAAACAACAGCAAAACTACATTGAAACATCTGTTGTAAACCTTCACACAACTCTAGCGGTATAATACAAGTCTTGTTTATCTAGTCGTATACTCAGCACTTCACAAACACATGCATTTACGCCAAAATGTTAGACTATAAAACATTTCCTCCTACGAGTAGCATGCTTGTACTGACATGTCTTAAATAAGTGGTTCCCAACTAGTGGGTCGCAGTCCAAAAGTGGGTTGTGGGTCCCTTCTGTGTGGACCGAAAAGGACTTACAAATTTGTTAAGTTTATAAAACACACACTTTATTTTAAGTACAGGGAATTTCTGGCACAGAGCTTTTATTTTGAAGTGCCATTTCCTGCTGTAGATAGAGTGACTGAAGGACAGCTATTTGACAGGGACAGCTAAAGTAGCTCGACGATACGCAAGTATGACGCCAAATGTATTAAACTAGTTGTGAGCTACTGTTTTAAAACGTAATGTTTTAGTGTAAATTCAAGTGTTTGGGACGTACTGAGCATACAACTGGATAAATGACACTTTGAGAGTTTGTAAACAGATGTTTTGATATAGTTTAATTGTTGTTAAATGCAGACCCCTATGACTTCAATTCATCAAGAACTTTCTCAGTTTTTGGATTCCTCGTTCACTGAGGAGGCTTGTGAGAAAAACAATGTTATCTTCACAAATTCAAGGTAACACAGTAAAAGATTGATATACAATTGGTCACTTTGCAGGTGAAGTTTTCCTTTAAAGTAAAACTGTATAATTACCTTCCCATTCCCGCACATGGTGCCATCGATGGGTGGTCCTTTCTTGGTCTTGCAGAAGAAGGGATTGTCTGGGTGGCTACACCACAGCTGCTTACATGGGTCAAATGTGCGATACTGTGGGGCACAGAGAGAGACTCCTTCTTACAATTAAAAGCCCTACTGCGGTCAACACACTGGGAAACAGACTGGCCTTCAATAATACAACTCAACCATCATGAAACAGCTGGAATGACACTAAACACTGAAAAAAGGAAATAAAAAAAATAGAGATGAGAAGAGAAATATCACTACAACAATAACCACAACAGTGTTATACCCAACAATAACAACACCGACCCCGCACTGCGTCACTGCACTGTACACTACGCTCCACTGAGAAACACACAGCCATTCATGCAAACTAAACCAAAGGATGAGAGAGAGACAAGACTCTCAGAATGAGACGGTCCGTGGTTTAATTAGGTCACAAGGGAGGTCAGAGGGCAGAGGGCAGAAGGTTAAAAGGCCGAAAGGTTAGGTCTCATCGACCTCTAAAATGCCCCTAGACACAGATCAAGGACCAAATTCTCCTCTTTGTCTGATATGAACCATTGATGAGGATACCACCAAACTGACCCACAGTCCAGTGTCTGAGGGGCCGTGCCCTCCTCCCTCCTTTCCACAGACTTTGATACCCATCATGACCCCAGAGGACCTTTGCAGGTCGGAGGGCGAGTCACAATCAATGGCTAGACTGTGGTAGGTAATCACCAATGACATCAGACTGGAGGATCCTAAAAGCTGAAGTGAAACATGGAAAAACAGCCTCTGTTCTGGCTCAGCTTTTCCCCCCTTGCATGGGAAAGACATCTTTCCAACCTTTTCCACTCGTTTATAGTCGTGAGTGTGCCAATATAATGAGGCTCTTCCTGCCAGCGTTGCCGTGATTTAACACAGATTCTCAGGAAAAGAGTCGGGATATGATACGGTTCAACTGTTGAACTGCACCATAGCCACTGAACCAGTAAAGTCACAGTGTTTTTAGAGACTTTACAGCCACTGTCTTTAGAAATGAGCATTTTAGAATCCTGCAGACTAACGCCAAAAATATGATGATGGGTAGAACAGAGAAACAAAGTACAGTAAAAAGAAAAGTAAGGAGCAACATTACAAACAATTACTACTTCAGAGGACAAAGAGAAAAAAGAAAATCTGAGAAAACAAATGACGGGCCACATGTCTTCCGGGAGGTAGTGTTACCTTACCTGCGTTCCTGACTGGCCCGCCTTTTGTAGCTGAAGGGAATGGGTTTGACAAGAGAATACAGGGTGATCTAGCAATGTGTGCAAAGCCTCTGAACAAGCCCTTTGTCAATCAAGCAACAGCTTCCCAACAGCGTGCCACAGTGGCTTCACAGTCATAGAGTGGGTGAGGGTGACGGGGGGGAGGTAAGATGCCTGGCGAGATGCTGAAGCTGGGTGAAGCTCGTCTAACTGTGACGGTTTGCGTTTACAAAAATACTGTTTGTGACAGGCTCATGTAAAGGCACTGTGGTATCAAGGTAAGTGTTGTGTTGAAATACTCTGTAATCTTAATTAACATTAATAAGTGCAAAAAGAAATAGCTATGAAAACCAATTACCTGCTTTTAAGCAAGATGCCAATCCCACCAGTGGCCGGGAGAGGAAAGCAGAGGACATCAGAAGAATGTGAATAGCTGTGTATGTATTACTCTTTCATTACAATGCAGATCAGAGATAGATGTCAGTGCTGGGTTCAGTTCACTAGGAAAACCTTCAGAGCTCAAGAGCACCCATACAAATGTATCTTTCACAGTGAAATTCAGCAAATTCTGATTTAACTGAATAGACTGAATTCAAAGTGAGTTTAGCCCAACTCTGAAAAGCTGCTTCATCTCAGGAGATAAAGTGATGCTAAGCTTGACTGGTGGCAACTGTTGTAGAAGTTGCCTTCAGTTAGACAGTGTTAGTAAACTCTAGCTATGTTAGTAAAGTGTCTATGAGACTATGGGGATCTCTTACCGCGGTGCACATCGTATAGCCCACACCGAAGTCAAAGCGACACTGTTCGTTCATGGAGTAGTGCAAACCGGGAAGCTGGGGCAGCGATGGCCAGTTGTGGTCAAAGGGGTCGTCACGGAGACAATCATAGGAACTGCAAGAGGAGTCAACGAATCTGATTAAGTTTTACTTTCTTTATTTGTGTCCAGTTAATTATGTCAGTATGCAGTATTAAAATTAGGGCTGCAACTAACAATTACTTTCACTTTTGAGTAGGGGTGGGAGAAAAAATCAATACAGCATAGTATCGCGATATTTTCGTGTGGCAATATTGTACTGCCACACAGAGCCAAGTATCAGTTTTTTTAAATTATCTAAATTATTACAAAAACAAATTTAACTTTAGGTAGCCCGCTATAATAATATAATTGATTGCTTTTTCAGTCCACTAGATATGTTTTGCTCCTACAGTGAGATGAACTGACTGAAAACTTTATCTTACTAGATTAAACAGATGTTGCCAAAGTTTTACTTTGAGGACAAAATTACAGTTGAAGAAGGTAATAAATCACAATATATTTTATCGCAATACTCAGCTTATCGCAATATATTTAAAATTGCAATAATATTGTATCATGACTTGAGTATTGCAATAATATCGTGGATCCCCTTATGATTCCCACCTCTACTTTTGAGTTATATAATGGTTTCTTAAGTATGCTGTTTGTAACTCTGGAGCAAAAGAGCTGATTGTTGAGTCTTATTTCCAGGTTGTTAAATACTGATGCTTCTGGTTGCTGGTTCAGGCTGACTACCGGCCCAAAGCGTCAGTATTTGACGACCTGGAAGTGAGACTCAACAATCAATTCTCTCGCTCCAGAGTTACATACAGCACCGCTGAGGTGCTATAGTTTGGTCTATAACATGTTACAAAATAGTGAAAAACCTCCAGTCCCCCAAAGCCCAAGGCGATGTTTTCCGATCAGTTGTTTTGTCCAAACAAAAAGTTCAAAACCAAGAGATTTAAAATATATGATAGATAAAGATAAAGAGGGTTAAGAGGCAAATATTGACATTTGAAAAGTTTCAAACCATTGATTTTGGGCACTTTTACCTAAAACTAAACTGACTGATCAAAAAAACTGCTGATAATTCAAGTGTTGTAGGACCCTGACACCAGCAAGCCGACAGTCAGCCATTGGAGTTTTGTCACCCTATTTATTTGCAGTGTGTCATGCACAGTTGGTCCAAGTTAGACCTTGCTGGCTTTTCTTTTTTTGCTGATTCAGGATGTTGAATCGCCATGAGAGATGGCTGAGCCCTTTGGTGAGTGAAATCACTCTGATTGGTAGTTCAGCTCAGTGCACCAGAAGAGAAACAGAAGCGAGGAAAGCAATCAGTCAGCTAAAGTAAAGAGGGCTCGTGATCGAAACAAACTTGTTTTATAAGTCACTGAGCTCTTTAGCACTGCAGTTCCCAACTGGTCCAGCCATGGGCTAAATCAGTGGTTCTCAACTGGTGGTCAGTTGGAGTAGTCTTTGCTGTGTGTTCAAGTTCAACTTTTTGGCCGAGACTCAGGTGATGAGAGTTGACACAACGGTTGGCCTTTCTCGCCACAGTCTTTGATGTAGTATGTGTGGTGTGTCTGGGCCTTTAAACATAGTATGTGTGGTGGATTGCTGTGCTTAAACTTACCTAAACAAAGTATATAAAATGGATCTGATGGAAAATTTAATCGAAACTTAAAATTTGGGCTTTCTCAGCTTGAAAACCACCACCATACCATGTTGGCAGTATGACTTTGTAATATAATAACTTTAAGGATAATAACAAAATCACACAAAAAATTGCAAATTCAGTCTAAAAATATTGAAGAAAGTACTGACCTTTAAAAAACCCATATAATGAAATGGTTGTATGAGTCTGTGTGTGTGTGTGTGTGTGTGTGTGTGTGTCTTACTGAAGGTAGCGTCCCAGCTCTTGCATGCTACATCTGGACCAGTGAAAGCGGTGGAAGGCAGCTTGCACCAGCGGAGCCATGATGCTGCCCATGTGCACCTCATCTCCACAGCGGTTGCCCTGGCCATCGTGCTCCATCCCCAGCCTGCAGAGAGAGAGAGACAGAGAGTGAGAGAGGGCTCAGAGGGGAAGTGAAGGGAAAGGAGATGAACAAGTAGAGACAGATTGGGAACATGTGGGAGGAGAGGAATAACAAGGAACAAAGGGAGGAGGGGGGGTCGTATCGTAGCAGTTCTCTCATCAGATATCAGCTGAGGTGACTATTGAACCAGCACTGTAATAAATCAATACAGTCTTATAAGGGACTGCTTTGTTGTCTTTTGCTGTCGCATGAGAGCAGACTTGAAGACTTCATTATGACAAATGCACTTACACGTGTCCGGTCTCATGTGCCACTACAAAGGCAGAGGAGAAACCGTCCTCATGGTTCAAAGTGCAGCTCCTCACTGGATGGCACATGCCCGTCACTGGGGCGTAACCTAGGCAAATAGGAAGAAAGACACAATGGTCAGGATTTGTCCTCTTAGTGTTGTGTTGTTCTGAAAGCTTTAGATTGTTAAATGTAGGGCTGTATTGAATGTAATTCTTTCACGTTCAAGGCTTCTATTAAGGTTTTCGAATGCTGTAATTTTTTATGACTTCATAACCCTTCATCAATTCTCAATCTGAATAAAGTGAGTCATCAGAGTATTTTTCATTGAATGAAATTTTTTAATGAATAATGTGCTGTTAGAATGCTGCTAGAACACATCATGAATACAAGGACTGAGCGTTGCTGTGTATGTGTGTGTTTCAGAGAGTGAGAGATAGGGTAAGAGAAGGTGGAAGGTGGGCTATTGTGGGCAGTGTTTCTGTAAATTATCAATAACTTACTCAGAACGCTGATTCATCACTGTTTGACCTGTATGCCCAAACCTGTGATATTTCATCAGCCTTCCTGAACCTGCCCGACCCCCCAGTATGTGGGATGAACCGCACATCACGACTACAAAGCCACCGCTGGTGTCTGATTCAACAAATAGTATGATACTAAAAAAAACTGTGTAGCCTAATCTTTATCTGCAACTGTGCAGGAATACCAGGATTAGACAGAATTTTCAATTTAACTCCATAAAGCGAAACATGCATCAGCTTAAAATATGTGCATTCGTGGGATGAAATTGATTTTGATAAACCATACTCATTTTTTTCCCTTTAAATCAGCGACCTACCTATCCAGAGATATGCATACTGTGAACTACTTACACATAGACACACACACACAGCACTCTTTAACACATATTCACATATGTGTGCATGTTTGTGTGTCTAATCCTAACCCTAAACCGTCACCTGCCACCCCTACATATGCCAATCTCCAACTCCCTGTGTGCTTGTCTGTCCTGTACTGCCTTTAATTGTGGGACTGTGGCTGGCCCTGCTCTGCCTATTGATTTTCTGCTGCTGAAGGCTGAGCCCAAGGGCAGCTGAAGGGCTTCTGGATAGCTAGGCCACTGCCTTTAGAGGCCTCTCCCCTGGGCCTGCCTGTTAGCCTGCACTCTGCTGCACAGAAAACCACCAACCACCAAACCCACAGCGCACTATGCAGCTTTATAAGGCAGAGGAAGGAAGAGGGGAGTTTTCTGTGTATACCAAGGAGTTTAGGGTCCTCAAGAGGGTGGGCATGTACTTTGGATGTATGCGCTATGTGTTAAACAGTAAGGGTTTCATATATGTTAATGTCTTTCTTTACCCTGCATGCCCGTCGGCCCAAATTCCTGCCGTGTGAGGAAGATGGCGTGATCGTGGTACTCGGCGTCCCCTGTGTCCTGCTTCTGCTGCAGGAAGGCCCAACGACACACGTTCTCCAGACTCTGAGAGGGGTTCCCCAGTTCAATCAGACTCATGGACTGGGAGGACAGAGACACACACACATGGGAAAGAGAGAAGGTTATACATAAACAGAGAACTAAAGCTGCCTCTAGTTTCAGTTATGGTACAAAAAACATTTAATTCAACCCTGTAGGGGGCAGTGTCACAATGTTATATATTGTCAGCACATCTTGCAAATTGCTGAGGTGTACAACACACTCGAACACACACACACACACACACACACACACACACACACACACACACACACACACACACATATGCACACACCGAGGGATTCACAGTACTCACACAATAATGCTTAGGATGCTGTAGTCTTGATGGTTTCAGTAATGAACATGAAACTGAACACAGAGCTGCCTATTAATGAGTTATGCACTAATAGTCAAAAACATGTCCAATTACAGACTATTTACTTTTGATTAAATGCATAACACTGGCAACAACACTGATACCCAGATGCCAGCGATTCCTTACATTCACCTTCACCTCTCATTCCCTTCCTCATTAGGATCTCTGCTCCCCTCCCCTTCCTCCCTACACTCTGCTGTAAAAGTCTTTCCATCTCTCCCTCCACTGCTTCCTTTTTGCCTCGCTTTCTACATTTCCTTCGCCGTTTCCATAAACGCACTATGCACGGCTGAATCAAATGGCGAAGGGTGTGTGTAGCGTGCTGCAGCGAAGACATATGGCCTGCTCCTGCACAAACACCCCTTAGACAGAGTGTGCTGTACACGCGTGCGTGCTTCATCATGTTCATCAGGTGCTTGTGTGTGTGTGTGTGTGTGTGTGTGTGTGTGTGTACGGGCGGGTTTTTATGATCTTTAAAGATGTACTTGGAATGGTGTGTCATGTGTACATGTTGTGTTGGAGTGTGTGTGTGTGAAGTGTGTGGGTGTGTGGGTGCGCCTGCATTCAGGGTCACATAGCCAATCTGCAGGCTGTCTGGGTGCAGCGCTGTTGCCACGGTAATTGGGGATGATGGACAGCCAGAGCTTTGGCTGAAGCTGCATAGGGGCTGGCCCAGAATGACCAATGTAGGAGTGTGTGTGTGTGTGTGTGTGTGTGTGTGTGTGTGTGTGTGTGTGGGAGTGTGTGTTTCCACGGCTCCACTGGGACTGTGGACATGTAGAGAGGAGAGGAAGAGATAAGGCTACAGCAGCATAAGTGTATCACAGAGCACCTATCCAGCAATAAATTCCCTTGTATCATCCTGTGGGGTAATCCCTGCCCGTCTCCATTCCTGCCATCTCCTGCTTTATCTCTCTTTTTCCCTCTCTTCCACTCTTTCTCACCTCCCCTCTCCGGCACAGACAGGAAGACAGAATTACAGTCAAGAAGAAAAGGATGCTGCCCCCATCGTCCGGTCTCTTTGTTTATGAATGAGGGAGGGCTATCATTGATTGTTTATCTTTGCTTGGACTTCCCATGATTCTGTGCTGCAGCCTACTGGGAGGAAGGCTGATTGCATAACGGGCAGAGTTTCTGTGTGCTTTGGTGCTGAACTGTGAAGGCGTGCGACTTGAAAACACTCCCCTGGGATGCTGCATGCTTTTAGTTCCTCTTTTGCTCAGTCCACTGGAATAACAGGCTCCGGGCATCAGTGCGTGCTGATGAGTGCGTGTGTGTGTGTGTGTGTGTGTTTGTTTATAAGTGTGCGTGTACGACTTGGCTGTGCTTACTGTAGGTACTTAAAGCGATTGTGGAAAAATCCTAGTATCAAAGATAGCGTTGATAGAGAGACAAGGCATACACTTTTCAGGAATTGCATCTCAGTCGACTTTTCAGCAGAGCTCACGTCTCGTCAGGTCTTACCTTGCCGTAGCCCAGCATGATAATTCGCACCAGCACCACGTTGATCTTTGCTCCCAAAGACTGGTCATGGTAGATTTCATTCACCTGCAGTCACATAGAGAAACACAAGACAGAAGTCTCAGTACAAGAAATTAAAAAGCATTCACTCAAGGGTGTGTAAGTTAGAGATCAGTGATAAGCCATTAATGAGGGCAAAGTTTGAATTTCCTAATAAGCCACCAGGTCTGCTGCTATATTAGTGAGTCATACATGTCAATAAAGATGTTTTATGATAATCCATCAAGTCTGCAGCTGTAAATACTAAAGACATACTACGCATGATTGTTGGATACGAAATTGAAGGTGAAAGCCAACCCCCAGATTCCCTCCCATTTGGTGTTTCACCTCGCTTTATTGTTCTTTTTTTTCAGCACTGTTTCTCTTGGATGTCTGCTGCTTATGGTCAGGCACCTGTTCGCTACCCTTTTATAAAGCCCAGACGTCACCTTACTGATGTGAGGGGACACGCCCATAAATGTCCCGCACACAGAAAATAAGAAAAACAAAGAGCAAATACAAGCAGATAAAAAGTTACATTTTACAAATGGCTTTTGGGAGATTTATAAACCTTTCTTATATGACTTTTACCCCTTTGTACCGAAATGTGCACATGTGTGCAGGTTTTTAAAATGTGGGAAAAACCACAATAGATTGCTTTCCTATTGTCAGTAGACCAGAGGTGTGTTCACGGCTCAGCAGGTGAGTATGGCTGAAGCCCCCTCATGTACTTCAGTTGTACAGGCTGCAAAAATAAAACACTCTTTGATTCCCTCTACACACAACATATGTTTGTATCATGATGTTGTTGAATGTTATTTCTGGCCTAAACAATTCAAGTAGCATTTTAATAGGCCTCACTATCAACAACTGTTTTACACATTTATATGTTTATTTTTCGGCAATTGAAAAAACACAGTGTCACATTTGTATTGCAATGAATTGTGGGTTATTAAAACAGGGAAGTCTGCTGAATTCTGCACCCTAAGCAGACTCTCTGGAAGTCAGCAAGTACGATGAAGTCCATTTGGATTCAACTGCTTTTTTTTTTTTTCTGGTGTGTCACAGTGAGATAACAGCAGAAAGCAGCATTGAGACCAGTGAAAATGTTACAATGGTTACTTCATTTTTACTTCTCTTACTTAGTCATCTCTCTTCCAAACTCTGTGCTGACGCTTCTTGGACAGAGATGGACGGTATTTTCTAGCACGCTATTGCATCGCATGGGCAAAGGGGCAAAAATTAGCGCTGCCGATTGGAGCTAACTGAACCTGGAGCCAATAAATGCCCGTGACTACTGCAGAGTCATTTGGGAGTGAATGCCGATCGTAACCGTTCCCATTAAATACACAAGCCAGATATTAACAGGTGTTAGTTGGTCTATTTTTTCAACACGAAGGGGGCTTTATTAACCATGACTAAAACCAGAGGTTGCAAATTACAAACCTGTTATAAAGGATGCCTTATTAGGAAGAGCAAAGATCTGACTAAAGTCTCTCACCAGCAACATAGTGATATGAGAAACTAGAAGAGAAGTGAAGAGAAGAGCATGCCCCCAGAAAAAAGGGAGAAAAGGAGGTTGAGGAGAGTGCAAGAAACTCAGTTTCCCATGAGCACAGATGGAGAGGAGATGAAGGAAGAAAGATGCAAAGCAAGGAAAGAGCCTAATGCAAGGAAACAAGGTAATGTGTGACAAGGGAGATGAAGAGAGCATTATACTGGCAAAACACACAAACAAACAAACACACACACACACACACACACACACACACACACAAGGCAAGAGAGAGAGAGGGGTAAATTGGCGCAGGAGTTGAGGCCTGCTGTCCTCAGTGGCTGTGTGCGGTGCCTAATGAGGCAAAGGGATGTAAAAACAGACAGCCGTAATGAGATGGCTGATGGACACGCTGTGGAGACAGACACACACAGACTGTACACACACACACATTCACATGCACGCACAGACGAAGAACAAAATTGCAGACACACCCAGCGAGAGAAAGGTATGAGAGAGAGTTGAGAAAAAATGCTACGAATAGAGACAGAGAGGCAGAGGGAAGGAGACTGAGCGGAGAGGGGAGAGGGAGCACAGAGGCAAAGTGAGGAAAGAGAAGGAGCTAAGGAGGGAGTGGAAACGATGCGTTCTTAGAAAACAAATGTAGCGTGGAGCTGCGGGTTTTTAAAAGAAGCGGGGTGAAATTCGGAGTAATCTAATGCTGTGTTCCACGCGTGGTGTTAAGTCGGAAATTCCAGCACGCTATTAGGAAAAATGCAGCGGAGTGATCCTTCAAGTCAGAATGCTAATTTGTTAGCCACAAACTGCCTGGCATTAATTTATCTGATTACATCAACACATAAACATGGCGACTACGCAAAGGCTTAATGGCTTCACATCATTTTCAGAAACCTCTAAATAAAGTCATGTTTGATCGTCAGTATCGGCCCTTGTGTTATTAGAAACATCTGGTAAATGACTGAATATACTAATTAACCCCCTAAAATATAAAGTTTAAAGTTGCCAGCATTCCTAGCTAGCTCGCTAATGTAGTTAAATGCCACTAAAATTAGCGGTTTCGGTGGAGGCTGCATTTTACGTCAGGAGAGTCGGACCTTGTGGGCATCCGTGTGTTTGTTTCCAAGCTGGAACACTAGAAGCAATGGAGGCTGTCATTAGTCTGTGACAGTACTGTGACTGGGACTGTTTGACCTTCAAATGGGAATGGAACAGAGGGAAAGAAGAGAGCAATACGTAAGGTAGTGATCATCAGGCACTGGAAGGCAATGCAACCACATTAAGAGTGCTCCAGCTATTTTGGTACTGCACTTTCACAAAGTCAAGGAACTTGCAAGAAACAGTCAGTGGTCACATCTTTGAAACTCCAAGCCAAAACTGATTTGTCAAGTACTGTCCCACAGACTCAACAAAGCTGAGATCCATTGTCCTGTGCAATACCTGTAATTCCTGCAGGATTATAACTGAGACATATTCCTGAGGGGCTTTTCATATTCCCAAGGGACTTTTTTGTAGTACAACTTTTATTTGTAATATTCTGACATGGATGGGACCTGCTAAAAAAATGTCTCAAGGGATCTATCTTGATGTAATAACTTATTATGTATGAAAGATTCTTCTGTTGCTGTTTTACAGCCTCATCTGCAAAGTAACTAGTCACTATACACTCATCAGGCCACTTTATTAGGTACACCTTGCTAGTACCGGGTTGAACCTCTTTTGCCTTCAGAACTGCCTTAATTTTTCCTGTCATAGATTCAACAAGGTGCTGGAAACATTCCTCAAAGATTTTGGTCCATATTGACATGATAGCATCACACAGTTGCTGCAGATTTGTCAGCTGCACATCCATGATGTGAATCACCCGTTCCACCACATCCCAAAGGTGCTCTATTGGACTGAGATCTGGTGACCCAAAGTGTGCCAAGAAAATATCCCCCACACCATTACACCACCACCACCAGCCTGAACCGTTGATACAAGGCAGGATGGATCCATGCTTTCATGGTGTTTACACCAAACTCTGACCCTACCATCTGAATGTGGCAGCAGAAATCCAGACTCATCAGACCAGGCAACGTTTTTCCAATCTTCTATTGTCCAGTTTTGGTGAGCCTGTGTGAACTGTAGCCTCAGTTTCCTGCTGTTAGCTGACAGGAGTGGTACCTAGTGTGGTCTTCTGCTGCTGTAACCCATCTGCTTCAAGGTTGGACATGTTGTTGGTTCAGAGATGGTCTTCTGCAGACCTTGGTTGTAACCAGTGGTTATTTGAGTTACTGTTGCCTTTCTATCATCTTGAACCAGTCTGGGAATTTTTCCTCTGACCTCTGGCATCAACAAGGCATTTTCGTCCAGAGAATTGCCGCTCACTGGATATTTTCCCTTTTTGGGGCCATCCTCTGTAAACCCTAGAGATAGTTGTGTGTGAAAATCCCAGTAGATCTGCAGTTTCTGAAATACTCAGACAAGTCTGTCCGGCACCAACAACCGTGCCACATCCAAAGTCACTTAAATCACCTTTCTTCCCCATTCTGACGCTCGGTTTGAACTTCAGCAGGTTGTCATGACCACGTCTACATGCCTAAATGCGTTGAGATGTTGCCACGTGATTGGCTGATTAGCTATTTGCGTTAACAAGCAGATGAACAGGTGTACGAGGTGAATGTATATATATGTCTATGATAAATGTAGTGGGATGAAAGGTACGATATCTCCTTCTGCAATGTCATTAGTTGAAATATAAAGTGGCATAAAATGAAAAAAAAAAACAGAAAGTACAATTTACAACAATGTGGTGACTCATTTATTTTGGAAGGCTACAATCACATGACCAACGTGCTGACGGGATTAAAGAAGGAAGCAGTCCTAAGCTGCCCGTTAAGGAGGCAGGTTAAGTGGCTGATGGTCCACAAAACAGACTTTCCCCAGGAGACTGACTTTGAATGAGCTGTGAGTCATTTTAAGGTACATCCTCCCTAAACCTGACCACACTCTCTTTATTTGCCCAAATCAGACCTCCGTAACCTCGCGTTCGGTGTGTAACTTGATGTTAAGGACAAACATGGGTTGCATTTTTGTAGGACATCATATGAACGGTTACATGAGGATGCTTTGACTTGTACCCTTTTACCTTCCACAACTGTACAACGTACAAAGTTGAGAGGGAGAAAGCTATGGTGTTAAAATGAATCTTATTTTTTTAATATCCTTTCAGTGTTTGATAATGAGCTTCAGTTCCTGAAATGAAGGACGGAGGAGTAAGGGACGAGTTTTAGAGTGAGGGACACGAGAGAAAACAGGGAGGGAAAAGTTTTCTTTCAGCGACCTTCAGTCCCACGTTTTGGATGCTCCTTTTACACACTGAAAAAGATACGGAGTTGCTAAGCAACCACCAAACAAAGACAGAGTTCTGTTGTCTTCTCAGTTTGACCCTGTCTGAGACTGTTGGTGTGTGTGCGTGTGTATGTGAGACTGAGTGTGTAAGCAGTTTTCATCTTGCCTGTCTGTCTGGCTACCTACTGGTATTTCTGTCTCATTCGGTAACATTTGTCTCACTCCCTCGTTATCTTGGCAGGCTGAAGTATACGTGAGTAAGTGACACATAATGACTCCGTGTGTGTGTGTGTGTGTAGCGGTGTTTGTTTGTCTGAGATGACACAGACACTTGGGTGGGTCAGTTCACACTTGGCCTGATCCGGCCCGTTTCCTTGACAACTGTTAGGCCAATTAGGGGTGGCTGACTTCCAGGTGACCCCAACACTACAATGTCCAATCTAATGAGACACACAAACACACATTTTCCGCGGAGTAATGTCATTTCGCTCTCAACTTTAGCTTCATGTGTCACTTGCATACAGTTGGACACTTTGCAGACATGCGCTGTACACAGATATGGCATTATTCATAAGCCCAAACACACCCATATACTCACACACACGCGCAGCAACACACAGTTCCTTGTTAACAACTCTACAGGCATGTCTCTCATTAATGTTATTGAAGGGCGACGCCAGGTGTCATTACTTACCACCTGGGCTACAGGTAACCAAAGTGATAGTAGTAGAGTTGCCCAGCTGAGTGTGTGTGTGTGTGTGTGTGTGTGTGTGTGTGTGTGTGTGTGTGTGTGTGTGTCTGACTGTCTGTCTGTGTAGTAACTAATGCAGGCCTAGAGGTCAGCAAGGCGCAAAATCATTACTATCAGATAAATAATGCAGCCACGGCCTGTCACTTAAACAGGCACTGTGTAGGAATCTCTCCCATCTAGTGTTGAGATCGTATATTGCATTCCAACGGATAGCACACTCTAGCACCTCACTGTTTCAAACGCGTATTGCAACAGCTGTAGCTGCTGTGTACCAAAAAGCTATGATAACATTGATGAAACCATGTCATCCGATTCTTCATGGAGTATTCATTCAGGCTCCTACGCAGACACACGTGACGCGAGTTGACAAACCCCCTCCTGGGCCATGCTGGCTGTGTTTACAACGTAGGACTGTTGGGGCGGATGTAAATTGAAACAAACTAATCAGGTCTTGTCTTTTTACAACTGACAAGTGGCTCAAACTCACAAACCTCATCCCTCTCCACGCAACACTGTGTCGCAACACTGCAACACTGTGCCGCTAACAGCTGTTAGCCGCTGTTAGCTGTGATTCTCCTTCAGCAGCTCTCTCCACCTGGGAAAGGCTACCCCAATGTTGACCCTCGTTTTTTGAAATCGCCGGTCACGTTGCCTTTTTGCCTTTTTTCAAATGCACCGGCACTTGTGATTAGCCTGCTTGCTGCTGCTTTTCATCACTCTACCTGCAGGCGGAAACCGGAAACCGACAAGTGAAAACGCGAAAGGCGATTCCATATTTCTCAAGTATGTCCCTGTATTTTCAAGATAGCGCACGTACATGATGAGACATCGGTCGCAATGTATATGTAAATGAGAATTTCGGAGCATACGGACATACTTAGATATGCTGATGGAGGTAAATACACATGTGCCTTTAACACTGCAAGTGGGAGGACGAAATGAAGAGAGACTGTGGGAGAAAAATGGCAAAGGAGCAGTGAGAAGTGAATTAAAGTCAGTAACTGTTTAAACATATATTGTAGGTAAGATTAAAGTGTTTAACCTATAAATGGATAATAAGGATTTTGTTGTATACGTGCATCATAATTGGAAATATAGACCTCGTTCTACTCATGTTTACAAACAAAAGTCGTGTAATAAACCATAAGCGGCGTCAGGAAACATTAATAACCTCAATTCTGCCGTTGTTGGTCTGCATTTTTACAACCTGTTAATCAGATTGTTTTTTCAGTGTCAGTGTTGGGTTCCAGATTCAATTAAAATCTGAAGCATGAAAGAGAAGAGGGGGCACAGAGATGTTAAGTGTGTGAAGCAAAGCATTTCTCTAAAAGTGAGAATAAGGGAGGGATAGTTCACACTGGAACCCAAGAACGAGAGACACGAGCGCTTCTGTCTACTTTTAATCTGCAGTTTGTTAGCTGCTGGCACCTCATCCACAGGTTCACACCTACGTTTAGTATTACAGTGACACCTTGCTGTACATATTCAAATGTATGTAAGGTAAGAATTAGCCTATTTCTGTCTGGATTTGTCAATTTCTTTGCTCTTACTAAGACTGAGGGGAACATACTGTAGTAGTAATAAGCTCCTAAAGGCTTAAAATACATTCAAGATAACTGTGTTATAATATGGACATTTTCACAGTGTTTCATACACCGAGCTCATGTGTTTAAATCAACTTATCATGGAGAGTGGGCTTCACTTAATAGGCAATGAAATTTTGTCAGGAAACATTTTGAAAATGTGCATTAAAAACACTCTCAGCTGCCGATGAGACAGAACTGAGTCATCAAATAAAATTTGGCTAGAGTGCGACATAAATTAGATAAGACTTTGGACAGCTTCTCTACATCTTTTTTGTCAACACACATGGGAATATTTAAAAACTGAGACCCAGGATTTTGACAGTGCTCCTTGCATATCTGTGACACCTCCAGCTAACAAGGTGTCTATTATTACCTGGACTACCTCTCCTTTCCCAGCTTTTCCTGCCACTTATTAATGTGACTTTTCACTGCCTCCAGGAGCTTTGGTAAAGACAAGACTGAACGATCTGCACCACTTCCAGACAGCTCTTGCAGAAATGATTCTTATCACATGCAGGAGGCATAAAAGTGCAGACAAAATACACCTCAGTATGCCAATATGCATCATTAAAATTAAACACACACATGTGAGCCGCCCTCACCAGCGGTGACTATCCATATCTACAGAGAGCGTGATTAACACTTAGCGGCACCTCTCGAAAGGTCTCCATTAATGGGTGAGAAAGACAGGTAGACAGACAGATCACTGTTGGCCACTAAATCTATCACTATGATGTTCGCCACAGGAAGATTACTGCACAATGGCCTCCACTTGGCATTTGGCACACTGCATATTTTACTGGATTTGCCACAACATTGTTACGACAACACTCGTGCTTTCAAAAGGCCCGTATCAGCCCACTTTGTCACCTGTGGTACAGGCCAGACCCCTGTCCTTTTCGATTTCTTCTCCTTTTTGTGTCACCTCCTTTTTCTTTGTCTCTCCGGATTCAATGATAATTGTCTTGCATTTCTGATTTTTTTTTCTTGTTTGTGTTCTCTTCTTTGTCCAAATCACACTCAACATATGTCACTCGCTGCTTAAAGGTCGACTCCATCTGCGTTCGTTTCTGTTTTTTTTTTTTCTTAATGAAATCGCCCACTCAGCTGTTAGCAACGTACGCAGTGACGTAGGTTAGAGTGCTGATGATAATAACAATAATACCTGAAAGGGTTAGTTTGAACTTTTTGAAATGTGGTTGGATGACGTTCAGCCTGCGCCCATTTTGGAGGAGCATGCAGGAGTACCACCACAGAAGCGAAGCAATGTACTGCTGTGTGTGTTTTCCTGCCCTGCCTGCTAAGTTTCAGCTGTCCCTCACCAGTCCTGCACTCACCTCACCTCATGCTCACCTGTATTCAGTCATTTCCTTCTTAGACCAGCCAAGTTCCTTTCCTCTTTGTCAGTTTGTCTTCATCTTTTGTTTCTGTTGTCTGGATTCATACATGTGCCTGCCTGCTATCACCTGATTCTGGGACTCTATCCTGTCATCTGCTGTCTGCATGTGGGTCCAGTCCTGCTACCTGCTTCTCAAAACATGGTATTTAATTAACTATAAATGTACTCCACATTTTTTTAATGTACAAAGACAGAGAGTCACGCGCTTAAAATAAACAACTTGTGCATATATTTGCATGCACATTCTCACTCATTGATAGATTGAAAAACAGTGAATAATCAAGCCACGTGGTTGGACCTATTCTTGTCCATTGATGCAAAGATACAGAGCAGGGAAGGGAGGTAAACACATGGGAAAGGAGTGGGAAGCAGAATTACCAATACACACATTTAACTCAACCTACACATTAACACACACACACACACACTTTGACACTCCTGTTGAACTTAGCAGACAGGATTTAGTGGTTTTCTATGGGAGCACTTTGATGTCTTGCAGACAGCAGTTCCACCCTCTACCCTCCGACACACGCACACGCAAATTGTCCACCTTAACCCTTAGGTTATTTCAGCAGTCATCCAAACTAACAGAAATACAGAAATTAGAGGAGGAAGATGCAGACAGTAATTACAAAAAACACGACAGACGAGTGGAAACAGACTTTGAGAAACAATGCATACACTGTTTTACAGAATAACCTCTTGTACAGAAGTGCAAGTGCTTCATTTATCCTTTACAGGAGGCCGTACAACACTGTAACAGCTGCTGCAACAAAAGACAGATGATCACTTCACTGACTTTTTCTAGGTGTGTTGAAAGTGTAAACATGAATACTCATATGACAGCCTTTCTGTCAGATACACTCAATTCAGCCTGAAAGTACAGAGAGGAATCGAGAGGATGAATTTAAGGAGAGAACAGGTGGAAGAAGGAAAAATACTGGAGCGGGAGAGGAGCTGAGGAGACATCATGACATAAAGTAAAAGGTTTTACAATGTCAAAACAGTGCCCTTATTTCAGAAAGGAAAAGTATTACTTCCTTTCTAAAAAACTCACCTGCTTATGAATACCTTTAGAGGGCACCTGTGGCAAATATATACTCTCAAGTCTGTCTCTCCTTATCCTAAATTTACCAAGCACGTCTTCCCATAAACCTGTGTCATCACTCACATTATGCTTAGAAAGTTTTTTAACATCGTTGAGGATTTGTTGCCATAAACTAACCAAGTCAGGGCGGAGTAACAATGCAAAAGAGCTCAGTGTGGAGCGACTCAGTGCTGCTGAGCAAGTGAGAGAAAGACAGAGAGGGGAAGATATAAAACAGAGAGAGAGAAAGAGAGCACACCCATCCTATAGTGAGCAAAGCAAACTTTCAAGAAGAAAGTCGCCCAGATGCCACGCGTGGGAGGCAGCCCTTATTTATTTATTTCTGTTTATCTGGCTGTCAGTAATTTATTCCGAATGTGCTGTTTAAAATACTCCTTCTCCCTCTGTCTCTCCATCTCTTCCCCACAGATTAGAGGGGGGCTGCGACAGGGCTGCGTATTCCCTTCTCCTATATTGTCTAACAAATATCTAAAAGGGGAGGCAGAGAGCACAGCGGCTCTTGTTCTTTCTCAAGCGCTGAGCTGAGACAAAGAGGTGTGGTAGGATTTGTTGCTGTATGCTTGCACCTGCTTAACAGTCGGAGATTGGCTCCTTGCGCAGTGGGTCGCAATACAAGCGAACGCAAACAAGGAGCACGCACACAAACAGACGCGCACACACGTATGCGGTGGGCGCACGCGTACGAATGCGTGCAAACAGCACTCTCGCCACAGGTTTAATTTGCAAAGATTAAAGTCTGCAGTGTGTTCAGTGTCACATCAACACACGAACGCACGGACACACACACACACACACACACACACACACACACACACACACCTGGGAGTTTGAGTGCTTGGCTAAGTGTTGTTGTGGCCTGGAGCATACTGCCTGCTGTTTCTGCATCTCTCTCACTCTTTTCCTCTCTTTCAGACACACACAAACACACTCACGATGAATGATGACATGACACAAAGCCTGATGAAATGATATGTAGGAGCCCCTTCAGAGCACAAGGCACACCTAACACACACACATACACACACACTCACACTCACTCAAACAAATGAAATCTCATCATATTCAGACAGAGAAGAAAGGATTACCCGCGGCTGATTGCTGGATGAGAACATGTAGGAAGGGAATTGAATCCTCATTCAGTTGGTGTGTGTGTGTGCATGTGTGTGTGTCTGTGCGTGTGTGTGTGTTAACCTCTTTCTTTGACCTCTCTGTGACTTACTTTCCATTCAACTCAAATGGAACAGTTTTCCCATTAAATGATTTTATTTTTCAGAGGAAGACAACGAATGTCATTTTGGGACATTTGGGATGATGGGTGTGCATGAAGATGCATTTATGTTTGCGTGTGGTTGCATGTGTGATGTGCAGTCAGTGGTGGACAAAGCACTCGGGCCCATTACTTGGTTAAAGGCACTAATACCACATTGTAAAAATACTCCACTGTATTAAAAACCTTACTTAAGTAAAAGTTTGTTTTTGGATTCATCTTACAGCTGCATCTATGTGTATGTTGCATTTTTCTGCTGTAGACGTGGTTGCGCTTATTTTAACTTCTTTATTTACTGCTGGGCGGTTTGGTCCACAGCAATGTGTCATAATGCACAAGTTTCAGAGGTTTTAAAGAAACACCTTAAGTGAGTGTGCGGCTGCTGTTTTGTTGTTTTTTAAGGCTCTAAGTTCAGCTCAAGCACCTCTTTAAGTGTTTTGCTACGGATGAGCGGTGGCTTTTTTCCACAAAGAAACACCTTAAAACATGGCTCAAGACAAACCAGTCATATGATCACTGACTTTTCTGGGACTATATCATGCATATTTTGTATGACGTTTTATAGGTGATGTACCGCAAATTTGCAAACGGTTTTGCTTTTAAGTCACTGAATTGTACTGTATTGTTTTTTGTATTGTATTGCAATGGATGAAAATTGACCTTTCACTAAGCCCCGCCCCTTTTTGATGGTCCGACAAGCTGTTGGAGTAAGCATGGAGCCCACACTGTAACTAACTGCACTCCCTGAAGAAATATTATCATATTTTTGGAAAAATGAAGCAGTGATTCCAGAGAGAAGCAGACAGAGGGGTCTACAGTCTGTGTTTGAAGGATATATCCAGGATGTCAAACTGACTCAGCAGCAACAACAGGTTAAAAAGACAAAGATAGTTAGAAGCTAAAGCCGAACTATAGGCTACAGATCACAGTGTAAAAGTGAACCACCACATCACTGCTGATCGCCACACAAGACAATGAATATAAAGGGAGACTTTGCTGATATTGAACCAGCTGTGTGGCATCACAGTGTGTGCAGATGAACAATGTTTGGCTTCGCCCCCGTGCCGCTGCCAGCACCCAGACCTCCGCCACTGGATGGGCAGGGATCTCCAGGGGAAGTCAAACAACGTTCATCTGCGCACACTGTGATGACACACAGCTGGTTGAATATCAGCAAAGTTTCCCTGCTTCCCTTCACTGGTTCCTGTACAGCAGGGTCGGTCTTTGTTTCACTGTTATAATCATTAATAAGCAAAAGCAGCATGTGTATACATTCAGTAGGCTATATCTTCAGTGGCTAGCTAGCTGATCCTACACTTTTAAGGGTTTGATTCTGGTTTTGGAACAGGGAAGAAACGTATATCTTTTTCCAACCTCTCCAGGTAATGAGTATCATTAATACATGACGTGCCCCAGGCACAACATTTAGCTCCAAATCCACAAAACACACACACAGCCTGAAAATGAAGGAAATCTGAAACAAGTGCATTGGAGTCAATGGAGCACAGCTGTGTTGATGTTGGACCCTGGTCTGAGCTGGCCTGATGCTACATTATGACTGATTAGCAAAGGGTCAAATGGCTATGTACCCATGACTAACTCTAGCTCAACAGTTGTATTGTGCATGACCCCTGTTAAATAAACTAATAAACATAACTATGCTATGAGATCATCATATGTTTGTGGCATCGCTGTCCCGTGATGATGCATTTTCCAGCTGATCCAAGATGGTGTGTTAATAGTTTATTCATTTTAAGAAGACAACGGTTTTTTTTTTAATTTTAACAACAAAATTCAAATGCATTTTTTAAATTTATTTTCACTGGACATAAATAGTATAAAAATATTTAAATAAGTTACTTAAGATGTCAGATCATTTAAGTGGAGTGAAAAGTGCAATGAAAAGTGCCTCTGAGACGTGGTGGAGTAGAAGTTGTATAGAAGGGAAATACTCAAATAAAGTACAAGTACCTCAAATCTGTACTTAAGTAGTACAGCACCTGAGTGAATGCACTAAGTTACTTTCCACCACTGTTGATGTGATCCCTGAGATTTCAGCTTCTAAAGTAACCTAATGGGTCTAGTTTCGCAGATCGGGCGCGGCGGGGACGCAGCGCACCTGCGCTTCGCCAACTGGGTGTGGCCAGGCAGATTTTGTAAGTTTGGCACACCGTGCGCCTGGCGCAGCTACTCCTCTATCCCACCTCCGTCCCTCCTACCGGCGCAAGTTGCCTCTCCTCGCCCTTAAATGCGCCACGCAAAGGTGTAATGAGAGTTTACTCAATTCGCCACGGCAGAAGAGAGCAGCAGCGTCAGACGGCCAAACTCCTCCCAGGACGAAACTTATGTTTTGGTCCGGGAAGTCTGCTCGTAGTGTCCGAATATACGGAACTGCGAGCAGACCTCCACGGGCTGATGATGCAAAGGTAGCCTGGGAGGAGGTCACCACAATTGTAAATCAATGTTGCGTTTCTCTCGTGCGTGCGCACTCTCTCTTTCTCTCTCGTAGTCTCACTCTGTTTCTTTTCTTCTGACTTTTCTAAGATGACAGATGCTGAATATATACTCCCTATCTGATGCTGTGGCTGTTTGTGGTTGGCTGAGAGGAGTGTGAACTCATTAGTTTGCAGCTGTGTTAATCAAATCAGGTTGGGTTTCCATTACGCGTGCCAAACGGTGCCAATCCCCTTTGATCTGACATCAGATGTGACGGGACAGTCGATATAGAGATACATTTATGTGCTGATTGCAGATAGTTGCATTGAATAGTGTTTTTTTTGGGTATTTATTGCATCGTTAATGTGCCTGATATTCTGGAAACCTGCCTGTGAGGTTTTGGAGACGTGTGTGCACTGTCCGCCGGTCAGCCAAACTTCGGCTTACACCGGCTGCGCTCTCCCTGCGCTGACAGTAGACCTGGTTTCAGATGGCGAGCTTTTAGCGCACCTTCAGTGAAGCCTTTTGGCACGAAACTGTCACTGCACCAAGCTGGATCTGTCGACACCTCCCCCTGCTGCGCCGCCATACCCATCTCAGCGCACCTCGGTCTGCCAAACTACCAAACTGAGTGCGCCTCGGGTTGCGCTGCTCGAAACTAGCTCTGCGCGGGGTTCGCCACCCTGCGCTGCGCCGGGAAACTAGAGCCCTAAATGTCAGCAAATCACACAACAGATGCCTAATTCAATGACACATGATCTGATCAATGATTTGTGTGTGTGTGTGTGTGTGTGTGTGTGTGTGTTTGTTTGTGTCAATGTGTGTATCTAACTGCCACCATCACTTACAATGTTCATGAGTGTTAGCAGATACTTCTGGACATGCTCCTTCCCGTGAAACTGGACCACCGAGTCGTCGACGCCCAGCAGCACCTCAATGTTGTAGGCCCGTTCCAGACTCTGTCTGCGCATTCGGCCCGCTCTTGTATGGTTGATACTCTGCTCCACGCCGCGGTACAGAGACTCCAGGTCCATCAGACCACCGAGATCAGCACCTGGAGACAGAAAAACAACAGGGTTATGTAAGGTATGGAAAACTGACATATAAACTTACAGGACTGATTGAAATGTTGGTGTACAAATCTCATTAAACAGCATTCAGCTGAGGCCTAGTTCACACATACACAGGTCTTTTTAAAAACTAAAATTTCATTGTAAAAAGAAAATCCCTTTGACACAACCACTGTTTTAAAAAAAATCTGTCCAAATGAAACACAGAAACACAAATGAAACACCGTCAAGAGCATGCCACACCAACAGGTGGCGACATATCCCAATCACCCAAAGAACAAGAGGATGTTGGCTATTCATCAGCCAGAAAAAAGCTATTACTGAAGGCTACATTATGCAGCAGTGACCTCTGTAGCGCATTCCAACGCCTCTGTTTCTCAGTATAATGGAGGAGCAACTCTACATTGTACATATGTATAAACATGATATTTTGACAGATACTGTGACTGAGATGTGAGTCGCAATTTTAGTAGAATTGGTCATTTTTGAGCTTCATTTTCACCAAAAAATTAAAAAAATAAGAAAATAAAAATGATGATATGATTTTTGCTGGGGTCTGTACCAGACAAGCATGTTCCCTTACATTCCATATGATTTGTAGGCCAGGGCATCTCTGTAGCACCACAATGCTTTATTCATAACGGTGTATTGTGACATATTTTACGACTTACCATTCATTATGCAGCCCTAGTAAAAAGTCCTGCTAGCAAGATCAGAGTTAGTTCTGTTTTGTCAACGTCCGCACTGGAAATGTTGCCTCATTTGCGACGCCTCACAAGATTGACAATGGCACACACTCTGATGGTACTAACGGTCTACACGGCAACACTGAAAACTGAGTTTCTGAAAATCTCGCCCATGGATGGAGTTTGAGAAAAGGACCATTTTCAGTTACTTGAATTGCAGTTTACACATTGTCTTAAGCCCAAAACACAGACAAAAACCACCTTATAAAAAATACCTGTGTATGTGTGGACTAAGCCTAATATTATTTCAGTTTCTAAAAGAATAGGGTACTTTAATTACATGAGCATGTAACCAGCAAGGAACTTGAGCTAAACTCAAACTGAAGCCAGACTCAGGCTTACAATCATCTGCATCTTACATTCTTGATAGATCTGAACATTAACCTTTTTTTAATAGAAAGAAACAACTCACAAATTAACTTTAACATTTTCTAAACATAGGTCATATTTTTGAGCATTTTTTATTTCTTAGAGTGCTGTCAGACCTAGAGTTCGCTTGCTTTTGGCTCAGTCAGTAACTAAGTTTGAGTTGGTTCGTGTTCTCACGGCAGTATTTACAAGCGGACCAGATAAAATGCTTTGCGCGAAAAAGCTGCTCTTGATTGGTCAAAATTTCTAAGTGGGAAAAATCCAGGAAGTAAACAAAACATTGAAGAAGAGCACACTTGCAAGATAAATGTGACACTTTCTAATGTCACAATGGAGAGACAACTACGCAGGTTGATTTTAGCGCTGGTCATCGTGGACTATATTGCTGTTATTGTTCATTTTAGTCAAACCATACAGTTTGAAAACGAGGCGCGGCTCCAACTAGAAAACAATGTTTTGATACATTGGATGTGCTGAATGTGCATATTAAGGCAGTACAGGAGGAGGTGCACATTAATAATCCTCCAGGACTGTAACATGCTCATGTTTAACCCAAACAATGTGTCATGTGACTGCAGTTGTTTCGGATCGAGGTCAGAACACGTTCTCACCACAAATGAACCGCAACAGAGTTCGTTTGTAATCAGGTCGAGACCATGTCTTCAAGAAGGTCTCAGTCCGGCTGTTTTGGTGCACACCCGGGTGTGATTGCTGTGTTCACACCTGCCCAAATGAGCCGTACTTAGGGGGCAAACGATTTTGAATTCGATTGAACTGAACCAAACAGGGCATGTGTGAAAGCTCTTTCAATCATTTCCTGACAGCAGAAATTTCTGATTTGTCTGTCTGCATGTGTTTGCGTTCTTTCAAATCTGCCTCTCTCTACAGCATTACAGTGTTTTCAACGCTACTGTCATGTGTTAAGCGTGTTACACATCACCATCCATATGCACACATGTACTCATCTGAGCACTCGCATGTTGATGTCTGTGTGTCTGTTTTCTGTTTTGCCTTCCAAGACACCAGTTGACAGAATCGAGCATGTGTGTCCCTCGTAACCAGCGCTAACGGTGCGGGTATCCTACACAGATCCTCTCCTAATCAACCAAATATTTCTACTCCCATCTGAATAAAAGCAGCAGATGGTGCTTGCTAAACACATGGATTAAGACAGCTCCCTCACACAGGGGCTGCCCACCCTGCTCTTTTTCTTGGCTTGCTACATACTGGGAAAAAAAATGCTAATTACACAAGAAACTCAATTTGAGGTTATTCCATCGGAAAGTGTGCAACCTACAGCAGCCCTGATTTCTTCAGATCACTGATCACGTCTCTGGTTTGCCTTCACAGGTATGGCAGACAGTTTGCTGTTTTGTTGTTTGGACATTTCTGAATATACTGCAGCCCTGCCGACTACATGACTATATTAAGTTTTAACTGTCTAGTCTGATCCTGTTTCTCTTTCTCCTTTACAAAGCGGGAAAAGAGCCAGTGAGGATACAGAAGATAGATTGTCTTGTCTCCGGAGCCAAGGCCATCCTTTTCCTCACACGCCGTCCTCCCTCACCATTCCTTTGTCTCTCTCATCCTCCTGGTATGTAGACACAGCATGGCCTTGCTTGTATGGAAGCCATGGAAGGCCAAGTCATGCAGTCTTGAACATGAGGTCTCGGTGGATTCAACAAAGCACTATCCTCCCTGACTCCAGCCAAGGCCTCCCACAGCCAAGGATGACACACAACACCGCTCATGGAGCGGCGTGTGTGTTCAAATGTGTACGCAGGTGCTTGTGTGTGAGCGCCACGTGGACAAACACGTCTAATTGGGCCATAAATCACTGTTCCAACAGGAGCTTTGGCTAAGTTGGAGACTAACTGTAATAGATATGCTGTTTTTGACTGCGGAGCTTTATTTGGAGGAGCTGGGTGGTGAGCTGATGCAACACGTGGCACGAGGGGACAGTTGGAGCTCCAGTGTTTTGACACATACAGTTAGAGCAAGTGTTGAGCGCAGGGAAAAGAAACAAGATGCAAGAGGGAAGATAAAGGGAAGACGAGAAGAGAGGAAGAGAGATCTGCCACCTTGTCTCCCAATCAGCAAGGGGCATCCCGCTTTCCCACTCCCTCTTATGCAACGTTTCCAAGGCAACGGGCTCATGGGTAAAACAACGACCGCGTGGCTAATATTGGCTCCTGAGTCGCTTGCAGAATGAATGTGGAAGTCTGAATATGATCCCATATCTGCCCACATTCCAGTGAGTGACAGAGTACCCACACAGAAAGAGAGAGATTAATATAGAGAAAGACAACAGACTATGAGAGGAGAATTTAAAGGTTTTCACACACACTGAACATTTCTTCTCCTTGTTAGCAGGGGGAGCTGGATTTAAGGCAGTGCACTTCACAACAACCCTTGGCTTTTCCTAGTTACAGCTGCCTTTAACGAGCCTGATGTCATAACCACACCATCTGCTTTAAAAGACAGGTCCAGATATTTTTACCTTTTGCTTATGTAATGTTGAGACAAAACACGGAGAAAAAACTATTGTGTTCTCACTTTTAACTCTGTGCCTTCGCAAAATTGCAGCGCCTTGAAAAACTGCGAAAGAGACAATGCAGGGACATTGCATAACACAGGGCCACAGCTGTATGGTAAGTGGAAGGAATACGGTAGAGATAACTCAAAGTGACACTGGCAGAGTGGAAAAACAAGAAGTCACTAAACCAAAGGTTGGAAGGTGCCTGACCGGGTGGCGAGCTCTAACTGTTTAAACCTCTCCGTTTCATCGCACCTCTGTCCTTGCTTTCACTTGCTGGAAACACTATTTTTCTCTCGCTTCAGCTGTTTGGGAGCAAGTTTTTCAGAGAGAACTGCGGAGGAATAAGGTGCAAGAGAGATTGAGGGAGGCGGTGAGGGAGGCGAGAGGTAGAGCTGAGGGGTGTGATGGATGAGAGAGAGAGATGAGAAGAGACCAGAAGGACCTTGGGTGTTTTGAGTTCCGCTTCAAGCTCCTGCAGTGATGGAGAATATCGCTCTCTTGTAGAACATCCGTGTCTGTCTGTGTGACTGCGGGCGAGGCATCAGGGCGCGCCGCCGTGTTTCTCACAGCAATAGCTTACATTAGCCTCTGAAACCTAACTGTTACCAACCTACAGATAGGGGATTGATCATAACAATCTTCATTTTTTCTTGTCTCTCAGTCCCAAACCTCCTCCTCCCACACCTCTTACCTGCATGCACACACACACACACACACACACACACACACAAACACACACGCCTTCATGTCTCTTCCTGCCTGAAACTTTCCTTTTCCTGTCCTACCCACCCATTCTCAATTCTCATTTGCATTTTCTCACTCCCGTCTGTATCCCTATATACACCACCCCCCTCCGCCATCCCACACAAACACACCACCCTACATGCACACCTCCTCACACACACCGCCTTCTCTACCCCAGTATTCTCATTCAGGTGGGGTGCAGAGCGCGGCCTTATTAGGAGACAAAGGTTCTTTGTCTTTCAACCTTTGCAAAATGTCAAGAATGTCTGGTTGCCCGCTGAATACCAGGTGGAGGGGGAGAGTAAGGAGAGACTATAAACCACAACAGGAGAGAGGGAGAACGGTGATGATAATTCAGGTCAAGCCACATCTTACTATTGAGCAGTGGCCTTTGGTTTAAGGTGACTGTTTGGCAGTCAGGTGTGGCACATCGGTCTGCTCCGCATGCAGGAGCTCTACTGTATAATGACTGACTTCGACCTTAGGATGGTCACTCTGACGAGCCTCAAGGTAGGTGTGCACTAAACTGTGTGTGTGTGCAAACATCTGCTTTTGGATGAGCTTGCATGTATGTTCAGTGTATGTTCAGCCCAGTCTCTAAAAGAATATGTTGGAATTAAAGATATGTAACAGTGCACATTTTGTGACATTTTTACAGTGACATGGTTCTGACTACATGTGTGTGAGCTGACTTTGTCACTGGGAGGTGGAAAGGACGGTGGCGGTTGTGAAACCGAGGTGAGATGGGGGTTTTTTGTGCAACGTGGCACCAGTACTGGGTGTTTTTATGCAAGACATCACAGCATTTCCAGCCATAATTGTGGCACCAAAACCAGTTGTTTTGTAGCGAGACATGACTGCATTTTTAGCTGCGATTGTGGCATCTAAACCAGCTGGTTTTAGGTGAGGCATTGGGTGTTTTTTTTAGCAAGACTAACTCAGCATTTTCAGCTATAATTGAGCCTCCATCACTGCAACATTTCATCCACAACTGCTACTCCAAAACTGGGTGTTTTTTATGCAAGACATCACAGCATTTCCAGCCGTGATTATGGCATCAATCCAAGTGTTTTTTTTTGTTAGACATTGGGACATTTTCAGCTGAGATTGTGGCACCAAAACCAGGCGTTTTTTTTTAGCAAGACAATGCAGCATTTCCAGCCATAATTGTGGCTCTAACACTGCAACATTGCCAGCCACAGCTGTTGCACCAAAACCAGGTTGTTTTATGCAAGACATCACAGCATTTCCAGCCATGATTATGGCATCAAAATCAAGTTTTATTTTTTGCTCGACATTGAGGCATTTTCAGCTGAGATTTTGGCATTAAGGCCATGTTTTCTTGCAAGGGCTCTTAGCATTTTCAGCCATAATTGTGGCACCAAAACCAGCTGTTTTAAAGCAAGACATTGGGACTTACAGTAAGCACGGTGGTTGTGGCGTCAAAACCAGTCTTTTAAACCATGTGATGTTTTCCTGACCATAACTAAGTGGTTTTGTCTTCTAAGCATAACCACACGTTAACCACAGAGTTGTTAAAATGTAAAGAAATGTTAAGTCGCAACATACTCAATATGTACCAAACAAAAGAAAAAACGTGATAGATCTGTGCTTTGCAGAAACACACAATGCCAACACCTACTCTGGCAATTGGATTGGTGTGTTTGATGGACCTCCAACACAACAAAATAACTGCCACATATTTGTAACAGAGACCCTCGTGAACAGTGATTTATGTAGAAAAGTAAATTATGTAAATACAGTATTTATTCACATGGAGGAATGACAATATGGTGATGCCTGTTCAGTCTCTATAAACACTATAAATTATAAACTTTTGCCTTCGGAGGTCAAACGACATGATATTCAATTAGTTCTTTTCCCAGCCTGTCCCAGTCTTTACCCACAAGTATAATCTCACAGTTTATGGTAAAGTCTTGCAGAACTTAAAGGTAAATGCAAATAAGACTTAGAAAATAAAGCTGATGTAAAAATTGTTGGATACGGATGATTAGGGCTGCTAAATTACAAGAGATTATGTGACTTAAATGGACGACAGTGTATTTATTTGCTGTGGGGAGTTCTGGAAGAAAATGGCTTGGCTTTAGGAATAATGATAGGTTATTTGTTTCATTAATTAGAGAGATGTGTTATAAAGCTATTTGAGAAATCTGCTGGTTTGTTTCAGTTCGTACATTAAAAAGTTGCCCATTATGAAATATTTATATAATTATTATATCAACAACTTGACAGTTTGTTGCGTACTCTAGTGACTTTGGTGTTGTCTGCCTGCACACAGTCTTCCCTCAGGAGCGATGATTAAAATCTTTAGAGTTATTGTGTATTTTGGTTATTTTTTCGTATGAGTGGCAGCAGGCCTGAGGGGAGATGCTGAACTCATTAGTGTTTACCTGAGTTCAAGGCTGTCTGTCCACCTGGAGGCACAGTTATCCAACACACGTGAACTAATTTACTTACAGGCACGTCTTGGTCACATAGCTCAGGGCATGGACATCTTGTCTCTCCGGTGACAGCTTTATGGGTTGTCATGGTGATGAGTGGCTCGGACAGCGGACCGTTAACACCGCTGCTAGAATCTGGGCAGGTAGCGACATGCCATGCTGTCCCACACAGTGTTCCCATACTGAATGCTCATTATTTCTAAGCTGCCATTTGACAGCTGTAAAGGCTGCAGAGTGTGGAACACATAGTGAACTATGCTTCCAATAATCATATTGCTGTTAATTATTTAGATTGGCAATCAGCAATCTAATTTTACACGGACAGCTCCCTGAAGACCACAATAATTATTCATACATCAAGCACTGAACTTTGCCCATTTATTAATAACTGCTTTAGGTTAGGGCTGTTTATTTTTAACTGTGATTTCTATAATGCTGATGAGACATTTTGGGTGGTCGAGCCTTGGAGTTTCACGTCCGAAGAGCCAAATATTTCGGCTGATGCATTATATCTATCTGTGCTCCCCGAAGTGGAGCAGGGGACCATTTTTAATATTGCATGAAGCAGCCTTTATAATCAGCAGGCGAGAGGGCCACCTATCCTCACCGCTGCTCGGTGTGTCTGTGTGGATTTCTGGTGGTTCAGGAGACAAGTCAACCTTTAGCTCTCCCCTCTTACATAACTGTCTGTCTGTCAGAAACACACAGTTGGCTGCTGGGGAGGTGCTGTGGTGCACACCGATTCCCCCTGTGTCCTGCTGTACCATCGTTTCATTAGTGGAGCTGAATTATCTCTTCATATATTCTACAAGTTACCTACATATTCATAGTGCAAAGCCACTTAATGAAAGCCTTATTGTGCTTTGTAACTGACACAATTTACTCTCATGATTGGCCAAGTTGTCACAAATGAGCGCAAACTGAGGGGTGATATTTCCCACAATTCTCAAGCCGCCTTGTGAGCGCCTCTTGTCGCATCAATGATTACAGCAAAGAAGACCAGCGCATGTAAACATCACAAACACGTCTCAAAAGACAGTAAGACAATCATCGCCATCCGCAGAGGCAATATTGTTGGCAAAGATCAATCACGTCCCCAAACTCTCTCTCTCTTCGTTCTGCGGTTGGCTCTACGGATCTATGTAAACTGGAGAGCCTTAGTGTCCAATAAGACAGCAAAGCCAGGCTGATATAGGGCTTACTGCAGGTCTCATCCAGTCTGAAACTGACCTGTCTGCCTGTCCCTTCCTGTGTCTGTCTACATCTGCCTCAGAGAGCTAGACATTTATAAAGGTCTCTTATGAAATCAGAAAGTACGAAAACACCTCCAGCCACAACAGCACCAGCGTGCAGACGACAGCGTATGCAGACAAGGCGCATTCTTCATCTACATCTCTTACTACTGTCATATCAAGCTCCACTGCGTGTCGACTTAAAGAAAACTATGGATCAATCTTGCTGGGAAGCTGTGTGTGTGCATCAACAGGGAGATAAAGAGAGAGGGGCTGACAGCGAGGTGCAAGGTCCAGCTCCCAGAGAACCTATAAATCTCAGCTGAGACAGCTTCCCGCTGGCTTGAAGGGTTTGTGGCCCCCTTGCCACCTCTCTCCCCCAACCCTGTGTCCTCTCTCTGCCTGTCACCTCATCCTCTAATCCCATATATCAACCCTGTCTCCTAAAAATTATGTTCATACACAAGTTATATGTTTGTAGGAAGCATGATGGTGCTTGGATTATGTTTACATCAACATAAAGAGGAAATGTTTATACTGAATGTTCCTACAAAACATTCACTGTCAGCATATTTCTTTTCCCATGTAATATTTGCTCCTGCAACTAAAGCATGATGGATGTTTTTATTGTTATGTTGGGACAACTCAAAGGAGTGTGAATCCTAGGCTGTCTTTGCTTAATTTCACCCCCTTTATCTACAAGCAACTCAAATAGTGTGTGAGTAGTTGTGCTATATGCGTTCTAGGACAGCTTTTATTTAAGCTTTTGTTTCATGAGATTTAAAATTGTGAGATGACTTTTTTTTTTGATATTTTACAATAACTAGTGCAGTACCTGCTCGGATCAGGCCAATTGCCTGGCCTACAGTGATGCTGCTTGGTGTTTAGCTACTTAATGATTCACATTCTTCACCAGCTAGTTTCTTTTACCAAGATGAAACAACTCTATGCAACAAGGCCTTGAGTAAAAAGCAATAAAATCAACAAATAGTAAAACTCTTGTTTTCCGTTTCTTGTTTTCCCTGTCCTCCCTGCTCGTATCCTCATTTCCCCTCCAGTCACCCATAGCCCCAGGAAATGTCCTGTCCTGTCCTGTCCTGGCTGTGAAGTACTCAAAGAACAGCCAATGCCAGCCACCTGAGACACCCAACACCACAGTTATTATGACAGGCCAGCCAGCCAAGCATCTGTCAACCTGAGCACTGTAGGGATGAAGAGAGTGGAGATGTAGGAGGAGGCGAAGTGCAGGAGAAGGAAAATAAAAGGGGAGAAAAAGAAACACTATGGAGACAAGGTTTAAAAAAGGCACGAGGGCAGAGAGGGGAGAAATGTACACATTATTAGTGAGTAGGTGTTTTACTGTTCACATGTTATCTCAACCTGTGACAGCTTTGGTTACAATTACAACCAGTTTCTAAAGCGCTATGAAGCTGAACCCACCAAGTAATTTTCTATGTTTTATCAACATTTTTACACTAGGGGGCAGTATTTATTGATTCGCTCATTAGCACCATTTAGCAGGTGGTGAAGTCAGCTGCTTGGTAAACATTTTTTATAACAGCCAACTGACAATCAAACAGACCATTTACACGAGATAAACAGGACTCATGTCATGCTAAAATATACAAAGTGCAAATGGCAGCTCCTTGGTGTTAGTGCTTCCAACTGCCAACCTGCAGTGAAACAGAAGAGTCATACAAGGTGTGTGTCAACAGTCATGTCTAATGCATTTGGCCCTTGAAGCCCTGTTTACACTGAGCAGTTCAGTTCGGTGTGCGTATTTTCCATTACCACTGTGAAAAGTTGTGGACGGTACCAATGGAGCCATTCTGTACCATTCCCATTTTTGGTCCCCCCTCTGTTGGGGTACCTAGCACGCAGATCTGGTACTAAAAGGTGGAGCTGTTAACACTGCAGTCTGTTGATTGGTCACTCTGCTCAGGGCTGAGTTGTGGCTGGTTTTGTAACCACTGGTCATACTGTGGCAACTATAACAATAAAATGACAGGATATTTTACTGCCTCTTGCAGCAGCTGTGGTCTGAGACAGCTGGTAACTTTTAAGGTGGAACGTTTACTTGTAAAGTTGCTCAGTGCTTTAGTTGAGGACGTGAATCCATCAGCACACCTTAAATTTCAATGTAAACAACTGACAATCATTTTAGTTTTTATTGTCTCTCTTGGATAGAGATGTACCGATACCACTTTTCCTTCCCGATACCGGTTCCGATCCCTGAACCTAAGGTATCTGCCGATACCGAGTACAGATCCGATACCAGCGCGTAAAATAAAAATGGATGGGATATGAATTGTTGTATGTCTTAACTCCTTAAACTCTATGTAAAATATTAAAAAATAAATACATAATAGTAGAATGAATGCCATAAAACTTTTTTTATTATTATTATTATTATTATCCAGTGTTGACACAGATCAAGACACAGGTTAAAGTGCAGCCACACAATTTGGTAAAAAAGACATTTTAAAGGCTACAGTAGAATGCTTTTTAAACTCTGCTCCGTTTCCGCTGCATATGTGTTATGACGTGAGGCATTACGTGGTATCGGATTGGTCATAGGCTGTACTCGCCGATACCCGCTACCGTATTTTAGGCAGTATCGGTGGCATTTTTGGTACTGGTATCGGTACAACTCTACTCTTCGATGACACAGACTTTTAGTGATGAGTGGATCTTTGAACATTTGAAAATATACATATTAATGTCGATCAGATTATGTGAACTGCCTATATTCTAATCCTCACTTGGAGAAAAAAAGCATCATGGAGCGTCATTCCTGTGTGCTCCGGCTGGCTGTACTTGCCTGAGAAGGACTAAATGAACAAACCCACTACCTTCAAAGATCCCATGGAGAGAGACTCTCACTGCAGCCTGTTTTATTTTGTTCTGAACATGTCAGTGTGCACCCTCGTTCTGCGGACGATAAATGAGATACAGACGTTCCATCTATGAGGAAATACAGTGAGTGCTGGACGGAGCAGTGAGTGACAACAACCCCGCCCACATTTAAGAGTACTGTTTGCCGTGGAAATGCTAAACGGACCTAGGATCTAGGTACCATGTCTGTAGGGTTACTTTTGGCTCCAAAGGTACCATACCCAAAGTGTTTGGTGGAAACGGGGCTTTAGTGTAGGTACTATAGTCACTCCTTGTCTTTGAGGTTATTAAGGTCTCTACATCTCTCTGTCTTCCTCCTTTTGGACGCTCATTATTTGTCACAATTTCTGACAAGACAGCTCAAGGTGTCATGTCAACAACACCTGGATGTTTTGAAAAGACAACCACAAGCTGACCAGTAAATACTTGCCCCTCAGGCAAAGCAGATGGGAACAGCCAAGTAACAAAAGCTACAACAGCTCACCTGCGTGAATGGCCTACATAAACAGGTTACAGGTGTCTCAAGTCTATGAGCCTGCTGACCAGCGACCACCCACAAGTTCCTCCTTCCGCCATCCTCATCTCTTTACATTCCTCTCCCTCTTTGCTTCCTTCATTTCTTCTTTTATTCATTAAATGTACCTTTTGAAAGGGTAGATGTGGAGTAAGAGTGGGTGAGAGAGAAGGAAAGTCTATCTAAAGGTGTGAGACAATATGTATGCAAATGTTCTCACCAAGCAAGTTCACCAGCAGAGCTGAGCCCCAGCATGCCTGCCAAAGGGCGACAGGATGAAGATTCATCATCCAATATCACCTCATCATAAATGATAATGATAAACATGTAAGCCAGGCTGTAACATAGTTATAGACCATCTCTAACCCAGCTACATAAGCAGGGTAGTAAATCAGCAGAGATATCATTGTAATGTTTAAACAATTAAGGCATGGAGGACTTGAATAAGATTTGGACACAGGGTGGTGAATAAAAAATAAGAGTGTTTTGGCATTCAGGAACTGGCATGCTCTCACACCAAGAGTTATTACTGCCGAGTCTGCCCACAAACGCACAGACGGAGTTCTTTTCAATCGCACAGCGCTCGAGCCAGACGGGAGAGAATTAATAAGGCACTACAGTGTATTGGTGTTACTAAATTGGCGGTGTTTCATAACAAAGTCTTTCGGAGCAGTTATCAATTAGAAACAATTAAAAGAGCCATTCATCATTATTACAAAGCCGGCACCGTACGGGGAGCAGCGCTGACAGAGAGGCTGATAAAATGTAATCAAAACCATAATCAGCTGGCGTGCTTTAACAGAGGCTAATGTTGACAGAGCTGTGATAGGTTTATCTAAAGATCACACCTCCAACCAGCTCCTTTGGACAGAACACTGTGCATGTCTGTCAAACAAACACATGGCCACTGAAGCAAAATCTGTGCAGAAAAAAAGTGGCAACAGGGAAGAAACACAGGACAAGAACAGGTTTAAAGTCAAGCTGCGAAGACGCTTCAAAACATGCGAGAGAAATCACACAAACAAGTCCATCCTTGGTATTGTCAGTCCAGCATGTGTCCGACACTGAAGCCATGTGCTGGTCTATCTGTTGATTGACATACAGTTTCCTGCATCACATCATTCCCGGAAAACCCTTGCAAAGGCTTCCCATATTAATGTCCAGATTATCACTGCTTTGTTGGTAACCAAGAGAGATAGGATCTTAATGCAAAGATACACTGGGGGAAAGTATCCCATACGCAATATAGCTTCCAACTTCCCCAGCTCTCAGTCCCCCAGAGGCGATCGTGATGGTGCAGGGTGAGGCTACAACCCCCCCACCTCCCAGGCATATGGCTAATCAATGCGGCCTCTTCCGTGCAAAGGTAACTCTATACTTGAGGAGGGAGGATAGGGGAGCTACCAGCGCGGCCTCCCCGTCTCTCTGCCCTAATGAAGCTCCCAGGTAATCAAATCACTGCACACACAGGCAGATGGCCAATAAGGGAACAACCACCAGGGCTCTTTGATGGGATCACAACAAAGTTTTGAAACTTACAGATGAGTCACTTCTCCTCTCTCTGCATTTATTTAGTGGAATCAAAACTGATTTCCGTGTGTGGCTACATGAGTTCAAAATGCAAAATACGCCCTTAGCAGCACTGTCAGTGATGACGTTTGACACAGTGTTGTAGCCAAGACAACCTAAAACGAGACCAAGTCATGACCGACATCAGACTAGTGCGAGTCCTACAGTGCATGACAGGCATGTGAACAGAGAGACCCCTGGTTGAGCTCAAGCACGTCTTTTTGGCCTCTCCCTAATTACGTGCTACTTTTGCATTACATCTATTTTTCTAATTTCAAATTTTAGTTTTGTGTCTTTAATTTGCCATCACTGCATTTGAGTTCTAATACTGCCAGACAGCATGAGCCACTGCCCCTCCCTCTCTGACATCCCTTGTCACAGCCACCACAGTTAATGCACGCAAATCGAGCCCCCCGCAGAGCAGCATCCACGTCTCCTGGACCTGCCTTCATCGGTGACAGCCAGTCAGGTAACGATAGTGCTTGCACTGAGCCTCGCCATTGTTTGGCACTGTTATGAAATCAAACCACATTGAGTGTATGGGTATTGAAATAAATACATATACAAGTAAGTAAAATATGTCATACTGTATGTAACTTTATATTTTGTGAGCAAACACACTGCAGAGGTGAATTTTATTTTATGTGTGGGAATTTACTCTTGGTTTCTATGAGCAAAATCACTGAGAACAGAGACCAATGAGAAAACTATCATTACTGCGTAGCCACATGAAAACATGCTGATCTCTGCTAAATATGGCTTAAGATGCATTTTCATTTGGTAGACTGGACTCACTTGCTTGGGATCCACTGGTAAGGTGACTGGCAGCTGAAGCACTTCCAAGGCTTGGATGAGCATAAAAATATTCCCATTGAATCACTACTACAAAAGACCAACAGCTGCATGGAAAAAAAAAAAATCTAGATCTGGATAGAAATCCAAAGGAAAACAGTGAACATACAAACTTAATGAGAGTTAAGTTATGCTGAGTAAAGTGAAATAAATATGACACATTTGAATTTGCTACAGCTCTGATTGGCACCTCTAACTGATGTCTTCACCATGGCAACGGCCACTGAGCCTCACAGGTAGCAAAGTGCTTCGAGCAAATGACCAAATAGAAAGCAAAAATGTCACTTCTCAGAAACAAAGTTGATGGATTTATAACCAATTCATAACCTTGTAGTCACAGTAAAACAGCGCTTAGAGCTTGTATGACTTCTGTAATGTGACACATTTCTAAGTGACCTAGGATATGTGGGCGGAGTTAAGTTACAAAAGGGGGTTAAACCAAATCAAATCAGCACGTTTAACATTTTACAGTGAAAAAAACAATAGGGTGTTGATATGACACTACCAAAAAATGCTGTTTTTCTTTACATATATTCGACATATCCCATAAAGTAACTGATTATTGTTGCACAGAGATGTGATCAGAACTCAGAAAACGTATTTTTATTTAACTGTGTATCTAACATAATCCATCGTATCGTTACATTGCCCAGGAGATTTCCATGCTGCTATGGGGAAGTTTTGAAAGTAAACTATTAAAAGCTAATTAACAGTAAATAAGGAAGTATATAGGGAACCGGTGGCTCCTTCCACTTCCCTGCTCAATAAACATAATGTAACATGGCAGAATGCCATTATGGAGCAATAAGATGAATTTTATGTGGACGTCTTATGAGCAGTCACGATATTGAACTTCATGTACTGTCTGTTAAATAAACACTTAACTACTCCCTTTGGACTCATCAGTATTATCTCAACAGCACGATTAAAGCAGTGACCCTCACCATTCTCCGAAGTTTTGTCAAACTTTGAACACACAGTTATGTTGATTTCAAGGAGGATGTGGGGGATAAAAGATCTTACTATATAATGACGAAACCTCTGTCTGTGTGTGTGTCTGTGTTTTTCTCCTCACTGACTTGGTCAATCCATGTGAAATTTGGCACAGTGGTAGAGGGTCATGGGAGGATGCGAATGAAGCAATATAACATCAACTGGCCAAAGGGGGGCGCTATAGTAACTGATTGAAATTGCAAACTTTGAATGGGCATATCTCATGCCCCGTATGTCGTAGAGACATGAAACTTTGCACAGAGATTCCTCTCCTCATGAGGAACAAATCTGCCTCAAGAACCCATAACTTCCGGTTATATAGATTTTCCACCATTTTGAATTTTTTGAAAAACACTTAAAATCAATCTCTTCCTAGGAAGTTTGACCGATCTGCATGAAACTGGGTGAACATAATCTAGGGACCAATATCTAAAGTACCCTCTTGGCAAAAGTTGGAAAACTTACTAAAACTGAGCTTCTATAAGGCAATGACTTTAACTATCTGCCTTTCAATGTGCTACCTCAATTACTAATGTACAGTTTTAGCCCACTAACTATCCCACTATTGGCAATTGGTTCTAATGTACTTTCAATAAAGCAATCGTACTATCAAATTCACAAAAACTCTGTCTGAATACATTGCTCTTCTTGATGGTTTCAGTTGACTATTTAATCTGCAATTTCCTATAACCTGTATCCCAAACACACACCATGTGAAACTGTACGTGGGCAACTGTGCACTCAATGGGTATGGGCTAGTTTAAGCTGATTCCTAAAACTGTGACTACTTTGTATGGATAGGTTTTTAAATGCTTTCTCAGTGAAATATAATCTGTTTTATGTCCACATGAAACTCAAATTTAAACTAATCCCATTTGTAGGAACAATCCCCTCCGTATTATAGAATCCCCCATTAAGTAATTACCTTTCAATCAATATGGTAACAATGTCTCAATCCGAAAAACTTGGCTGAGGACAACAGTTGGAGGCTATAAAGATGAGCGGCTCAGGGGGGAGGAAACAGCCTGCTGTATGTCCTCCAGCTAGATTTAATAAAGAGAGGTTATTATAAAGGAATATTTTCCCCGCTCTCCCAATCTAGGAACTGGCAGTAAGACCTGTCTCATTCTCCTCGCTCTGCAGAGCAAGTAATACCCACTAATCCCAGACACAGAAAGAGGCTGTGGGGACGAGACAGAGGGGGAGAGACTGAGAGAGAAAGAGGGCAAGAGCTAATGTCATTATTTACAATTTTTATGCAGGATCTTTTCTTCACCCATTCACACCCTCACCCTGAGACCCCATCATGTTGCTCTATGGCTGTGAGAGAAAAATGTGTGTGTGTCCACATGTGTTCATGTGTGTGTGCTGTCACCGGAGCATGCCCAGTGTGGAGGACTAGACACAGACCAAAGAGTCGCAATCCCCAACAGTGTTCATTTAGAAGGGTTCACGCTGGCAGTATGGACACACGCACACACACACACGCATGCACACACGCACGCACGCACGCACACACACACACACACACACACACACACACACACACACACAGGAAGCTCCCAGGCCCATCCTATCCAGTGTGATGTAATGAGATATCTGCTGTTTCCCATTCGAGCCTCTTCATCCTCCACAGAGCAAAAACCACTGACAGAGAGGAGAAAAAGGAAAGGAGAGAACGGGAACCAGAGGACAAGGAACAAAATCGGATATTTCTGTTTTTGTCTTCCTCCCACTCTCTGTTTAAGGGAGTAATATGTCTCCATCTCTGTCTATCCTATTGTAATGGAGTAGGTCTCACTACGCTGCCTGAGGAAATTGCCTTATAGTCCCTCTGCCCCTCTTCTATATGTGGACACACACAAACAGACCACACACACACACTCTCATGGCTTTGGCCCCAGTGACACTGCTTAAATATTAATGACCTGGTTCTCTCTCATTAATAATAGCTGCAGCGCTGATTACTCTGTGAATACCACTGTGTGTGCGTGCGTGTTGACGTGTCCGTGTGTGCATGTACACATATGGAAGTGTGCCTACTCACAACGTGTGAGCCAAGTATTTGTTCTGCCTGTCACTGGCATATTACACCGTGAATCACTCCAAAAGGATTACTGCCATTGCATTACTGAGGTAAATTAAATAATATTGAATTACATAACGACGAGGATGTTAAAGGTTAATATTCGGTGATAAAGCCATTGTCGGTTTGTGTCATGGTGTGCGTATCGGTGGTGTGAGAGAGAAAAGGGTGTATGGACAATGTGAGCGGACACGCACACATATACACACACACACACACGTGAAAAAGAATTAAACGGGGATAATCAACACACGTAAACACACACACACACACACACACACACACGTAGATGCATAGACTTACAAGTATACAGAGACACCCACGCAGACGGGCATTCGCTCAGTTAAGCCATGCATGAGGCATGTGAGATGCAGCTGGCTTAAGCTAGCTTAGTCCTAGACACACACACACACACACACACACACACACACACACACACACACACACACACAGGGGCCAACAAAAAGCATGAGTAGACATCAGTATCCATTGGGTTGTAATGGAGAACTTTGCGTCCCCCTGCTAAGAATAGCAATACTGTAGCTCGCCATGAAAGAGGAGAGAAAGGGAGGCTGCGGGGAGAAAGAGGAGTGTGATTTGATGAGCTGTGTGTCCTTTAGTAATGATGAGTCAGCGAATTGCAGCAGCGCACGTGGTAAATGGAAAGCAATCCAAAATAAGGTAGTCACTGATTTCAATTGCACTGAATTAAAACTTTGTTTATGAAGTCATTTGCTTGTTAAGTATTTGCAAATACTTAATAATTACTATCTTATTTGGATATTAGATTATTTTACTGTTCTTACTACGGCCATGATTATTCTGCCTTTATCTGACCGGACAGTATACCAGCTGTTCTTTTTGTTTGCCGTGTATGAGTGTGTATCTGTTATGTGTGTGTGTATGTGTGTGTGTGTGTACTGTGTGTAGGTGTGTGTGCTTTGCTGAGTGCGTGTTTCCTTATGTGGCCAACAAGACCACAAAACTCCCATTTCCCTGATGAATTACACTGAACTGAATTGAGACAAGGAGGGAAAAGGCGGAAAAAAGAGCAAGAGAGAGAGAGAGAGAGAGAAGGTAATCAGTGTTTCTTTCGACTGCGATGCAGTTAGAGAGGAACTGAACATGTGTTTAGGGATCAAAAAGAAACAGCACTCCCCAATCTTTTATCACTCACTTCCACATCCATCTCTCCACCCAGCCCCTCTCCACCCCTCGAGCAGAGGCACAAGTCAGACTTCAGTTCCCCAACCTGCTGCCCACCCACCCCGGGTCTCTCTGGCCCTGACTGTCGTTACCTGCATTGTCTGGCTATTGCTGATGGAAATCATCTTATTAGCGCTGTGCTAATGTCTGCTCTGGATTCCTGGGACACTCTGGCTGCCCCTATTTTAATTGGCTGACTCTATTAATATTTCATTCATTTAAACACAGCACATCACCTTTCCCTTCGCTGGCTCTGACCCCGTGGCTGGCGGCTCGGTATGTCGGATGGGGAATATAGATGGGGGGAAATTATTTTCACAGTGACCTGCCACAATATTGCTTTGGATTTTTTTTTTTTTTTGTGTGTGTGTGTGTGTGTCAGAGGATGGTTAAGGTACGTTCTGTCAACAGTTTGAGTGAAATGAATTTATGAAGGAACTGATATTGATGGCAAATTTATGGATTACAGCAAAAAGGCCACTAATGGATTAATACTGGAAAGCTTTGGACATATTGATGTAAATGAGTACACTAATAAATATGCACAACCAGAACAGTCATTTTAAGGATGAACTGTAGGTGGTGTATACGAACCATCACAAGGATGGTGAGTTGACACCTCCTCTATTTTTGATCTGTGGAGCATGATTTTTTAAAGATCCCCCTCCACTCATAAATGTGTTTTTCTTCTGTTCATGGCCCCTAAAATGTCTGACCTTGACTGACCTTGGGGCGGCTGTGGCTCAGGAGGCAGAGCAGATCGTCCACCAATCGGATGATTGGCGATTCGATGCCCAGCTCCTCCAGTCCACATGTCGAAGTATCCTTGGGCAAGATATTGAACCCCAAATGCTCCTGATGGCTGTTTCATTGGTGTGTGAATGCATGTGTGAATGGGTGAATGTGACTTGAAGTGTAAAAGCACTATCACATTCCTCTGCTGAAGGGGGTCATGTTTGTGAGATTCAAACGTAAACTGGGCAAACTAGATTAGTTACGTCACTGATGCGAAAGTCAATCGCTTTCTACTATGGGAAGCACATTGACCAGGGAACAGACTTCAGCATTCACAACACCGGCAAACAAATCTTCAACATCAAGCGCAGAGAACTTGTCAGTAAAGATCAAGAGTTTGCATCAGCATAGTGAAAGTTTTGACAGCAAACAGAGTGTGCAGTTTTTGGATGAGAATTGGACCCAGGAGATCCCATCATGGCAGATATTATTGCTCCACAACCACTAATGCTGTGTCAGCCCCTGTCACTTTGCTTAAAAGCTAACAAGTTAATGTAGAACATGAACAATTAAAAGATGCTAATTACACTTACCACTCTGCTTAGTTACCTAGTCGCCGATTTTGGTGCACAACAGACATCTGAGTTTGGGTCTGCCTGAGGCTCAGACAAGTTTGGCTGAATCTCTGCAGTGGTTTCTCTAATGCTAATGCCAGCCATCTTGATGCACAGTGCTCTTTCACTGGTTAACCTAGCGCAAGCATTGCTGGAGAAAGCAAAAGCTAAACCCACTCCAAGCAGCGTTGGTGGGTGAAGCCTGATGCAGAATTTCTCAATAAGGGGAAAAGAACAGATCTGCTTCTTGCAGATTTATTGCAGTTTTTGTTTATTTTTTTGTGGGAAAAGCACAGCAAACAATTTTTACATACTTGAAAATGTGTCTGGAGGGAGACTTTAATCTTTTCTGGCCTGTAACTCAGTTTTCAGGTCTCAACATTCTCATAACCCCAGCAATTAGTATACAAATATAAGCAATCATTATCAGTCATGAGAGTTTGAGTATGACATCCTTTCATTTCCAAGTATTTGAAAACCCAGGCTATTTCTTATTTTTCTCAAACACATCAGTTTTAGGAATGTCCTATTATCCAGTCAGCATTTAAAGTGACCTGATATGGGGTCTAAACACCGAGGAGGAGAAACTGCTGAAGTTTGAGGGAGGGAGGGAGTCCTATAGGAGCTGTGGAGACAACTACAATGTCCAGTGGAACACAGACTTGATGATTCATAGACAGAGAGAGAACAATCCAACTTAGATGTGGATACATTTGGACACAATGAATCCGGAAAACTTTCAAGTGAGATGTGAATTCACTGCGCAGTAGCTGTAAAAATTGCAGGTGAGCACGTTGTTCACTCAGAAACACACACACACACACACACACACACACACACACACACACACACACACCTGGCAGCCCTGGGGCTACCTCCAGGACAGAACGGGTGATGGAGATGGGGGAAGGAAAGGAAAACGCAAGGAGTGGAATAAGTTGGGGAGGGTGATATAAAAAGATCGGAGAAAGAGAAGAGACACAACAACTGATTTAATTCAACAATTCATTTGGTAGTTAATTTAGAGTTTGTGCTATCATAAAATGCATCATTTGATTTACTAATGTTGTTGTGGCCTTGTTGGTTTTGAGGTTTATTTGGTGTGATAACACCGACAATGGGCTGCTTCATCATTTAACAGTACAGTTATGAATCTTTCAGTTTAGTTCTGAATCAGACATCTTCTGCAATGAGCAGGTACTATATCTGTAGAGTGCCAGAGACTCTGATGTGCACTCACCGTCTAATTTTGTGGTGTATAGTGAAGCAGGAATTTTCCTCTTGACGCTTGAAATGTCCAACAAAAGCTGCTGGAGGTTAAATACAATCACCTACTTTTTCTTATGACATTCTGCTAGCAGAATTACCGTACTAACCCATTTCTTCCCAAGATGACTACAAGGTAAGGTCTGTTATGTGTGATTGTCATCATTGTCATTTTTAGTCTACAGGTTTTGGAAAGAAAAATCCAAAGAAAGTTGTGTGAACCGTTTGTGTCTCCAGAGGAAGCTGTGCAAGGTCTGATAAATTGCCTCAAGTGATGTCACTTGAGTCAGTGTTGGCTGGGCTCTGCCCTCTCTCACAGCAGAAACGGCCATATAGCTCAACCGTGTAAGCAGCTTATCACAACTCATACCTATGTTTATTGTAAGGTGGCACTCTTTGGTGGCTCTACGTCAACGTTAACTTCTTTTGAAAACATCGTAACATAGTATGCTAGTTTGTGTACCCGACGTCTGTCATGTGACATATGACATGTCACATTAATAACAACAGTATGTAAAGCCAAAACATGATGTTTTTTCTAAACCAAACCACCTTGTTTTGTTGCCCAAATCTAACCACAAAGTTTTATAGCATAACTGCTACCATTTAATAATGTTAAGGAGGTGTTTAAAACTGCGACCACTTGGACGGTAATTTTGGAAGTAAGGGGTGATCATTTAGGTGTGAGAAAGTTTTGGCCTGAAAACTACAAGTTTAAAGATGAAAAAAGTTCTGGGGGTGTTGAGTAACAAAGACATAAGGTTACCAAACCAGTGCTGCCTGCTGCTAATCTCTGTTTACGACTAGGAGCTTGTGGTTACATTAGCCACTGATAGAACACACTTGAATTTTTGACCAAAGTGTCCGATATTGAGTTGCATTGTGGGTAATGTAGGTGGTATGTTTTGACAAGGAAGAAGAGTGGAAGTGGCAAAAGACAATATCTCAAATTCTGCTGCATTTATTTGGACCATTTTTTGTTTTTTACTGTCCATCATGACTCGAATGTTGTGGTGCTGTATCAGCGGTGTACTCTACTAACATATGTACAAGACGGTCTTATTTTACTGTGACTGTGTTGTCAGACAGTGGTTTTGGTGGAGAGTATGAAAATCTATTATTAAACTCTTGGTTATAAAGAAGGGAAAATACATTTTTCTCTATTGTGATGACAGATGCACTGGGGGAATGTCCACTCACTTTTGGGTGCTATTTTAAGAACTTAGGGTCAGCTCTGACTTACAGGAAATGCAAAGAAGATGAATTTTTTTTTCTTCCACACAACACAAAAGCTACACAGACACCTTCTCTTTCATAGGCATTTACACCAACCACGTCTTTCTGTGCAACCGTATCCTCATGTGAGCTAATATGAGATTAGAGTGGAGAGACAGAAACCAGCTTACTGAAATGTAAATCCCATGATCCCGTGTTTATTCATCATCTCACTCTGAATTTTAAATCAATGTTGGTCTCCATATGTTAGCAGAACACTCTACCTCACATGTGCTGGCTGAATTTAATCGCTTTCTTATTTTTCCTCGGTTTAGTTGCTTTTGATTAAAAAGAAAAACCATGGTGCTTGCTGCACCATAATGTACTATACACTTAACATGTGCAGCTTGGGTGTGTGAGCTGTTAAACCTGGCAGTTTGACACAGCCAGACACACAGGAGCAGGTAAACAAACACAGGTCTTATGGGTTACAACACATAATTTAACAGCTTAAAAAGTTATCAATCAGAAAATACCGCTTTCCTTATTAAAGCTATGTTTGGTAACTCTTATGAAAATAACTTTTTTGTGATATTTGCTGAAACTCAATATTTCTACTAAGTACTATATGAGACAAATAGTCTGGGGAAAAAATGAAGCTCCTCCTCGTACTTTTAATAGTACTGTTGCTAAAATCGACCGCGGCAAACCGAAAACAATCAATCAGAGCAGAGGAGTCTCTAACACAGCTGTCAATCACCTCAATCACTGTCAAACTAGGCAGCGCTGATCACGTACGAATCAAGATTCTGTTACAGCATTGCCGATTTCTCGCTCAAAAGTTTTCAGAAACATATTTCAGTGTACTGTTTAGCTGTAAAATGAGAAAGTTTGTGACCCGGCCGCCATGTTGGAAATAGGTGAGTGACGCACTGCCCACTGCCTGGACCAACTTACTCATTTTACAGCTAAATAGTACACTAAATATGTTTCTGAAAACATTTGAGGTGAGAAATAGACAACGCAGCAACAGAATTTTGATTCATGTTTGATCAGCACTCCTTAGCTCTGATTGGTTGTTCTCATTCACGTGTGCTACGGCCATTATAAGCAATACTAGGAGGCAGAGGGATTTTTCACACTGTCCCATGTACTACTTTCTGAACATTGTGAAAGTTTCAACAAATACAGCAAAAACATATATGTATAAAACTTCCAAACTGTAGCTTTAATGAAAAGTTCAGTATTTGGAAAACGCTGAGAATTTAGCACCTTATTTGAGGTCGCTAACAGACAACAGAGTGATGATACTCAAACCTGACATCGCACTAGACTTTGTTTGGCAGCCCCAAAGGTGAAAATTGGTGCTAGGAGGAATGTAAGCACAGGTAGGACAGTAATGTGACAGCTTCGGCTGCTAGGAGTTTGTGCGTACACACGTGTATGTGAGAGTCATGGCTGCTCCTGCGGCCTTTAACACCCAGTCATCTGTCATCCATCGGCTCAGCTCTGCACTGCTGCCATCTCAATCGCCTGACATAATATTGCACACACACAACACTCACTTTCTCTGTCTTTCTCCTTCTCTCTCTCTCTAACACACACACACACACACACACACACACACACACAGAAGCAGCATTTTGACAACGTGCCACCAGCACCGAGCGTGAGTGGCACAGAAACGCACACACTGTGTCCCCACAGTGTTCCCTGATTAACGAGATGGTTTGTTCTCTTCCTCAGGCCTGGACCAATCAGGCACGAGGACACAAATCTCTCCCCGCTGGTGATGCTGAAGGCCACTGGCCACTATTTATTGGCAATCTCTGCCTTGACTACCCAGACAGAGAGAGCAACACGCTTGTCACAGGAAGACACCGCCACCGTGTCTGCCGCTGTGTGTGTTTTTCATGCGCTCCGGGTAAATTCTGCCGCGGGAAATAAATACGCCGGTTAGTATCATGAAATAACAGTTTCAAGGAGCGTCGCACAAACACACACAAACACACAAGATATACTGAGGGATCTCCTCATTTATAGATTGTGTGGGTGTGTCAACAGAGAGAAAGCATTAAAGCCACAAACCCATCAAAGCTGTGATTAAAACAGATTAGAACTTCTCCACTGAAAGAATAACATCTTCTTATAACTCAACAGAATTATTCCTTCTTTTCTTACCTCTCTGGACTTAATTAGCAGGGTTTAGCAGGCTTGGTGTTTTAGCAGCTCAGCTAAACATTAGTAATTGCCGTGTTTATCCGCTTTCAGAGTAAAAATAACCCACATAGAGAGGTTGTGACAGTGTGGCTGCTTTCACCAAAGCAGTATTCCTGTTTTGTTCGCTGAAATCTGAAAACAGCTCCTCGTGGCAGATTCTTTTTTTTTTCCCTTTTTTTTCTGAAAGGCCTCGATGACAGCTTTGTTGGTGAAACATTTAACAGTGTTCCCAGCAGTTATTTTAAGAAGACTTTAATTGTTTACAGTGTTTCTCTTTTTAATGGCTTCAGCATCATATCAGCAGCTAAATTTCAGATAGTCCTGCCATGATCTTGAGCCTCTGAGGTTTGAACTAGAGTGACAAGGAGTTTAACAATAAGGCAATTTGCCTCTCATCTCCTCATCTCCCATTATACCTCTCTTATCTGTCCTCTGCTCAGTCGCTACTCACTATCCTGTTTCTGTCTTCTATCTTGTTTATCTCCCTAATAAGAGAAACCTTTGAGATCTGTGTTGACTTATTACTAGTTCATCTCCAAAGACAACAAGCAGCATATATAAGACACAGAGACACTACAGGACGCACATTCAAAACGCACTGCAAACATCCCAGGTATGCATAATTATCGTGCTCAACATTCCTAATGTAAGTAATGAAATACGAGTGAAAGAGGAGTTTGCAGAAAGTCAACAACGTCTACTACGCTCTAGTGATATCGATGCCATACAAGAATTCAAATGCAGAGAGACGTAGTGGGAGGAAACGTGGAAGAACAGGAGCCAGAACTGAACTTGGCCCGTACTGTACTGTATGTGAGTCATTCTTTGCATAGTCAGACACACTGTGATCTCAAACCTGGCGCAAAGTCATTACAGCAGGGAGGCCAGAGGGGATCAGGGGCAGGAAAAATGGGGAAGGAGTGAGACGAGTAAAGTGTAACTTAAAGTTATAATCCTTCACGGAATCAAACCTGGTTTTTGACACTATTTATGGTTGGCATTTTTTCAGTAACCATTTAATGTATTTATACTCTGCAATTTCCTCTTCATGTTGACCTAATGCGTTTCAGCGACCAAGAAGTGGTCCAACTCCTCCTTCGTTTTGCCTTTTAATTTCCTGTCTACACCAGCATTGGGATGTGTTGCATTGCAGAGATTGACATCTGCTGCTCATGATCACCTTTCACTAGATTTTACCAGATATCTGATCACCGTCATAATACAACATGCAGTGTTAAGGACTGCCAGAGCTGGGAGAAAATAAGACCGTTTATATGCCAATCCCAAAAATTTCCTTCACACAAAGGGATTCAAAGGGAACGATGCATGTACTGTAAAGGACCATTTATACTCCTTTTATGTACGAAAACAGATACATCTGATGCAAACATAAACGTCACTGCCCTTAAATTTCCATGCGTCCTTTATGGTGGCATAGATTCAGCCTATAGATGGCACTAGTTTGTAATAATGTAGACCTACCTTTTCATGAAGGCAACACTGGAGAGGAGTATATCGAGACATGTAGACAGAGAGTACTTTTCAAAATACATTCCACCATTTTTTTTTAAATGTCTTCGTCGTCTCCAATGGTTGAATCTTGCTTGAACTATGCTACTTTGTCTCCAAGATATCTGATGGTTTTGCTCAGTTTTGTCTGTATCCATAAGCTTTCAGAAAATTTGTACAAATACGGATGAAACGAATGCAGAGTGCAGACATAAGGCTCTATCCGTATACATGTCTGATGTTCAGCATTATCCATTCATCCATTTTCACCGACTTATCCAGACCGAGTCGCAGGGGCAAGCAAGCTGAGCAAAGTATTCTAGACGTCCCTCTTCCTAACAGCGCTTTCCAGCTCCTCCTGGGGGACCCCAAGGTGTTCCCAGGACAGATAAGAGATATGTAATCCCTCCAGCGTGTTCTGGGTCTGCCCCGGGACCTCATACCAGTGGGACGTGCCCGGAACACCTCCAACGGGAGGCGCCCAGAAGGCATCCTGATCAGATGCCCGAACCACCTCAACTGACCCCTTTCGACACGAAGGAGCAGCGGCTCTACTCCCTCTTTTCAGCATTAATAAGCCCTAATGCATTAGTTAGTAAATATGTACAGTTGATTTTTTCATACTATTGACCCAAGTCTCAGTCATGTGCCATGTGTTCATGGCAACTGGCTTAATATTTTACTCAATCAAGGGCCTCTTTGTGAAATCAGTGATGCTGGTCGGTGCTCCACCCACTAAATTACAAGCAGCGTCATGTTCACCCACTGATCTCTCTTCTCACAGCTATCCTGTCATATAAAACAGAAATCAACTGTCAGAAGTGTGGAGACTGGGAAGAAGTTTGTTTGTTTCTCAAAATGTTGAAATACTCATTTAAGTTACTCTTTAAAAAGAGTGCATCCTGAAAATGTTGTTTTTTGCTTACTTCCAGTGATTTGAAGGGACAGCTTACCCCAAAATCAAAAATACATATGTTTCCACTTACCTGTAGTGCTCTTTACCTCCTCGGCTGAGCTGTAATGTTAGCTAGCTAAGTAGTGCTAGGTGAGCTAGCAGTAGATGCACACTTCCTTCTGCGTGGCGATACGGCTGGCATGTCTGTGATCATGATTTCTGGAAAGAGACATTGCTGTTGAGCCTTTCAAATGTTTTTTCTTTGGCACTTTGAGCACCACAAGCCTAGTGCCATCTAGTTCCATTATATTTGAGAGAAGGCAGACATCTCTACAGCCAATATCTCCAATACTCTACAAGTCACACTAAAATAATCTACACTAATAAATACTACTGCAGGTAAGAGGAAAAAATATGTGGTTTTCATTTTGGGGTGAACTGTCCCTTTAAGTTCTCACCTTGCTGCAGCTATGTAAGAAGGCATGTCAGCACACTGTGTGATGTAGTTACAGGTGCAACAGAGCCACACCCAGCAGTAATGTTGGTCAAAGAAGAAACAAACGGTAAAACACTGCTTTTCAGCCTGACGTTAAGTTTCTTTTTAAGAATAAGCAGGTGGAGAATTGGAGGCATGGGAAGAGGTATAAAGAAAAAAAAGAGAAGGGATAAATGTTTTAATGAAGTGGGAGAGGACAGGAAGAAGAAGAAGAGGAATAGAGGTCAAAAGAAGAAAGTAAAGGGAGTGGTTAGCTTCTGTGTATGAGCAGGGTAAAAGTAGAAGACACACACATACACACACACACACACACACACACACACACACACACACTGAACACAAGCCAGAACGCTGGGGTTTGTCAGCTTGACTGGGAATCTTTTCAGAAATCTCCCATAGTTCTGAGCGATGGCAGGAAGTCTGGAGAAAGGGAAGGATCACAGGGGGAACGTGGGTAATATGCCAGGGAAGTGAACTAACTTTTCTCTGGCGTCAGCACATCTGCTGTAGAGGATGATCTATCTCCCTCACGCTGCTACAGGACGACACATATGGCAGGAGAGGTAGAGTTCGCACATAAGCTACTCTGTGACAACACACGCACACACGCAAAGATCGTGACAGAGAAGACATGCCAGCGTGCTCTTTAATTGTCTCAGTGTGATTGTGACCACAGCTGCAGAGGACACATTACATAAAAGCAAAGGGCTTTCACAGTCACTTTCAACTGACTGTGTAAACCAGTGGCTCAATTATATCTATTACACATCCATCAGACAGAGATCATCCCAGAGTGGAACAAACTGAATGCTCTACAACTGATGACCCCTCCCGTCTGGCCGTCCCAGCAGAGTAAAACTAACACTTAAAACTGACCCTGATCTGATTTATGTAGCTTTTGATGTAGTTATTATGAGATTATCAGCATGGCATTACCAAAACTTGCACTATCAAATAGGATTTGTGTAATGTAATGCCAGGCAAATCATGCTTTTTATCAACATAACAAGGAAACATTTACACTGCAAACTGTTCACTGTCAATGTATTTCATAGCTGCTCCTGGCAACTAAAGCATAACTAATATGCCCGACTGCATAAAAGGTTTTTAATACACCTTTTGTCCTTGCTCTGCCTAAGCATGCCCGAGGAACATTTTCTTTTCTGCGGCCAGTATATTTTTGTCTTGAAGAACACCTTAAGGTTGCTGCATGTGAAGCTGATTGAGCACTCAACCTCTGCGTTCTTTTTATGATTCCTGTTTTCATGGTTATGTTTCGGAAACTCACCATACAAAAACTCAGAGAAAAGATTCTCGTCTTACGCACACAGGATACATTGCACCTTCCTTAACTATAAACAAATGTTTTAGATGCATACACATTTTACAGTTAACCATTTACCAAAGTGTCACTTCTTTAACTGGAAGACATTTAATGTAATGCAGACCAGCAATGTTTCATCTAAAGCAGTGGTTCCCAACTGGTGGATTGCGGTCCAAAAGTGGGTCATGGTGACGCCCAAATGTTTCAAGTTTGTAATAAACACTTTATTTTGAAGTACAGCACATTTGCCGATGAAAGTTTTGATTCTTAAGTACTGTTTCCTGCTGTACAGTGCGTGAATAACAGACAGCTACTTGACAGCGACAGCAAACTAGCTCCACAACATGGCCAAACACATTTTCAATCCGACCTCATCACATGTTGACGTTTGGTCATGGACTTTCCACAGCCAGATACAACGTGCAAGGTACCCTGGGACGGCGTGTCAACTTTAGCCTGTTACATACTTTTTTTTTTTTTTTTTTTAAAATACACCTCTATTTTCACAGGAAATGCACCGTTTAGACGTCTAGATACAGTCTCTGTCAAAATAAATGCATTGCGCTGGAACAACATCACGAATTGACATCTTTCTTTCCTTCAACAATACACATACATGGTTGGGTTTGACAAAAGCGAACATCGGCATCCCGGGTGATAGTTGTACACATCCACCACCCCTCCCGACAACCCTACTAGGACTTTGACCACCTTAACTTTTGTTCTTGTCCCACCACGTTTCCTCCTGATGGAAACAGTAATGGCGACTGGCTACGTATCATGCTGACATGAATGCACAGCTTTTTTTTCCCTCAGTGTCTGATGCTGGAAGTCACTGCACAAGCGCTGGATTTCCATGACTTTGGGGTGAGACCAGGTTGCGTGGCCAAACACAAGTATGACGTTGCGTAATGTATTTAACCGTGTGGACCTTGAACTAATGACTGAGGAGTAATTTGGCCCTTGTGGCTGAGCCAGTTGGGAACCACTATCTAAAGCATATTGGGCACTTTAGTATAGACACATATGTGCTAGGATATCGGCTGAGATTTGCATATGTCAAACTTAGGAGATCCATTCTATCATGTTTAATTCTTTGTAGTTACACATAGGGTGGTTAGTAGAGCTGTGGTACATATTCATCCCTTGTAAAGCAATACTTCACCCACACAATGGCCTTTTATATATCATTTAGTCACGCAGTGTTACCTTGAGTTCATGAAGAAATTGGTGAACATATTGATTGAAGTGATGGTGTTCTGCATATAACAACAGCAAAACTTTATCAAAACATCCGTTTACAAACTCTCACACAACTTGTGCAGGATAATCCAAGTCTCATTTATCCAATCATATGCTCAGAACATCCCAAACACATGCATTTTTGCTTAAAAAAATTAGTATTGAAGTCTGGCTTTGAAGAGAGCATAGATAAGTTTCACTTTCTGTTCAGGGTTAATGGTAAGGTTTTAGTGAAAATGCATGTGTTTGTGAAGTACTGAGCGTAGGGCCGGTTAATGAGACTTGGATTATACTGCACGCGTTGTGTGAAAGTTTGTAAATGGATGTTTTGATATAGGTTTGATGTTAATCGTGGTCCTAAATCAGTCCATGAATCAATATGTTCGCTGTTTTTCACGGAGGCATGCATTTCTTCGCAAATTCAAGATAACATGGCATGACTAACTGATACATAAATGGTAATTTTGTAGGTGAACTATTCCTTTAAAAGGCAAGATGTGCTCCTGTTTCTGCTTGTGATAACTTTGCATGTGTGAGTGTATACACATACACATGCAAACACTTTCTGCGAGCCATAAATTCCACTCCGTTGACAGAAACAGAGTTATTAAAATTAATTGTAGGTGAACAGTCATAAACACTTACACATACGTACTGCCTCACAGAAACATGTGGTTTTGTAATCTTACTGTACATTGTTATTCAAACTCAAATCTGGCTGTGATCAAACATTTAATAGTTATAATGAATTATGCGTGTTGTAAATGAAATTGCTTTGCATTCTATTAAATTGCTATTAATTATAGTATCTAATTATGAATGAAAGGTTGTGCCCTACACAGCCTTCAAACCAACCAAGAGTAACTAAATCATATCATCGTAGCCACGATACACAGTGTGTGACAACAGCCTGCGAGCTGAAAAAACACAATTAAACAGTATCATTAGATTACAATAGCTTCAAAAAATGAAGACTAATAACCCAGCCTGCAGTTTGCCTCCTACCGTCACTGTGTTACTGTAATTGCTCCATACAAGCACACTCCATTAAAGGGTCAGGGATCAACAGCGTATGGACGACCACAACATGACCCATCTGGATTTGACAGTCACTCCGGTTCACTGGGTGCAGTAAACACAACGACAAATGTGTATTTTCAGCTGCTGCTTGGCGGGCCTCGTCTTCTCCTCCCTCTCTCCATCGTCTGATCTCTACCGCCATTCTCCACTTTTATTTGAGCTAAATCTGAACACATCAGACTAATGCTACAAGATGTATCAGCTAGCTCAGTGGGAGCAAAGAACTGACGACATAAGATGGAGATGATTGGATTTTCTCTTTGCCCCCACCCTCTCTCTAATGTCTACAAGTCCAAAGTTCTTCATCAGATGTCAAAGAAAAAAAATCATCTATAACCCGCCCTACTCGTTTTTAACCTACAGATTGTCTGAGCCATGAATTAGTTTCTCCTTGATGCTCGTGGCTAGTATTATAGCCATCGTTGAATGAAGAAGCACAGAGCTCTGTTTTATTCAATTAAACTTCCCTAGGGTGCGCAGCGGCAAATGAACTGCAGCCTAACAAACTCCCACCACCACACATCACTCTGCTAATCAGACAGCAGCCATGAGGAGCGCACTCCACCTTGACAATTTCATTCTCACCACATGGATGTCTGAGCATTATTGCCATTGTGTGTACAAGTATCAACATATTTTGTCTTTGTTTGTGGAGACTGAAAATAATCTTCTGGTGCTTTCAACCACATCACATGATCTTCATCGGCAGGTGGAGTTTGCTTAGTTTTCATGGGATGAATCTGTTGACGTGACGGATGAGTAGCTATTAGGAGTGTAAATCACCAGCTCTGTCAGGATATGATTAAGCTTTTGGAAAATGATATGAAATTTGCTGATATAACAAAGTCTGCCATGATACAATTTAGATTCAAATTAATGCAGGGGCCTGCGATTGATATTTGACAATTAGAGCTTCAGTGATTAGTTGATTAATTGATACGTCAAAATTAATTTGCAAGTATTTCGGTGATTCCATAATCGTTTAATTTTCTAAGCAAAAAAGCCAAAGATTTGCTGGTTTCAGAAGAATTTGATGCTTTTTTTGCCACGTTTTTCTGACATATTAACCAAACGATTAATCAAGAAAATAATAAGCAGTGATGATATCAGCAAATATCCTCACTGTCCTCTCCATGGCTGCTGGTTATTACCTGCCTGGTGCACTGTTTGAATGTTTAAGAAGGAGGTGTGCTTGGATGAAAATGATGACATAGACATGCCGTGGGGATTTCACAATTAAGGTGTATCTTAAAGATGGCAGTATCTATGGATGTTTTCACTCTGCATCGAAAATATTGGATCGATGATTACTGAATCGATGTATAGATCCAGACTGATGTATGGCTACACCCCTAGTAGCTATCACAAATTTAATCCAATGACTTCTTGTTTGTACCTTTAAGTGTAATACAGTTGAAAGCTCTGGAAAAATATGGTAAGTGACCCTTGAGTTACTATGTCTAAAGTCAAGAATACATTTTGATGCTTGGCTTATGAGCCAACACCGTCAAGAAGTCCAAAAAGTACTTAGAGGTGTAAATGACCAGTGTCATCACTAACAGCATTATATTGATTCCTTGGACAACGATACAATATTTGCTGATATTACAAAGTCTGCCATGATACAAATTTGATCCGATGCCATTCAGGGGTCTGCGATCAATATGAGACAATATTATATGCACATTTAACACAATCTGCTACAGAAGACGCAGGCTCTCCTTTCTTTTTTGCTTTTGGCCATAGAGATAAAAACAACTTATACATAATGTACATAGTTGTGCCCACTTACGGACAGTTAAGTTTACTTGAAATTGACTCCCCTCACACATAAAACAGCACATGGTACAAATTAACCTTCAGGGCTTTCTGCCAGAGAGACCTTTCTGGAATAAATCTTTTAATTTTCACCCAAGCCATCATCTTTTTCATAAGTCTTCAGGGTTATCTGGCTGAAAGCCCTGAAGGCAAACTTCTCCCAACAGCCATAAAACATGGATTAACACCAACATTATTTAACAAAAGCACAGAAATAACTGTCACAGTTCATGGACACAACAACTGATTTTTACTTATCTCTCATTGTTAGCTTAAGTATGTTTTTACTGCATTAATTAGCATTGCGGCTAGCAGACTTTTCCCCCCTCTACTCATAGCTTAATAAATTACATGTAACGTTATTATTTTTATTACTTATCGTTGGTTTGAGTCACTGCATCTCCCGAAAGAACAGCATGGTTAAATTTCAGCCTGCATGCATGTTTTTTTTTTAATTGAAACAAAGCAGCTAATGTTGTTGTCGTGAGAAGTTAGCGCAGTGAGATGTCCGTCCAGGCGGGTACGTGTTTACGTACGCCATGTGCTCTGCCTGTTGACTCCTATTTTCTCCATAATCAAAAATATTTCCACACTAAATTAAGTTATCCTCTTCGTCTTTCTCTTGGCTGTTTGCCATCCACCTGCTGCTATTTGCCTGTGACACAGACTTTTAAATAAAAGTGTATCCCAAAGACGATGATATAGATCAATGTTTTCATTTCGCATCCATGATACTGGATTGAACCGACATATTGATCCAGATCGATCGATCGTTACACCCCTAAAAGTGCATCAGATAAACAGCATCCATGAGTTAGGATTGCTCTCTCAATTTCTTCCCCACATTTTTGTAGTTTCGTGTTTTTGCTTTAGAACTCTTCGCAAAATACACATTTATCACAGCAGTACAGATTTTATCACAGACACTACTAAAAGGGCAAAACCACACGCTTCCACCGACTCTATGCTTTGGCACTTGAGGAACATGTTTACTCGTCAGTGAAGTAGATAACTGCTGCGCACACACAACAAACAAGACACTCAGAATGAGGAAACTGCTGTAATAGCGGTGAATGTATTTGGGTCTCCAGAGCGATGTAAGCCTCATTCACATGAGAGGCTCCATTAACCTCTGAATCAGCTGCTGTGCTATTACATTCTCTTTACACACACATTACTATATTAACCTACATGGTGTTTCAGTGAGTGGCTGCTCACACTGTGGGGAAGCTTCAACTTTGGGAAACAATATCAAAATTTCCTGCTCAAGCGTGCACATCAAGGAAGCTTATTCAGCGATGGCAGTGGCTCCCACACTTCTCTGAGGAGCGCCAGATTTAACACAGCGTGTGTGTATGTGTGTGTGCGTGCGTGCATGTGTACACAGTGTGTTTGCAGCATTGTGACAGTAGTGGGAGGAAGGAAGTCACACGCCATCTCATCTTCCATGAGCTTCTGTCCCTTAGGTTGGCTGGTTACATAACGGATGCTAACACAGAACAGTGGCCACCTCCAGGGAGGTCTGTTGCACGTAATTGTAGTCACACAGTTGTACCTGCTGCTGTGTGCAAACCCTGCATTTAAGCCTGCATGCATCAAATTAAGATACTATAATCATATATTATTTTACACTCATAGTCCAGCAACTGCACGCACACATACATTACTCACAGAACTAAAATACGAATACTTTTTGTACTACTGTGGCCTTTGTGAAGGAGTTAAAGAAAATGTAAGGAGAAAAAACACATGTCCAAGCGTACACAGCTGTATGATCTGATTATAATGCCTGAATAGGTACTCTAATGTCATCACAGACATACTGTGAGTACACTTACCCTATACTTAATCTCTATATCATGTCTCTAATCTCACTTCAGGGTTTTAAAAAGGTAAAATGTATCTGTACTGGATTAAAAATGACAATGTCTTTTACATTTTAATGTCCACAACATTTAATATTCTTTAGGATAAGGGAAAGATTATGGGTAAGACTAAAGAGGTTAGAGTTAGGTGGCACTGATTGTAGGTCTGTAACTGGATACAAACTGATCATTACAAGTCTGTTCACCAAACTGGGCTCCACACCCCTACTTTCCCCCCCGCTACGACTAATTACAAGAGATACTGGACTCAGAAAAAAAGACAGTAGACAAAATCTCTATAGCAGAATTTTGTTTTTTCTTACAGTATTCTCCTTTCAGGTAATCATCCTGCAACCTCTTCAGGGGTCCTGACTCCAGATTGGGAACAACCGCTTTGCTAATCACAACCTGAATCCAAGTCATGCACAATGATCACATTATAAAAATACAAGGACACACACGTAGCTCCGTAGCATGAATTCAACATCGGGAGTCTGGTACTGAAAATATGTACACCACATCAGAGGCAGCACTAAGGCTCAGTGTTAATCCTGTCAAAACACTATGATTATAGTGACGCTCTCTCAATCACTGAGGCTGTAATAACACTTTACCCCCTTCATCCCTCCAAGGCTTCCCCTCTCCTCCGCCTCATCCTCTCCTCACTCTCTCTTTGTCTCGCAGACAGACAGAAACCCACACACAAGACACACACGCAGACTGTGTGTGTGGGTCAGTGCAGCAGCGGTGGCTGCAGACTGGAGCAGAGGTCAGCCGCACCCTGCTATTATCCCAGGAGTCCTGCTCTGTTTAAAGGCAGCGCTGTGGCACAGTGAGTGATGGCTCAATGGAGGGCCTGCTGGGAGCTTACTAGCAGGTGAGGAGTCAGACGAGCCAGAGGGATAACACACACAGAGGGATGCAGTGTGGGCACACGCACGATACACACATACACACACACACACACCAATGGACACAGCAAAAACTGTCAGTCAGACATGAGTGAAACAGGCAAGATACAAAACCTGCAACACACACATACATGTAGGAGTGCATGAGTGTACACACACACACACACACACATATGCTGAGTGTGGTAAAAAGTCAGTCGTGTTCTCCAGGGATAGAGCCAGTGGCCACAGAGAAGGAGAGAGGAAGCAGCTGGCTGCTGAAATACTTCCCCTCCTAACACTGTAATTTCCTCCCAGAGGCACACCTGGGCCAGCACTCATTCCCACATATATACTGTATCTGTGTGTGTGTGTGTGTGTGTGTGTGTGTGTGTGTGTGTGTGTGTGTAGGGTGCACACATGTGAGAGTATTTTTGCACCTGTGTATGTGTTTGCTCTCCCGTGTGTCTATGTTCCTGCTCGGCTGCATGTGCAAGCGTTTATGCAGGTATGCACTAATGCCAACACTGATCTAAAGTGGATCCCTGCTGCCCAATATAACACCCATATTATTATATGGCGTCGCACATTATTACATACATAAAACACATGTTCCGTATATAATGCAAGCTGTGAAACAGAATGTGCCGCTGCTCTGCTGAACTGAAATCAGTGGCAGCTGCTGCTACAATGTGGCCAGTACTGAACAACCAGCTGATCTGAGACCAGCACTTTGTTGGAGCCAGTTTTCATTTGAAGGGTATAAGACAAGTCAAAATTATCATGAGGTTTCTGTTAGGAGCATCCGATCAAACGGATATTTTGACAAGTGAAACTGACATTTGGAATCAGTGCAACACAATTTGGAAACAACAGTCTTTCAGGGGGTGTGGCGAGGTAGAGGAAAGAGCTGGACGCTTGCGATGAACTTTACTCATGCTGGATCCAGTGTGTTTTGACTGAATGCCTTCCTATTAACACCTTTCTTTCCTGAACAGGGTATACTTACATTTAGGACAACCCGTATTTATCCATACTATAATGGTTCACTGAAGTTTATATTTCCAAATTCTGGAGGGCTTTGGGTTTTTTTGTGCTAAAAATGCTCAGCCTCAGACAAGCTTTGCCAGATGACATTATTTACATAGACTATATACGGCAAAGGAATTCCCCTGTAAAACTACTGGTTTAGAGCTTAAAATAGCAGCCTAAAGAGACTCAGGACAGACGGTCCATGATTTCATTCATAGTAGGGCTCAGACAGCCAGTTTTGCTTTGGGGCGATTGGGAAGACTACGGAAACGGGAAAATGCTGCTCAGGGAATGCAAAGAGGCATTAATCTGGCAGTTACAAATGAGATGAAAGGTGTTTTGAGGAACCTTATCCTGCAAATGCAATGCATCTGCTTAACGGAAATTCAATTTACTACAATGTAGTGGTCAGACAACCAGACAGGTTGGAAACAAGTTAACAGTTTAGTTGTATTACTTAAATCACTTTTTTGGAGGTAAAACAGAAGTGAGCATCCCTCAAAGCAAAGTCAAGGAAGAATCCTCAAACGGCTGAATTTCAAGGAAGCTAAATCATCGAACCCTGCCAAAGGACTGTTCCAATGTCAAGGATTCTTCCGAATTTCACAGAGGACTGAGTCCTTCTTTAAGAGAAATTCCTAGGATGCATGTGTGTATCTTCATCGGGTATAAAATCCCCACCTCCCCAACCTCATAATTTACACTTACCAATATGCCCACTGCCAAATAATGACACTTCTTGAAATAATGTAATTTAGATAAAACATAAAAGCTTTGAGATGGAGCGCTAAGTGTCCACGTTGTTTTTAGAACATCTCTTAAAGGTAGACTATGGATTGGGTCAGGACTTTATAAAAAGGTAGCGACCAGGTGCGAGGCCGTAAGCAACACGCATCCAAGAAGAGGCTACTAAAATCATGGACACAGCACCAAAAACATGTAAATATAGCAAGGCAAGATGCCGAGTTCGTTCCAAAATGAGAGTGAATCTGGGGTTGGCTTTCACTTTTGCTGGCGACACTGTTTAAAAACAGTGAGCAACACTTCCTGCACAGTATAACTTTGAATAAGCCTCATAAGGACATCTGAAGATTGCACCTTCCCAGAGTTATCAGGTGGCTATTTGGGATTTCAACAAGAGGCACGCTGTACTGCAAAGTGTCTGCTGGGACCCCTGTTACATACTGAAGATGAGTAGAGGCCATTTATGAGTTGTCTCTGTGTGTGTGTGTGTGTGTGTGTGTGTGTGTGTGTGTGCTCACATCACTAAGTGCTTAGTCACGAGTCTCCTCTTAAAACCCTTGCACCATATGACTATCCTTGTGTCACACCAGCAGAGACAGAGACGGAGCAGGAGGGAGTAAAGTGAGAGAGAGAGACAGAAAGAGAGTGGCTTCTCAAGGGAGCCCCCCTTCATTTTCAGGATGTGAGAGGCAGACATTAAGCTACAGCGACTAGCACCACTGGCCTCTGTCTGACCCCCTCCAATTTCCTCTCAGCTCGGGCCAAAGCTGATGCGTCATTGTATCGGTGCTGTGCGACGTGGCATACACCGACCAACGCAACTACAGCGATCAAACAAACAGCTCGCGTCAGCCCAGAGCAGTAAAGCACAATACAGTACAGCACAAAACATACAAGAACAGCACAGAACAGCAGCGCCTGAGGGGCGAAACAAATGCTGGCTTTGTGCAGATGCATGGGGTCCTGTGTTGCTGCCTCACTCCTCCGCCCAGTGTCAGTCCACCAGCTAATTGCAATCGCTTTGCCCCGGACTCTGCAGGGAGCCTTTCTGCCTTGGGAACAATACAGATCTCTGAAATGTCAATGAAAACAAGTCAGCTGCAAAGGACTATGTTTTGTAACTGTGACTGATATGCTACCAAAATACAACATGCAACAGTCTGACATGTTGCTTCTGTAGCACTGAAAGGCGTAACTAGACGAGAACAAAGTAAGAAAAGATGTCTTATAACATAAAGAAAAATGGTGACTTTTATGTATAATATCTATGTGGGAGTTTAGTCCGGGTAGCAGACTAGGTGAGGGGGATTATGGGAAAAAGCCCTCTGGTAGTCCATCTGTTTGGGCATGTCTCAGTACCCTGGACACAACACTGCATTGGCACACATACACATGCTTGTATACACACAGTTGAAGCAACACACCCACACAGGCAGTCCAGTCCCGCTAGACAAAATACCAAACCCCACCCTCACTGTCCAGCCTCAGAAAAAAAAAAAAAAAAAAAAAAAAAAAAACACGTCTGCAGACAACAAGACAAGAGTTTGTTTGGGGCAAACATCAGCAAGTGAAGCTGAAACCCAGAAGAGAAACTACGAAGACGAGGAAACAAAATCAGCAGAACACAAAGACATTGATGAAAACCTCAGATAAAGGAAGGAGATAAAACGAAACTGTAAGAGGTGAAGAAAAGACAGATTGAAGGATGGAGCTCTGTCCGCCCGGTGCAAAAAAAAAAAATGAATGGCAATCCTTCGTTTTCTATCGCCGCTGCGATTAATTGACAAATGTGCCACATTAATAATAAAGCTTGCTCTCTCCACTTAGGACATTGATTCACACCTCCTCAGCTTATGGTGTAAGAAACCGATCAATCTCGCCTCCTTCTTCATCTCTCTTTCTCTCCTTCTCGAGCTCCTCTATTACCTTGCTAAATATAACTTCCTTCCCTCTGTCTTTAGCCAGGAAATGAGTCCAACATTCAATAACAGGCTGTGAATTAAGAAGGCTTGGCGAAGGAGATCTCCAGAAATGATTGATTGATTATTAATTAATTCTCTAATGACTCTGATTGATTGACAGGGGGGGAGTGATTGTCTGAGAGAGAGAATATCAGGGATTTAAAAAAGGGAAGGATTTGGTTTTTTAAATGGAAGATGGAGGGGGAAAGAAATCTAAAGGCAGCGGGATGTATAGTGTGTTTGCTATGCGTCCACGTGGCTGTGATATTACAGTGATATGATGTAACAACTGGAAGGTAAACCTGTGTTTACATAATGTTGTGGTCTAGAATAGCAAAGACAAAGATAAAAAGGAGAAAGAGAAGAGAAACGGAGAGAGGGAGAGAGAGAGAGATCCACATCAAATGCTACTGGAAGCAGCACATGCCTGCTCGTCAGTCTGTCTGTCAGTCTGTCTGTCTGCTTGGCCTTGAAAATCCCAGCACTCAAAGCCAGACGACCACAGAACTCATGCCCACGCCATACATGCACACACACAGACACACACAGACCCACACACACACACACACACAGACCCACACACACACACACACACACACACACACACACACACACACACTGTGGCCTGTTCTATCCTACGCTATTGATCTGCACCCCACTCTTCATTAGAAAGAAGGATTCAAAGGCAACAAGGAGCAGTGAGACGTGTTGTGTGTGTGCGCGTCTGCGTGTCTGTGTGCACGAATGTGTGTTCTGAAGTGTAAATGTATGATCAAGGGAGTTGTGTAAGCTGCGTGTGGTTACATCCTGTGTGTGTGCGTGACTTTCCGTATAGGTTTTTTCAGCGTGCTCGCGCTCACATGCGTGTGTGTATGTATGTGGATGTACTGCCAGGTATCAGTAACAGCGGGAGCAGATTTGTGTTACTCTAATGCAGTCTGTCCTCACTGGGTGTTCCTATGGAAACTCTCTCTCTCTCTGTATATTATTAGACATTCTTGAGTCAACTGCTCAGAATAGGAAGACGCAGATCTCATGTATTGCGATACACTCGTTATAAATCGCTTTGACTGGCTCCTGCACAACATGAGAGACTTGATTCTATGAGAATAGTTTTGCTTTGGTGATTAGTCGAGGTGATGCCTCTCGCACCGGCCGGGGTCACGATTGATTGACTTGTAGGCATCAGATCAATCACGATGATTGGCCGGCCATTTCTACTGACACAAGCCTGAGGCATGCATTGCAGTAATATTTTTCCAAGCAAGCCAAGTTCTTAAACCCCTGACAGCTGACAATACTGGAGATCCTGTTTTCCGAGAATTTTCCTGTTGTCTTTAACTTTGTATTTCTGTTTTAATTAACAACAAGATTTGCACCTTTTCAAAATCCTACTCAGATACCTCAAAGGGAAAAGTAGACAAAGGTGTCTTCTGATTTTCCATAATTTCAGTTCAGTTAGCAGAAATAACTTTCCCAAACTGCACTGTATATATGTCAGGTGCAATAACAAAACAAGCATTCTTTCTCACAAAAAAAAAAAAAATTGCAATTTAAATGAAATAAATAAAACCTAAAAAAGCATTTCTAGCGTCAGTATTGTGACATATTTCCAAGTTAAACAGGACAGGCAGGATATATCACTGGGAGGAATTTTATTTAATTGTTGAAAAGTGGGCGTGTCATTGTATGCTCCACGTAATGTTAGTTGCTGAAGTAGTCCACCTGTGAAATTCCTTCCACATATACTGTCACAGACACCATTGTCCTCAAAGTGAAGACATTCTAGCCAGCGAGCAGGTAACCATCTTATTTTGGGGAAATTAACACATATGGATAAAGCATGCTGTTGCTAGCTAGCTAACTTAATTGTAGCTTTCTAAATCAGATATTAGTTGGTACTTGCTTCTGTGAGCAAATGTCATTTTTTGTTTTACAGGAAGAAAATGTGATTGGATTTTGATATAGGCTAAGAATGGTTGGTAACTCTGAATTGCCCGTGGTGTGAATGGTTGGTTGGATGTTCTTAAACATGGCCAAAGTTTCAAATGATGAGCCAAGTGTATGTAAAAGTAATCCCTGTGAGTAAAATCCTCAGGCTTCAGACTGCTCTCAAAAATATCCTTTTTCCAAGCTGACGTCAGCTTGTGACAGTTTTCTTTATCCGGTCATCTGCTCCATGCACACTGCAGGAAGTTTTTACAGTACATACACTTCTACATGTAGCTACAACCTAACATCAGGGAAATATGTCCACCTGGTTGCCAATATTTCTCCCAGATTATGATGATATTCCTGTAGGAACATGTTCAGTTGTGTTTGGAAGCTTTTATTGCTGATTTTTCACAGTAGAAAGTGCCACTGTTCTTTGATACAGTCATTTCCCCAACTGCAATGACAGTAAAGAAATACAGAGATGCAGAAAACCCAGAAACACTGACCAACCTGAGCAGACTGGGCTTTTTTGGGAGGAGGTTGTAAAGAGACAGATGCTAAAGTGGAGTGTCTCAGACAGAGGGTGAATACAGGTGTTCAGACAGTATGAGGAAAATACATGTAAACATGTTCTAGTAGAAACCCAAAACATAAGCATGAACCTGAAAATGAGCACAAAAGGTCTCCTTTAATATTTAATTATACGTCTGTATTTAATATGCAAGTCTTACAACAGATACTTGACACGCTGTGTGCTTCACGTTTCATGGTATGAGCCGAAATAAGGACTCCAAACTTAATGCAAATTTCTGATGCTGCTATAAAGATTTCATTTTGACATTAATCTGAGCATAATAAAGTGTCACACCAAATAGTATTCAAGGACAATATCTGTGCTTTGTCTTGGTTATTAGGTGTAGCAGGGGATCATATCTGAGGCGCCTAATATTATCGCCCTCTACATCCTTCTTGTTTATGCACATTAAATGCTAATCTTTGCTTTTTTACTTGTACATCTTTCTCTAAAAGTTTACTAAAATAGAGCAGCATCAGAAACATTAGATGGGGAATTGTACACGTCCCTTTGGTTTATATAAAATAATAAATCAGTGCATAATATTAACCTCCAAATTGATCAAAACTTCCTTTTTTCAATTCAAAGTAAAAACATAGTAAGATAAATGCATTTGATTAAACTGATTTAAGTGCAACTTCTCTTATACCAACACTTTTATCAGTCATGTGACATTACCTTGACGCGAGTTGAACAACCTCATTTAACTGCATTAAAGGTCAGATATTGCTTCTCTCATTTCATTGTAAAGAAAAAGATTTGAGAGTAACACAAAATAAAGCCGACGGATAGACGAATTCTTATGATGAATATATAATTTTGCTTTCGTGATAATGTTCAGACCTTGAGTATTAAAGCCTGTTTCAATGCATATTTGTCTTCCCTCTCTCTTATCCCTGAGCTGACGCGCCGTGTCAAACTGTAAGTATTATGCTTCCTCTAAAAATAATAGCCCTTCTTGTTGTTTCACTTCATTTATTTTATCCGTAGAGTGGAAAATGGAGGCAGACATGATGAGAAACCAAAGAGTTGAGTGCCAGCTGTTAATTGTTGAGGCAGCCAAGGCAGCGTATAATTCTATAAAAGATACAGAGGGTGCTACCTTACCAATCAAACACGTGCGTCTCCATATGTCGCTCCTTTCTCACTGGAAAATTAGTGCAGTGACAGGAGGATGCGTTTGAGTGTGTGTAGGTGTAATCTTTTTGACAGCAGGATATGCTCACGCTGTGACTCGCTGTCTTTGCATACAATAGTTTGATATGATTATATAAGCAGGCGTGTGTGAGGGATATTGTTTAAGATACTAAGGGGGTATAGCCTGTGTTGTGTTTCAGAATATACTGCAGAGAACATTAGTGATAACAAAAAGTCAGGACAAATGTTTATGTAGGTTTGAAATGCAGGGTCAGGGACTCGCAGTCAGTGTTATTAAATTAATTTCCACATGTCAAGTTTAGATGGAGTTAAATAGAGCAAAGCTGAAGTGTGCAGCATTCAGTGAAGGGTGTGTAGAAGTGGAGATAGGCACAGTTGGAGCCACAGACTGACCTCTGGAGTGGTAGTCTGCCGCCGTGCTGCTGATGGGCGCTTTCTTTACAGCTGAGGAGCGGTAGACGATGTGTGTCCTTCCTCCTCCTCCCTCCTCCTCCTCCTCTATCACTCCGTCACCCCCCTCCACCGGCTCGATAAAAAACTCCTCTTGCTCCATCCTGATCATACCAGCCTGAAAGAGAGCGTGGAAAATTAATTGGATGACATGAATACGCGTAGGTGAACTCTGACATCATGTTAATGCGTGTCAGTCGCTCACAAAACCACATAACACCCAGCTTCTGCTCCTCCCTTGTTTGCCTCTCACTCTCCTCTCCATCCATCCTTTGCATCCACTCTTGCCCTGACAGGTTAAAGACAGAAATAGCCCTATTTCCTACTCCACTGTTGTGTTAGGGGCATGCTGGGAGACAAGAGAGGAGGAGGGGACAGCACTGATCTCTCCTGAGGCCCTGCAGAGGTCCAGAGTGACACCTGGCATCTAAAATGGCCAACACAACAGCAAGAGATGAGACTGTCCCACTCCCGTCCTGGACTAACACGTTCTGTCAGGTAATTCCCCACGTCCGCCTTACACACGCACACTCACACAGACACACACGAGATGTGCACAAATGCAAACTCACAAGGAGAGAGTGAGGAGGAGGGTGGAGTGAAGGAAGGGACTGTGAAAGAGATGGCGAGAAGTTAAGAAGCATGCATACAGAACACACACGCAAAACGGAGTTGCGTGCACATAAACGGGGAAAACAGGCACTGGGAAAATTGCCCGTCACTCTCTCTTATTCCATCTGTCTGTTTAAGACAACTGGTAATTACCAAGGCAACGCACTGCTGTAGAGGAAAGCCATAGGGGAGAACACACAGAGAGGATGGAGAGGCTTTGGAGAGGAAGAGCGCAAAAGAAAGAGAGCGATAAATGAAGAAGAGAGGCAGCATCGATGCGATCAGTGCTTGTCTGCTTCCCCCCTCTGCTCTGACAGGAGAAGGAAGGCATGATGAGTGAGTTGAAGAGAGGAAAGTGAGTTGATGGTAAAAAAATACAGTGTACATTACACAGGAATGTGTGATGAAAAGCTGCGTGTGCACTGTACTGCACAGAGTTTTATTGAAAGACACAGAAATCCCACCCTGGAGCACAATGACCCGCTACAAATGGCTGACTAGATTAGCCTGTTATATCTGTGAGTGTATACAGGTATATATCACATTTAAACTACAGCCTAAATTAACATGAATATCACAGTGACAGACATGGGCCCACAAGTACTATACATAAAGGAGTAAAGTCAAGCTTTGAAGTCTATAAACATATTTTACTGATGGATTGTAGGACCTGTATTTGTATGTCTAGAGAGCAATATTGTAAAACAGAAATACTACGATATATATCATCTAAGTCAAAGATGATTAAATCTGCACTATTCTGGAAAAGGAAAAAAAAAACCTACAGAAAGTACCTGCTGTACCCTCCTGTAGTTTTTCCCTCTCTGCATTAAGCCCCTCCCACCAGACAACCTCGGGCATACACACACGCTTCATACAGTAACCTAGTGTTTCCACACATTGATTAATTTCATCTAATTTCAATGTAGAGCTGCATGCAGCGCATTTGCTCAGCCACTTCTTGATCCGCTCTCTCTTTGTTTATCAGACCGCTAGAAACTACCTTGCCAGGAGGGGAGCAGGCAGCATCTCTGGAAACAGACCTTCAGTCAGCAACCTTAGCAACTCAAATTCAACCAGTGCAAACTGTAGTGCCAGGTGTCACAGTGAGGAGGTGGCTGGCGGCAGCGCCACGTCTAGCTTGTGTAAAGGCAGCAACAGAAAGTTTGCTGATCAGGTGGGAAGTCGGGGCTGTGGAGTCCCCCAGAACTGTCTGCATTCAAGTTGCTACAGCTGCTGACTGAAGTACCATCTCAATCCCAGTGAGGTGGTCTGTAACTGCAGGGAACGAGGCAGAGGATGCACTGGAATTTGAGGGTCTAGCTAACGTTAGCTGCAAAAATGTCAGCATGAAGCCGCAGCTATAAGCCTCAGCTCCAATCAGCAGAAGGCTAAACTACTACCAACATTTTCTCTCCATCTCTGAAACACTCTGCCAATATTAACGTGTTTTATTTCGTTTATTGTCAGATTTCATTTTTGATAAGTCTGTCTTCATTTTTTTGGAGTGTAGGCAGTTGTTGCAAATGTTGGAATAGCACCTTCCTTTGCAGGATTTTCTGCCACTGAATCAAGCTTTCACTGAAGGGACATACACACCCATCTGAATTTGTACGACTACCAATAGAAACAACCTCTCTTTAAAATGGCCTGTGATTGGCCTAAGTCTCCCACTATGGGCTGGATTTTCTAAAGCCTGAAAACAGAGCCAAGCAGAAGTGCAGGAGGCTAGTTTTCTACCAGAACACTTGAATTACAATATGCTGAAAGATTATTATGGGATTTTTTGCCCAATGACACCAAGACAAATCTGCTTTAAGAAGGTTATGAGAGGATAAACACTAAGCACTCTTTGCCAGAAACCCTTTAACTGATTAAACTAAATATTCATGTTATGTGCTTTATTTTCTTGTTGTAATTCAGTTTCTCCATTTTGTAATTGTATTATTGCGACTACCTCCATTAACCATGTAGTATACACTCCACCTAATGTCTCTCCGTCCTTCGTCTGTAGTTCCTCATGAGGTTTTTTGTTTTTCTATTTGTGTGTGTCCTTTCTTTTGAACTGCTGCCTGTCTGTCAAAGTGTGTGAGATGTGGTCATAAAAGAAGTCATTTGGCCACATCTGTATCTAAAATGTCTCTGTATCATCTATAGTACAGTATCTACATGGAGCCTGAACATCGTAAATAAGAGGTTTTAATTTACGAGAGCAACTTGACTCTAGAAATCTATCTTTTTCTTATCCTTTGAGCTCTAAAGGAAGTGGAATATACGAATGTCTGTGCTCCTTGAATTCCTCAGAGAGGCTACTTTGAGAAGAAAATGGATATTAGCAAAAGTGGCCCCTCAGAAATAAAAAGGTGCTCTTTCTCTTGCCTGTCCGCTCATCCTCTTCCATTCCCCCTCTCTCTGTCTCTCTTTCTCCCTGTCAGTCTGAAGCTTTGGTCCCGGAAGGATGTCGACAAGCCACTGACCTGCCCTCTCACTCTCCCTCCCCCCTTTACCCCCTCTTTCTCCCTCCACCACTCTCTCCCTTCTCATCCCTCCATTTCCCTGAGCCGTGGTGCGGCATTCCGATCGTAGCTGATGGATCTGCGATGGTGCATGCATTCCCACTCCAGAATACCAAGCAGTGGGGAGAGGAGAGCCGTGTCAAAGAAAAAAGATGACATGTGGGACTGGGAGACATGGTTGGATCGATCGGAGCCGGCATAGCGGGGGCGGAGGGTTAGGGAGAGGGGAAGGTGTGAGGGAGCCGAAGAACTGGACACGTCCTTTTGAAAAGCCGAAGTGAGTAAAGCATCAAAGCATCTGCACACATTTCCATAGTGAGAAGCATTGTCTTCATCTCCTCTAAATCAGGAGCAGCCAAGTCCTAGTCGAGGGGATTACAGGGAGGCTTGTCCAAACACTGTGTCCAGAACAACGGAGAAATTGAGATTCATCGGCAGTACACCAGCAGCCTCAATGTGGCAACACCAGTTGGGTTATACAAAGACAGGGTTAAGGGCCACATGGAGATAAGCCATGTGTAAAGATCAACCGTGATGGCACATTGTTGGAAGGGGTGTAATGCAAAGTTATGGTCTTACACAATTTAATCAAATGATTAAGAATGAACTGTAGTTGATCACGATCTCAGCAAAAAACAAAAAGAAACTCTGACTACTGTGGAAGCTGTGTAAAAGTTCTCTTGGCCACTTTGCAAGCACTTTTAGACTTCTTCTAACTTTAGTTCATTATTTTCCTGTCTACTGTCAAGTCACACAAGATTTTCATAGCTCCAGGTATCGAGGTGACAGAACCTGGGTAGTCAATCAAGCTTTCTCCTGCACTGCCAAACAAATACCACATGATTAAAACTGATGACTATATGATTTAGTACAAACTAGGTACGTTAATAATTAATTATTTAACAGTTAACTGTCAAAAAGATTTTTGACTGATTAATACTTTCCGATAAAAAGTTCAAACATATATACTAAATATAACTGGTGCTACAGGGTTGAGATGATGAGAATGGGTCTGCTGCCCAGGTTCGAGTCGTACGACACAGCCAGGGCAATGCAACGATGTTGCTCCTGGGAGACGACTAACGTTACAGGACCCTTTAACAAGCTAATGACCGAGAGGTAGAGGTGGACATCTAGTGGAAAAAATCAGCAAACTTTCTGTTGCTGCCTTTACACACAATGGTCAGTTCAACGTCCGCCCAGTTAGCACGAGCTAACACAGCAGCAGTGGCTAACATCCAAGCCATTAATTTGCCCCCAGCAAACTCACAACCGGCTTTGAAACAGATCAAGCTGTTAGGTACTGTTAGCTGTGCGATACTAACAGTAAGCCCTTTTACCATGTGTGTGCTTATGTGTGTGGGCAGACTCTCAACATCTCCAGTGCTGAGCTTACGCTCATGCAGCATTCATTCATTTTCCGTAACCCCTTATCCTGTTGGGTCCACGGGGGGGCTGGAGCCTATCCCAGCTGACATTGGGAGAGAGGCGGGGTACACCCTGGACAGGTCACCAGACTATCACAGGGCTGACACATAGACACAGACAATCATTCACACTCACATTCACACCTATGGGTAATTTGGAGTTACCAATTAACCTGCATGTCTTTGGACTGTGGGAGGAAGCCGGAGTACCTGGAGAAAACCCACGCTGACACAGGGAGAACATGCAAACCCCCCACTCTGGGAACCTTTGTGTTCAAACCAGGAACCCTCTTACTGTGAGGCGATAATGCTCACCACTGCACCACCATGCCACTCATGCAGCAGTAGTTTTGAAATAAACAGAGAGAGAGAGAAGATGATGAGCGTAGCCATACGCTGCATGCAGCTCTACAGTGAATTTGGTCATTGGCCACAAAAAAATTGCAAAGTGACTGAATATCAAACTTCAAAACTATCTAAACCTTTATATTATTTATTTGTTGTTAGCCTAGTCTATCTGTTTACGCCTGGAAAAAAGTCTGAATCTTTTGATTTATGAGACCCCTTAAGAAGTGTCTTTTTTTTAAAAAAATATAAATAATATAACTATATAACTAATTCTGGAAATTACTGTACATCACTGTTAAGGGTGAGCTCTGTTGATCCTAGCAGTGAGTGTAAGATGTCAGTGTGTTTCAATGACTGAGAAGTAGCAGTGTCATGTTTGTGGCCATCTGTGTCAACTGGGTGATGGGGATAAAAACTACTGCAAAAATTCAAATACTGTTTTTATGTCTGTTCAAAGCACACCATTTGGTCATAACCAACACAATACATTCATACTCTGTTACATCCCTGACTGATGATCAAACACTATTTTATCTGTGATTCACCAAACAAATCAATCAGTGCAGTGACCTATCATATTCTGTCATGAGTAACAACATTATTACACGCCATATTTTCAAGAAGAAATAATGGAACTAATTGAATTTAAATAACTTAAATATTTATTCTGTCAGTACACTTTTATTTAGAGATGATTAAGTTAGTTCAGGTCAGGTCTGTCAGAATGAAACATGAGGATACAATTTCATGTTTCTGCCAAGTGGTTCTTCATCTGCTGCTGTGAATGTCTCCTATAATTGCTATATATATTTAGGATTATCACTGTATAACTCGCCTGTTCAGGGATCACTGTGGCACCAGCTGCCTCGTTGGTTGCTTGTTCTGTTATTACAGTAAATTCATTGTGCTCCTTTGGGTGATGAGCCTGAAGATGTTTTATTAGGTTTGACGTGTTAAAATTTAGCTTATTAGCTCCACTCCCCTCCTGAGACACTTAAATCTGACACAGTTGCTTTCTGCATCTCATCTCATTGATTCTTAAGGATTTTCATATCATACACAGGAAGTATCACCGCACATCTGGCTGAAAGGCTCCTGGCTGAACCTCTCGTTCATATGGATTTCAATTATAGACTTTCTATGTTTGTGGGCTTGTGTCTTCTTGTCACCACAACATCTGATCATTTGCATATAGTGGAGGCGACACATACTGTAAACAACATGGTGATGGAAATAAAATAACCACATGCTTGATTGCTTCTGAGTAGCGAGATATACAGGCAAGGTTTCTGCATTAATGATGCCGAAATTATAGTATGAGAAAGATTTCTAGAAATGAATGTAACAACCACTGGGACTAAGTTGTTTGTTTTAACTAACCCCTTAAATCCCCTTTATGTACAATTTATATAAAAATTTTACTGCCCCAGTCCTTACATGCCCATAATGCTTTATGCCTTTGACTTGAGCTTATTACAGTAGATGCTTTGTTATGTCTTAAAGGAACAGTTCACCCCAAATTAAAACCACATATTTTCCCTGTACCTGCAGGGCTATTTATCAGTCTAGATTGTTTTGGTGTGAGATGCAGAGTGTTGGAGATAGCAGCTGTAGAGATGTCTGCGTTCTCTTTAATATAATGGAACTAGATGGCACTTGGCTTGTGGTGCTCAAAGCGCCAAAAAATACATTTAAAAACCTCAACAGGTTTACTCAAGATAATCAACAGACTTTGTTGTGAGCAGTTTCATGCTGGAACTATTTTCTTTCTACCAAACAACACCTGGCAGCTATATCACTGTGCAAAAGGAAGCGTGCATCTATTGCTAGCTCACCTAGCACCACTGAGCTAGCTAACGTTACAGCTCAGCTGAGGAGGACACCATTAATGTTTACATTTCGCACTGTCACAAGCACAAGCCTCTCTTCCATGAGTAGATGATTAGAAGATTCCTTCTGCACAGTGATACATTTTGTGGGTGTAGTTCAACAGAAAGAAAATAGTTCCTAGATGAAACTGCTTAAAAAAAGGTGTGTGGATTATCTTGAGTAACCGGGTCATGATTTCTGGAAAGAGGCATTGCTGTGGAGTTTTTAAAATGTCTTTTTTGGGAACTTTGAACATCACAAGCCGAGTGCCATCTAGTTCCATTATATTGGAGAGAAGGCAGACATCTCTGTGGCCAATATCTCCAACACTCTGCAACTCACACCAAAACAATCTAGACTGATAAACAGCACTGCAGGTAAGAGGAAAAATATGTATTTTTGATGTGGGGGTGAACTGTCCCTTTAAGGTATGGGCTACTGGTAGTGAATGTCAAATCTGCATCACTTGGTTACCATAAAAATGTAAGTGGATTTTAAACTATCTGAGTCAGAGGAATCAATGCCACAATTCAAAACTAGGTTTTGTTTATTCTGATGTTGAATAAAGACAAAAGTTGAAACACGTACATTGTTATTAATGCTGTCAAAATGCTATGACTTTGCCGATTTGCAAAGACTCATATTAACAGACAAAGACAAAGCTGGAAAGATGTCTTACCGGTGAGCTGTCTGATCTATTTCAGTTCATATTTCAATCAATTTAAACACTTCCTTGAGTAAATCTCCTTCCCAGGGAATAATGATGCAAATTACATCTGAGTAATTTGTCATCAAGATTAAAGAAGAGAAAACATTCTGTGCGAGAGAACAACCTGCACCAAAATATTCACATCTGGCTCATTATCAAAGAAAACACCCATACCTGTACAAGCTCACAGCTTCAGCATATATAACTGGGTTATTATTAACTCTCATGGCCACTGAAATGGTGACACGAACCCCCCCCCCCCCCCCGAGACCTGAAGTCCATCTGCAGGCTCCAAATCTGGATCCTACACACTGAGTGTCCAGTTACGACAGGAGGATCCTCTGTGTTTGGTGTTTGAAGGCACATCGTGCTCTATTTGAAGATCTGAAAGGAGTAACTTGAGTCCCGGGTAAGTGTCCTGAGGGGCACGTGAGACAGACGAGCAGCAGAAAAGCAGTGTTGGAGTGGAAGAGCGGATGTTGTGGTGAGGATCAAAGTCACACCCGGTCGGGGCCCTTCAGCTCAGTCCACCACAGGCAGCGTGTGAGAGTGTGTGTGTTTGATCTGATGTCACTGTGTGTGTGTGTGTGTGTGTGTGTGTGCGTATGTGTGCGTTTTGATCTGATTCATAACCCTGCTACTGCTGGCTAACTTCACACACAGTTGCACACATGCATCCACAGGCAGGCAGGCAGGCCAGACACAGTCACACAAGCACAAATACACACATCCACGCACAAATATAGCTTTGATAGTGACTCACTCATACCGTGTAACCCTCCAATTCATTCACCCTTTGAGTCATGAGAGAATCGGGCTCGTACAATAGTAAGGCTGATTAGAAAAATTAGACACACTTCAGAGAGAGCGCTTAAGAGGACACGTCAACGTAAATATTAATAGTGTTTTATTTAATCGCATCAGCAGCAAATTGTACCTTTATGCTTCCCAGCTAAGCTCTGAGAAAGCCAAGATTTGTGTTTGGATTATAAATATGACTCTGGCAAAAAAAAAAAAGTAGATTTATATGAAATTTATGAAGGCAGCGTGAAGCAAAGCTTTTCAAAACATTCAAGGAAGCTAAATATATAAGACATTCATGACCCTTGGAAAACCTTTCCTCTCTGCTGCTTTACTCTCACAGGAGAAAAGGCTGAGAGCGGGAGGAGCAGGAAGAGGGAGAGAACTGCAATTAGGGTTAAGTATTAAGACAGATTCATTAAGTGAATTAAATTATTTGCTTAATGTCCTGAATAGCGAGGCGATCACCCAATTATGTTAATCAGGGATATGCAACGAGGAGAAGATTAAATCCGATGTAGCAAACAAAATACATCAAATATAAACACATGAAAGGAGGGAGTCATAGTTAATGTCTGGGTAAGGCAAAATCTGAGATCACTTTCGTTAGACCTTATAAATGTTGGAAAATAGGCTACTGTACTTGTTGAAAACGTGAACTGGGAAGACTGGGAACCATACAGTGCTGAATTGTAGAGTTAGGCCCTGATCACACAGAGAGGTTGCGAAATACGAGGCGCGCCGTACTGCTTTTTAAAAAAAATGGAATGCCACAAGTGAAAAAAACATTTGCTGCGCCTTTCTATTGTTGCCAGGCAACCATATCATCACCACCTTACATTAACCTTCCTGTGTGATCAATCTACCCTTTATTTACTTTTTATTTCACAGTAATTAGTCGCATGAGAACCTAAAAAAGACGGTGGATCATGGGGAGTATCGCCTGTTTGCCCAGGAGCTTTGCCTCGATGATGGCTGTTTCCAGGCCCATTTTAGGATGACTCAGCGGTTTGACAACCTGCTGTCTATCGTCGGGCCATATAACTCTGGGTATCCAGCAGCTGCAACCACCCGTTTCTGCTCCATTGTTTACCAACTGTAAACTTGTTGTCGTGACCATCTCAGAAGGCTTGCCTTCTCAAATCATCCGATAGGACGATTGGAAAAAAGATAACAAAAAAGAGATGATGTGGGATGCTTTTCCGCTCTGAGTTGAAGTTTTTTCAACTTCAAGGAGTTCGGAGCGCTCCAGCAAAAACAGCAGGCACCTAAAGCGCAGAAACGCAAGGCGTGTTGCAACCGAAAAAATGCTAGCAAAAAGCTTCATTCTCATGAAAAACAATTACAAAAAAAAAAACACCTCCACCTGCTAAAATGCTTTCTATGTGATCAGAGATTTAAACTGTTTAACTGTTTTTCACCATTTTCATGTCCAGGAGTGTTTGGGCGGGCCTGAAATCATGGCTTGATGACACACTTAACATGATCCCTCTCCCCAGCTCTTCCAGTTTAATAATGAGTGAGTATGTGTGTGCAAGGCTACTGTTTTTTTTTTTTTTGTTTTTTTTTTACTTTGAAAGCCATTTTTTTGTTCTTTATGATTTTTTGAATCATTTAAAAGTCTGCATAGTTAATAGCACATTTTCTGTGGTGTGACAAACCCATCAAACATATTTATTTTTGCTGTACCTGGACTTGAAACCTTCTCGTACCTTTTTTCCACACATATGCATCCCAACAAACGCTGTCAGGTTGTGTGCATGTGTGTGTGTAAGCCAGATGCCAGTGTGATTTAAGCCGCGTTCAGGACTTAGTGATGAAGCCCCGTCCCTGTCACCCTGCTCAGCTCATTACGTAGAGTGGTCTCTAAAAACGGTCACACACCTACACACCCTCACATACATACACATGCATGGTCGCCCTGTCCCAGTCACCCTCTACTTCTCTTTCCCCGCTTTCTCTCGACTCATTTGCAAATTGTTCATCTTTGACCTACATTTTTGATCACAGTATGTCAGCCAAACTACACACACTCTCTTTCTGTCTCACACACACAGAGTCTGGGGGAATTGTAAAAATGCAGCAGTGAAAGGAAGAAGAGGAGACATGAATAAACAGGAAAGGCCCTCTGTGAGTTCCCCACAATGCCACTCTGAGGCTTCAGTCTGTTATCTCCAGGAACATCTTTTGAGTGAGACCCTCGGTGGTGCACTTCGGTCAACCGGTCCTGTGTTTCTGCCCTTCATATTCCTCCTCATATTTGCACTCTTCCTTCATCCACTTTCCCTTTCTCCCTTTCCTGCTGCCATATAATCTGCTTCTCCATTGCTCTTTGTTTCCCTCTTTTCTTTTCCATCTCTCTTTTAGTTTCTCCCTCACTTTTTCTTACAATTCCATTAGTATCCCATCCTCCCTTACTCTGTCTCTTTCCGTTTCTCATAATACTAAGTGGTAGAGGCACTCTAAATGTGTGAGAGTGAAGACAGGCCCAGGTGTTGGAAAAAGAAGACAGACAAAAGACAACAGGCCATATTATTTAAACAGACTCTGGATGGCACGGGCCTAAGAATAGCTGTAGTAAGCCAAATCTGGTTAGCCTGACCGCATGATCTGTGGAAATTTTGGTTCAGGACGAGAGCGTTGACACACACACACACACACACACACACGGAACACAGTCACTGACAGTCTGGCAGATAGACCGAGAGACACGGTGCCAGCCAGACAGACAGTTTGCAAAGGAGGCTGCCTCAGTATCCCGTTCTCGCTTTCTCTCTCTCCCAATTCCTGTTGTTATTCATCAGGACAGAAGCTCCATCCCTCTGTTTTCTGTCCAAACATAGATTATGAATCAGCAGTACCAGGAAAAGAAAAAAGGAGAAGAAATACAGACAGAATGAGCAGGGGAGTTAAAGCAGAAGAAATGTGTGAAAACCAGCCAGGAAGAGGTGATGGGGAAAGAAAGTGGCGGGTAAAAATGAGAAAAAGTGAAAGTGTCAGATGAAAATTAACAAGAGGAGAATATCAGAGAAAAGAAAAAAAGAAAAGCAGTGGAGACACGAATGATTTGGGGTAAAGGCTGAAAGGAATTCTGGGTCAAGAGACGGAGACAGAAAGGAAAAATATAGGAGAGAATTTACGAATTACAGAGTCATTTACTCCATACTTAGTTCAGCACGAAATAAAGCAAAGGTCCTCTTCCTCCTCCTCCTCCTCCTCCTCCTCCTCCGTCGTTCCTCTCTCTGTTTCACCCTGTCGTTCTTTTTCTCTCCGCAGTCTGACAGCTCTCCCAGACAGCCAAATGTTCTTGGCCTGACCAGCGTGGAGGAGTCAGGACAAGTGTAGGGAATGTTTACAAGATCCAATCATCAGAGGCATCCACACTTGGTCTCTACTGTTGTCTTTTCACAGTGTGGCTCAGGTATTAGCAGAGGGCCTGTACTTTCTACACAGGGTGGCAGTTTGCTGCAGAGGGCCAGAGGCTGTATAACATAAAGCTGATATACTGTTGGATCAAGCTTACTCCAACCCCAGAGGAAGGTTCAGAGTGGCTGATGTTGTGTTACATTTACAGCATCCCCAACAATGCCAAAGTGCCATTAAGGAAAGCTCAGAACTCCAAACAGACCCTGGGGCAGTGCACCCAAGGCAATCTCTGAGGAAATGTTTGTTTAAGCCTTGGAAATCCTAATTTTACCTTCTGTAAATTGGGGAATAATGAGATCTTCATAATGAAACTCCTGAAACAAATTCAAGAGCCTGATAAAGTGAGGCCTGCATGCACTTCACAATTGATTTCTGCAAGAAGAAGCACGATCCTAACAAACAGACACATTTGCAGAATAACAGGGTTCAGTTTCTTATTGGTTCCTGGTTGTGCAAAACTCGATTAGGCACTTACAGCAACACTGCTGTTGGTAACTTTTACAAAAAACAACTTCATGTCATATATGCCTAAACTGGCAATATATTAACACAGCACTAGACAAACAAAAAAAAAGATCAGGTTCCTCTGCCTACTCTATTGCCTTGAAGTGCTTCTGATGGAATTATTGCAAGGGAACGGAAACAACAAATGGAAGCCGAGGAGTCTCTCACACAGCTGTCAATCATGGCAATCACTGCTTGTGAACTGCTGTCAAACTGTCAAACTAGTGTGCTGATGAAATATAAATCAAGACACTGATACTGCATCACCTTCAATGCTGTCAGAAACGTATATCAGTGTACTGTTTACCTGTAACAGGAGAAACTTTTAGACTTGACCACCCACTGGCCAGAGCAAAACGTTCTCATTTTACAGCTAAATTCTACACCGTGAGCTGAAATAAACCAAGCAGTCATACATTAGTCAAATAACAGACTGCTACTGTGTTTTGCCACTTGTAGCATTTTAAATCTCTTCTTTGATTTGGATTGTCTTTTCCACTGAGTCATGACCTTCTTTAGGTGGTGACAGGTCAGCTATTGGAGACATGCAGGTCAAATAATCAATGACTACCTCTGGTTGTTCTTCTTTTTCCTCTTCCTCGAGGCCTTCTTTAGTTGAATGGGCTTGTTGTGGTTCTTCTTCGTCTTTTGGGTCTTCTACCTTCAGGCTTTCCTTGTCTTGTGTTTGTATTCAACAGGGCTATTGTCTGGCCTTCTCCTCTGTCTCCTATATGACCTCTTGGATCCAGCATTGATGTCTGTTTTTTGAGCTTCTTCGACGTTATGGAAAGACATCAAAGGCCCCTCCAAAGGAGTTGCATCCTTGCCTTATGTTTCAGTCAGATTTCTGGTCAGCATGTGCAGAAAAAAATAAATGTTTAATGAGAACTATGGGTTTGTCCCCATCCCTGTATAAAAGTGTGGCACAAGCCACTTTCAATTTATAAAAACGGGAATCTGTTTCAGTTTCATCTATCCAATATGCACCACCAAACCTGAAAAACTATGCATTAATTAGCCACCTGAACTCAACACGACACACAGACTGCCAACTTAATGCATTATAGCATTAAGTAGCATAGCACAACTGTCAGGACTGAGGACTGAAACATGGACTGAGACATGACTGACCACAATGGTGCTTGTGTGTGCGTTAGAGAGAGAGAGACAGAGGGACAATGAGAGGGGGAAAAGAGGTGGAAGGTTGACTATTGCATGCAATGTTTCTGTAAATCATTAATAACTTACTGGGACCGTTAATGTTTTCTAGTGACCTTTCCAGAACCCACAACACAAGGCTGCAGGTTGGACCATGCATCACTTCTACTAATAAGCTGACACAAGTATTTATAAAGTTTAAATTATTCCTAATTAAATTGTTACCATCTCAACAGTTTTTAGGGTTTCTTCAATATAGGGAGAAAAAACTGCTCGATGTCCTAAATACTGGAGAGCATTTTTATCCTCCTCATATATTTTTGAATTGATTAATATCCTGAGGGGAAGCTTTGGCGGGCCACATGTTGCCTGTTGGACGCCAGTTGACGATCACTGCTGTATCCTGAAGAGCTGAGTTAGCCTGAAATACTGACATGTTGCTTACAAAATGAATGTGCACATGGAAACCTTGGAAAACAGACAAAGAAAATCTTAACTCAAGGTCCACTTTGTAGCTCTTCTCTGATATTTCAACCACATCGCGCAGTCTTCCCAAGTGGATGGAGTTTGCTCAGTTGCCCTGGAAATTTGATAGATGGATTGATCGATGAAGCGAGATTAGACTGAGTTGTCTGCTTTACAACGTAGGGCATTCCCTCCGCTAAGGAGGACTGTGAGATGTGACTGAAAGCTGTGGAGCCAGTTAGTTTATTATCTGTTTAAACTGACTGTAATGAATTTGTCCAGTTTCCAGTGTGAAAATTGCAGAAATACCTCAGAAAAATTTAAGGTATACAATTTACTGTGCAGCCAAACTAGTTTGTAAGTGACAAGACTGACACAAATTTTAATCAACTAGAGGTTAATCTTTACAGCTCTTTAGCCTTTGTGTGCTCCCTGCCCTTGCTGTGCTCATGCCAGCGCACGCAAACACACACACACACACACACACACACACACACACACACACACACACAGCACCAGCCAAGCACCCATCAATCCCTCTTACCGGCCTAGCCCAGCCATCGATCAGTGTGTGTGTGTGTGTGTGTGTGTGTGTTTCAGTGCGTTCACATTTGTGTGTGTGGTCTTCCGGATTGATAAATGACCCCGATTAGTGGCGACTGACCGCTCTATGATTGCAATCTAAGTGCAGTGGAACAGCTGTTCTCAGAGCAGTGTTGTCTAGAGCAGTCTGTGATTAATACAACAGCACTTTAATGAATTACAAACCAACCACAGGCCTGGGATCTGCTGGCCAGTCATAATTACAACTCTCCACCTGTAAATTTTGAGGAAGTCAGCGGTTAAAAAAAAACACAAAAAACGTGACATTTTGAGCTAATCTGGGTTTAGTACAAACATTTCCAAATGACGAATCTGGTGTCATTTGTGTTTAAAAACAACAAAATGAAACAGCGAGAAAATTCTGGCGTTTCCAGATCTCTCCATATTCAGTCTTTTTTCAATTGTTTGGATAAGCTGTCAGTTGGGATTGTTGGAATGTGGATAAATTATGTTTGTCTGTGTGAACAAGACTCTGCGCTAAAACACAATAAACCTGCTTTTCTCTTCTCATTTTCAAGAAATCCCTCTGTATCTCTCACTTGTTGTCGCTCCCTTTTTGTCTCACTCTTCCCTCCACTCTCCTGACCCTCAGTCCTGCCAACCCCTCCCTGATTCTGACAATCACACACACACACACACACACACACACGGACACAGACACAGCCACACACTTGCGCGCACAGATCCATGCTCAGATCCACACCCATCCCCATCCTTATCTCTACTCTATCTCTATATCTCCACATCTATTGGGTATACCTGTAACCTAGCAACAGAGCAGAGTGAAGACCCTCCCCTACCTGCTCACTGCTCTGACTGCTGGACCTGACAGCCAATCAAATCGTGTCAGGGCAGCAACACGAGCCAATCCAACGGTTGCTATAACTGGGAGTTGCCCCCTACTCTCCACCCTTTTGACCCCACATGCGGGCAAAGAAACGAGCATGCACATGCACATGTAAGGCATGCTTGTGCACTAAGTACCTCGCTCAGATGCTAACACACACACACACACACACACACACACACCCAAGCACAAGTCTCTTGAGGCCACCGGGAGAGATCACAGGATTGGGCTGACTTGCCTGTTGATTTCATAACAACCAATGCCTTATTAGCAGAGCAAGGAACGCTACCTGTGGAAGCACGTTACACATGTGTGAGCGTGTGGCTGAGTGTAACATTTTGATGAAAAACAGCGGGCTCCCATGTTATAAAGCAGCTTGAGGCCTGCAGAAAATGCACAGTTAAATGCTCGGTGAGATATATTCCACATCAGAACAAGCTGTCACTGTAAGGCCAGCTCATTCGGTTCTGTCGGACCATATTTCTTCTCTGCTGGAGATCCACCGACATCGCAGTCTAATCAAATATGGCCACTGTGCTGCTCTGTCTCTCTGACCACTGCTGGCTACTTCTCCATTTATTTCTCTCTGCGTCTGGGGATAAATGAAACGTGCGGTGGTGAAAGTGTGTGACTAGTGGCTTCCTGCTGGACTGTTGTGTTACGAAATCAACATGTGTCTGTCCATAGGCACGGCTGTTGACATGTGCCCATGTGACATTGTCACCGTTGTGTTAAGTTGTTGTGTTAGCCCCTCTTTCCTCCTTCATCTCTTCTTTATGTCCTTTCCATGCTCTGGAGCGCTGTTCTACTCAACATTCTCCTGCTCCCCTTTCGGCTACACAAATGATGCCCAAATACATTTCACTATGGCTAAAACCAAAAAAGCTGAACGACTCTATATTCTTAACAAAGAATTTTATCGCCAGCAGCTGCTTCACTGCAAAGGTTGTGCAAAAGACATAGAAAGAACTTTAAATTTTTCCAAACTGAAAGTGTCAAAGTTCCTACAAATCAGAAATTAAGATTTCCACCTTTCCCTCCTCTACATGGACGGATTACCTCACAGACTTGGAGAAGAAGCAGGGTCCCAAATGATCAGGTCCCCACAGTCAGAGCCTCTGCGTGAAGTGCCAGCTATTTAAACGTCTTATTTTGAAGGGAAAATCCTACTTAAAAACTGAAGGATTTGCTCACACAATTTACTTTAAGTTGTCACTAACAAAAAGCCATCATGATACATTCATATTTCTGAATGATGTTTAGGTCCTGCATCTGGAGAGCTAATAAAATGATGAAAGAAATTAGAAATAGAATTACCACCTTGCCTCCAGCAACCAGTCATATCGAGTTATATCCATGTCTGTAGAGGCTCATAATATATGTAGTAAAGACTTAGTTTAATGGAATAAATTAAGTGTATGTTTTTAGTGGAAGTCATCACTCTGTTGACATGTATGATTCCGGTGAATAATTTCCAGTGAGAAACATGCTGAGTTATGACATTGTATAAGGGACAGAAAAGTGGTTTTTCCAAAAACTATGATGTCACGGTGAAGCTGACCTTTGACCTTTTGGATATAACAAGCCATCATTTCATCATTCTATCTTATTAGATATTTGTTTGACATTTTGCCATATTTTGCCTGTGAACTCTTGATTTATCTTAATGAGGTCATAGTGACCTTTGACAACAAAATTAACCAGAGGTTGTGCATGAGCAAATGTTGAGTGCTATCATTTCTCTGAACCCAGTACCTGTTAAGGCCAGGTTAGTATTGAATACTTTTTGGGTCAGGTACATGTTTTGGATCAGAACCACGTGGCAACTTTCAGGGCAGAAATATGAAGCCAATGTGGAAGAGTCAAAAACAGCAATTTTGTGGAATGGCAACTCTAGGCTGGCTCCCCCCATGTGAAAACGCCCAACTTTACAGCAGAAATAAACATGTTTACAGCCTGGTACAAAAATTGTTTTGGTCTCTATAGCTAATTTCCCCCTTCATGACAACTGTGCAGGGCAAGAATTAAAGTAAAGCTCACCCTTTTACATTTTATTATGGCTTGAAGTTTCATATAATTAAAGGCATGGTCGCTTTGAGTGACAAGCTGTTTGCAGATAGTGTCCTCGGGTTCTCAGTCGCATCCACCCCTCACTCCTCCAAAACTCCACCCTCTCGTCCAAATACGATCATTTCTGGCTCCAAAAAACAAGATGGCGAGAGCCGTAATGCCAAACTCCAGTCTTCAAAACAGGAATGATAGCTACGTCCATGACAGAGGTCATATAACCCTTATTTTGCACATATGCTATGACTTAAATATAGGATTGACTGTAACTTTTATAGCTGTGAACTACATTTCACATTTGTTTCCTATGAGTCTGAACGCAGCCTCAGATGCTCAGACAGAGCACTTCTGGCCTGAGCCAAGAGGTGACCACACGTTTGCTGACAGAGCTCAGCCTGTGGAACGACCTTCCTGACAGTCTGGGACTCCCTGAGCCTCACTTCCTTTATGGCTTTGGTTGAAACTCACCTTCATAAATTTGATTTATCCTTCATTTTTTTGACAGATTGTTGCACTTTGTAAAATCTTTGTGCTATAAATTTGTACTGCATATTTTTCCCATTTTATTCTATTTGACATCATCCACAGACACATCTGCGTGGCATGGCAGATTTTCTGCGGAACATATCCCTCTTTCATCTCCCTCTATCTTTTTCTCTAACCTGTCTCCTTGCCTCCTGCTTTTTGTATTTTCACAATCCTCCCCCTTTCCTCTGGAATCTGTCAAAACGCCGTGGAAGTGGATATACAGGAAGGCAGCATGTGCGGGAGACAGTCCCTTATCTACCTTTGAATTGTAAGAGCTCCCTCTCTCGCTCTGTCGACGGCTCTGGTTGCACTGCTTCTGAAGGGAACGATCAAAGCGGAAAAATTGTGAGAATTAATCAGACTCTTGTTGGATAGATGGAGAGGGAGAAGAAACACTGAAAGAGAAGAGACAGGGAAAAAAAAGGGAGAGACATCTCGGTCCACACGAATTTACACATCTGTTACTACAAACACTGATGCCTTGACTTCATCTGCACATACGGAAATACAATCCACTTACTAGTACAGGAAAATCACCGGCATTAAAGACTTATCAGAGCCGCAAACTTTGAAATTCCGAGTCCCACTATCATAGACAAGTTGAAAGAGATACAGGCTGAGATCTTTTATCTTTTTACAAAAAGGTATCCATGTTACCAATAGAAAAAGACAACCAAGGCCTCCAGCTAGTATTCCAAGAATTCCAGGTATGAAATCCAGTGTAGCTCTCTGTAAGAACCACTGAGTGTGTGTGTGTATGTGTAGATATGTATGTCTGTGTGTTTGGCAGAGTGCTGATGAGGTGAGGAGGAAGAATTAAGGACAACTAGTGAGCACTCCAGACATGAAAATTAAAACTTTTCAGTCTGCGGTTCCACCTGCATAAAATTTGGTTTGAGACAAGTTGATAGTTGTGACTCTGCTCACAAGAAAAGCACCAACCCGTTCTCATATCCAGGTCATCAAACAGTGAAGCTTTGTTACGCCCTTTTGCATCTCATAGCAACACACGGGGCACGCTTTAGTGTATCTATGTGACGCACAGCTGAAACATAGTGACACCTAACCACGACCATTTACAGTAGGCAACAAAACTACTTATGTTTTAGGTTAAAAGAAGTGTGGTAACATGAAAATGTCACATTCTGCTTCCTATAAACCACATCTACCGATGATGCATCTGCCTGTAACCTATATATCAGAGTTTGTGCAACAAATCCTGAGAAAGAAAGCAATCAACGTGTGACGTCATGTAAAACTACACTGACTTTTGTTTCACATGGGACATAGGTATGTGAGTGACAAAATGTTACGTTAAAACACCCCAGACTTTTGTTTTCATACTGGAAGTGAACTGTCTCTCAGGGTGCTTTCACACCTGCCCTGTTTGGTTCCAAATCAAGTTCGTTTGCCCCCTAAGTGGGGTTCGTTTGGGCAGGTGTGAACACAGCAATCACACCAAAACAACCGGACCGAGACCTTTCTGAAGAGGTGGTCTCGGTCCGGGTTACAAATGCGGTTCGTTTGTGGTGAGAACGTGTTCCGACCTCGATCCGAACCAACTGCAGTCACATGACACATTGTTTGGGTTAAACATGAGCATGTTACAGTCCTGGAGGATTATTAATGTGCACCTCCTCCTGTACTGCCTTAATATGCACATTCAGCACATCCAATGCATCAAAACATTGTTTTCTAGTTGGAGCCGCGCCTCGTTTTCAAACTGTATGGTTTGACTAAAATGAACAATGACAGCAATATAGTCCACGATGACCAGCGCTAAAATCAACCTGCGTAGTTGTCCCTCCATTGTGACAATAGAAAGTGTCACCTTTATTTTGCAAGTGTACTCTTCTTCATTTTGTTTACTTCCATGGGAATTCTGACCAATGAAGAGCAGCTGTCTTGCGCAAGGCATTTGATCTGGTCCGCTTGTAAATGCTGCCGTGAGAACATGAACCATCTCTAGGCAATTATGCAACTTTGTAACAAAATAAGTCCCTGATTCAGACCAAAGCAAGACAACTCGAGGTCTGAAAGCATCCTTAGTCCGGTTATTGACCCATAAACCTCCCCTCCCTCCCAACCTATGTGGACTTCCTTGCTCTTTATTCTACATCAGTTGCTCTCAATGTCAAGTACTGCCGCAGATGGGTTTATAATGGAGTTAATTGAAACCCTTGTGCGTCTCATACAGATGCTAAAGACGCCTTTGACATCAGCATCACATGCTGAGGGGTGTGATGAAGCAACTGCATTTGACGCCCTGGGAATGAGAACAGGCTTAAGGTATTGTAAAAGCTCTGCTATAGTTGTAGTTTTAGTAATACTGGACACAACTACAGAGGAATCACCGTAATATTCCTGTGGTATCTCAACAGACTTCTCATCCATTACACATCTAACAGCATTCCTTTAGCAGGATTGTAAATGTTTATACAATTTACGGTGGAATAACTGTAGTATTAACATGACTTCAGACACTTTTTATTTGATGTACTCAGCTCTCTTTAGATCGTCTTTCCTGCCTGTTTCACTTCAACTTGGTGGAAACAATTTTTTTAAAGTCGTAGCAATGGAAATGATTTTACTCATAGCTCTGGCTGCAGCTTGGAACCCAAACTCAACCTTACATGACACATGGATATCAACAGACTGGAAATAATTACACTGAAGGAGACGCAAGAATGAATTGTTGTTCTTTTATGTAACAGTTTTATTACCAATAACTGCAGAAGCCTTTAAACCAAAGTTTATAGATGTATACAATCCATGTTGCAATGTTTCAAAATAACACTTTCTTAGTTAACAACTCTTGCTGTGATTAAGCATTAGAGTGAACTTTAGTATATTAATGTGAGAGCTGGTCACTCCTCACGTCACTGTATTAATAAAGACCTAAAGGACTGTTTCAGTTGTGCATACACCAGATTTCCTTTACGTCCTATTGCATAAAGGCAAAAAGGGGATTTAACACCAGCATGTCGGCGCTTCTTTTGCAACACTATGACAGCTCTCTCCATTTAAGTGCAAAGACAAAAGAGCGTCAACTATATATACTTGAGCGGCTGCAGACGACTGGTGCATGAAGCATACTGGAGCCTTCAGGGGCAAGCGATGGGAGTGTCAGTGAACTGAGGCCACAAGGACCACAGAGCTTCTTTGTTTTCCACCAAAGTAATTCTCTATTCCTCTCTTACTCTCACTCTCACTTGTCAGCTCATAGACACAAGAGATTGCAAGATAAACCGCCTTTTACGGGTTAAAGTGTGCATACAATATAACTACCACAGCAGTATGCATGATCCTGTGAGACGTGTGTACTGCAACCAGCCGACATGATGTGCGTGTTTGAGGGGAAGATCTGGTCAACTGTGGAAAAACTATAAAGCAAAACCAAGCAGAAGGTGGGATTACACAGTGAATAACACACCATAGCCCAAACAGCCTCAACATCACGCTACAATTCATTCAGATTTATGTGCACACATCTGGCACAAAACCATGGAGGAATTGACCGGCGGCTGAGCCCACCACCCTTAGTTACTGTCAAGCTTTCCATTCTCGCATGGCACACGTGCAGTTTACAACTCTGGAAGATTCACAACTCGATATTCTGAGTTTCTTTTGAAACAATGGGTCTTTGATCTCAGACAGGGACAGGCGAAAGCATTGGTTCATTCAGCAGGACAGAGCTGCTAATGTTGCCCCTAAAGTGTAGGAGTGTAGTGAGCGGTCAGTTCTTGGCTACAACATGAATGGTGCATATGAGTCTTCCTTGAGTACTCAGTAGGCCTACGTAAGAAATATGTAAAAAAAAAATACACTTTGTAGTAGGCCAAATTTCAAAATAAGAGTAACAACAGAACCAAACATGAAATCTTAGAAGTGCACTCAGCCTCAATCCAGTTGTTTTGGCTTCCACAATCCACGTGCTGTCTGTTCTGTGTGTACTGGAAAAAAATCCAGTGTTTGTATACAGCCCTGGCTCGGACCGAGCCCCATAACGCTATGCAGGCTACCCTCCTTTCACGTCCTGGCCCACAAGGAATGGAGCTACGCCATGATTGTTATGAAACGTAAATAGCATCGGAGATATCACCGGAGCCCCTAAAGTACCATTGACAGAAGCGGTGTATTTGTTTGGATTATTTGAGTTTGATATCAACAATCTTTCTCCAGAATTGCTGACTCAATTTGGAACTACAAAGTAACAGACGGTGGTAACACTAGGGGCGGCACGTTTATCACATATTTGATTTTGATAGCGAAATCACACTTATCAGCACCTTCTTTTGTGGTTGACAAAAAAAATCTGTTTTTGATTTGATAAAAACATGAGCAAAGGAAAATGAATTACAGTGACATCTTGTGGCAGTTGTGAAAGCAGTGTGTTGGCCTACACTGCAATTATTTTTTTTGTTTTGTTTTTAACTACGGCTCAAAAAAATAAGAATACAAAGTTGAGTTGTTCTGTGAAATCCGAATCAATAAAATATGCTGATGTTTCGTTGTAGCCTGAGAAATCATTTTCCCAGAAAATCTGTGCGGAGATTTTAAGGCATTTCCCCCCTGACATGTAAGCGCTACCACCAGAGGGCGACACTGTGAGGCTCCCGGCCCGTAGGAACTCAGTGGGCAGCGAGGTCTGCGAGGTCTGTCTGGTGGGCAGAACAGAGAGAGGAAGACAGAGACGGGGGGAAGAGGCAGAATGTGTGTGGGAGAGAAAAAACACTAAACAGAAGGTGAGGCGAGACAACTGAGTGGGGGGCCATGAGACTGAGATGTACTCAGAAAAAGAGCGTGTGTGTGTGTGTGTGTGTGTGTGTTGTGTGTGTGCATGAGGCTTATGTATGAGATCTTGCATAAGCGCAGGTGTCAGCAGGTGCATGCAAGCACTAATACAAAGTGGTGCATTGGCATCTGTGTGTGTGTGCGTGTGTGTGCGTGTGTGCGTTTTTGTGTGCCTAAGGACAATACTGCTCCCTCATTACCCAACTGTTTCCTCCAGTCCAGCACTAATGAGGAGCCTCACCGTCACCGTGGTAATCAAGGTCAAGCCTAGGCCAACGCACAGAAGCAGACACACACACACACACACACACACACACACCTTCACACACTTTGCAGAACTACAGTGTGTGTGTCTGTGTGCACAGCTGGATTTAGCAACACATTTACAATCAGTAGACTCACTTTATAGGGATTCACACCAAAAAAAAAAAAAAACAAAACACTGGCAAAAGCAAGAGGCAAATGGGTGGAGTTCTGTAGGATCGCACATGATCCAAACAATTTCATAGGAAGGATGTGGGTGTGATGTTATGTTCCTCCAGTCTCCTCCTCCTCCTCTTTTTCTGAGATGAAGACAGAGAGACAAAAAGAACGTGAGGGAGGGGATGCATGCATGAAGACAGGTAGAGTCAGGTGGAAAAAGAGGAATAGACAAAGAAGCATAAGGATGAGAGACAAAAGAAGGGGAGGGAGAGTAAGGCAGGGTGTGATATACAGGGGAACAAGGGTGGGAGGAGGGAGGGGGGCGAGGAGAAAGAGAGGGAGGAGTAATTAAATGAAAAGAGCAAGACTTAGCTCTTTAGTCTCATCCCTCAAGACCGGCCTGACACTGCTACAGCTAGCTAATGTCATAGCAACAGGGAGAAGGAAAGTCTAATGGGTGCGGCACAGAAGAGAGGAGGAAAGAGCAGGTGGAGGCGAGAAAGAGGAGGTACGGTAGGAAGAAACTGAGTGAGGAAGGACGGGAGAGGAAGGAAGGAGGGACAGAGGAAGGGGAGAAACTGAGAGAGAGATGAACACTGCAGAGTCAAGGACAGAGACATCAGGCTAGGAGTTATGTGAATGATATAAACATGGAGGAAAGGGAATGAAACAGGAGGGGGGAGGCACAGAGTGTGTGGGGGGGCTGGCACAGAGCCAGAGGAATAAAGGCCATACCGTCCCCTTCTCCCTCTCCATTTCCTATCTCTCGCTCTCGTCTTCTGTCGTGCAGCTGTACCTGTGTTTACCATTGTTTCTATATCTAATTATCTCCCCTGAATAATTCACTAGAGTATCAATAATTCAGCTTTAATTAGCTAAGACACACCAGATAGACTTGGACCTCACTTTAACATAGACAGGACAAACGTCAAACAGAAGCAAACACACACGGTGGGAGACATTTTGTTTGGGATGGCCTAAAAAGGGAGTGGCACGTGTGAAAATATAAGTGAGAGATGGTATTAAAACAACACCGGACAGGATCTCAAAAGAGATTTTGAGACATTGACTCAAAATTAAAACGTTAGCAGGATATTAGCTTGGATTGCAGATAAAATGGGATGCACTTCCCAAAAATATGCTGTTCACACACAGGGGCCATCACTTCTTATGCAAAATCTGAACTACTGTTTTAAAGTGAGAAAATAATGTAATGGACTTAAGTGGAGTGCTTTGTACTCCAGCTGAAAGTGGTCGTAAACTGTCACTCAGATCCACTGCATTTCCTCTTGCCCGATCAGTAAACGAGGCAGCTGCTGTTCTCTTCATTAACACAAAATTGAGGAAACTATCAAACCATGCTGAATATTAACTCATGTAAAAACTCTTAATTAAGGTAAGGCTGTTTGCTGCCATTTAGAAATGGAACTCTCATAATAAAGTTACCACAACAAATCTAAAGTTACCTGTTAGCTTGTGCCTCAATTACTGTGAGTAAATGGAACCACATCATTTTTTTACAGTGTAATGTAAGTTAAGGATTAGGCCACAAGAGTTGAGTTAAGTTCGGACAAATATATATATTATATTTTGGTTCTGATTTGTTTGAATTTAATTCCTGAAATGAAGTTCAATCAGGTAGACTTTCTTTATGGTATATCCATTAGCAATTCTCTCTCCATCCCACTCCCACCACTTCCACCAATCAGTTGACTATGGGTGTTCCTTGTCCCGGTTAGCCAATCAAACTTTGCTACAATCTCCTTCAGTCATTCACAGTGCTGCCAAACTTTAAATCTGATCTCCTGTCTGCTCCTGTCAGCTGTCATTTTACATTCTCTCAGAACAACTCTCCTGATTGAACTAGAATTACCACGGTACGGCTGTGTGCCTCCGACAGCCACTCAAGTTGCAGTTTACATCCATGTCTGCTAGACTCATTAAATATTTGTAGTGGAGACTTTGAAGGCATTTAATAAAATGTATTGAGTGTATATTTTGGGTGAAATGGAAGGGATCACCATATTGACATGTATGATTCCAGTGAATGACTAAAGACTGACTTTGCCACATGGTGCAAAGACAATCAGACAATTACCTGAAGCTCAGTTATCAGCAAAACCAGTGAGCTTGTGGTGGACTATCAGAGGAGCAGGATAGAACACAAAATCGTAGCCATGACAGTAGACAATGCTTCAAATATGTGTGCTGCTGCAAAGAAGCTATAAAACGTGAATGGTTCAAACATATCTTCAACCCAGCAGCACAGAAGATCTAAACAATCAGCGCAATTCTTCGCCTTCTGTTTCTGAGATTTGGCGTTAGTGGCCAGAAGTGTTTTTACAGAACATTATGATGTCACAGTGAAGGTGACCTTTGGGATTTAAAATGTCATCACTTCATCATTTTATCCTGTTAGACATTTGTGAGAAATTCGGTCAAAGTACATGTATGAATAAATGTATGAAAGATGTGCTTTGTGAAATCACAGTAAGGGTGGGCAATATGGCCCTAAAAAACCTCCACAATATATCAGGGTATTTTTGCAATATTCTTGATGATATGACAAATTAGTAAGAAAAAAAGTATTAATTTAAGAAAACAGAATTGCAAAAAAAACCACATATTTGCCTTCAAATATTAAGTAAAAACTTTAAAAAAAAGGATCTCTCATTTCTTTAGTTTGTGAACAACAACAGTAACTCAGAGTGAGACTCAGATTCTGTATACAGTATTAATAGATCAACAAAATGAAATCTACCACCTAATGCACATTTAAACTGCTCCCAAATACAACAAATATACCATGGGATCCATATATATATATATATAAATCAACAATTGATTTCTGTCTCTTTTAGCAAAATCATAAATTATTTTTTTCCACCTGGACCTTTATGCTCTGCCATTTCTCCTCTAATCATCACACTGTAACCTGTGACAGGCTGTTATGATACCACAACTATCACACATTCACATATTTGTAGATTTTGTCGAGTCGCAAGCATTACGTAGGTTTACATCACCGAAGGTCTAATCACTTAGTGACACCGACTTCCATGTGCGCACAACGAGAGAGGAGAGGGAGAGGTGCTGTGCTGCTGCCAGAGGAGCCGCTGAATGAGTTCCCTCTGAGCGGTAAGTCGCTAAAAGAGTTTGAGAAGTCTGGGGCTGTTCATAAAACATTCAAGATGTCACAGTTAATTCCACACTACTGAAGCTGCTCCTCTTTTTCCAACCACCGCCGAGTCAGTAAAAATTTGACTTTCAAGGAAAAAAAAAAAAAAAAAGTCAACAATGCCACTCCCCAGCGGGCAGACTCCCTCCTGAGGGTCTGGGAGTTGTCCAAGACAGGATAGAGCACAAGAGGCTAGACTGGCCACGGGCCAGCAACCACCTTTGGGTCTGGGGGCGGCCCGAGGCAAGATCGCCTTAAAACTGAAATAAAAATAAAAACGATGTAAAATTAAATTTAAATTAATTAAAAGAAACAAACAAATAAATAAATAAAAAAGGAGGGAGATGAGGGGGGTTCCCTTCACTGCCCGCTCCGCCTGTCTCCTGCTGGGGCCCCCGGTCGTGCTGCTCTGGGCCCGGTGGGGGGCCGCTCACTCGCCTCCCCGATGCCCGGGCCCAACCTCATCCCCCAGTACCATGGCCATTGCCATGGCTATCCCTATATAAATTGATATAAAGTTATAAAATATTAATTATCATTAAAGGGGTCATTATCATGATTACTATGATATAGTTGTATTGTGTTGTCACGCATTGTATGATATATATGGGGTTTTGTAATATATTACCTTATATTATGTTATACCTTTTCCTTATATTACATTATATTACATTATATTATATTATATTATATTATATTATATATTGTATTGTATTGTATTGGATTATCTTGTATTGTATTATAGTATGATACATTATGTTACATTATATTATACTATATTATATTATTTATTTTATTTCTAATTGTTAATACTCCTATATTCCCTCTCTCTCTTTCTCTCTACAATATCATGTTACATTATTTATGATATATTTAACTAATTATATGATATGTGATATTATTAGAGCATTATGGAACTTTTTAGTGTACACACACACACACACACACACACACATACACACACACACACATACACACTTATACTTCTATAATCATGTGAAAGTACTATGTTGCTGTCAGTTTGTATGTTTTTTTGTTGTTATCAGTTTGTACGTTTATCAACAGTGTGTAATGTATTTGTTCCTTTTGTCACCTTGTATCTGTCACTTATGTCACCTTGTCTGAAGTCTAATTTCACTAATAATAAAAAAAAAAAAAAAATGACTTTCAGCCATGCTTGTTGTTGCCATAACAAAGAGTATGACATCAAATGTCAACAAGTCGAAATATCGCGAGTATCACAATATATATGATATTAAAAAATATACAGGTATTATCATGAACTTGATGATATGGCACACCCCTTGGTCACAGTGACCTTTGACCACCAAATTCTAATCAGTTCATCCTTAAGTCACTGCCTCCAGGTATGGTTGTAGCTGGTATGGAGGCATAAAAAGTGGCATTTCACATTGCGTACTTTAATCAAGGTTTGGCCAGAAAAACACAAAAGAAAGGTGAGAAACACACAATCTTGACCTATTATTGCCTTCATGATCATAATGATGTCCAGCCATCTCCAGAGTGCAGATATACCAGTGACTCAGAACTTAAATACATTCGAGCTTTTAATTTTTTTTCTAGCCTAACTAGTTCTGTTTAAATCCAACAAAAACACTTTTAAAACTTTTGTGGTAAAATAATCTAAACTCAAGGTGCACCTGCAGACTGTTTCCAAACCTTTTGATGGATCTTACAGCCTTCTTCAATATGGTCGTATATGTGGGGGGCTGGTGGGATGGGGTGTAGGACTCGTACCTGACCAAGTTCCATTTGCTAAAGAAGGCCATGGGACACAATCAAAATGCTCCAGATAATGAAAGTAGAGAGAACCTTGAGTTTTTATCACAGATATGTGTTGTCAATGTAAAGAATGGCCCTACATGCTCACGCTGTTTCCAAACACTGGCATGAGGCTTTATGTCATTTTTTTGATGGACAGATGTAAATACATAAATATCACAATAGTTTTCCTCCATAGCTCAGTGTGACTGCAATCAGGTGGATTTCAACTAGCCTACACTTCCTACTACATCTCAGGAGGTGTGGCTCTTCATGACAAATCGTTTGGCAGCAACACTTCTGAGAAACACACTGCTGGACATGGACGAAAATGTGTCACAAACCGAATCACTTTCATGTTGTTTTGGCTTCCTGACATGAGAGAGTCCGACGGTCATTCACACCCAGCAAAGAGAAGTGGAAGGAAGGCGGGTGGCACTGACAGCTTCATATCTCTCTGTCTCAGTCACCACCACCTCGCTTTCTCCTCCATGTTCTCCCAGTCTTTTTTATTTCAGTGTGAATCTTTGGCAGGTTAAGCACAGAACTGGGACTCCTAAAGGAGCCTGTTTTATCCATCAGCTCCCTCGATATTTTCCACAGACAGTCGCTCCTACACAAACACACACACATGCACACACACATGACTCATACACAGACATCCCCAGAACAGCATCTATGTGGTAGAGACGGATTAGCAACTAGGACCAAAGCCACTATAAAAGATTCCTACCTAGAGCTTATGACTCATGTCTGTGTATGTCTGTGGAGTGTTCCTGTCTGTACAGTCTGAGTGTGTATGTGTGTGTGGCTGTGTGTGTGTGTGTGTGTGTGTGTGTGTGTGTGTGTGCGAATGTGTGTGTTCCAGCCCAAATAGAGTGTACACCAATAAGATCTGCCTCTGGATCGATTGGACTCAGACTGTGCCTCAGCTGACAGGCCGGACCTGTTGTTCTCTTGATTGATCCAACCTCTGTGTTATGTGAGTGTGTGTGTGCATATAAAAGACAGGAGGGAAAGGTTTATAAAATGATTAAAATATGTGTGCAGATTTTGCTGGGTTTTTATGTTCACCCTGTGTAACCATCCTCTGTTGAAAGACCTTTAAAAAAATCTTTATTTGTGTCCGTGTGAAAACACACTCACACATGCTCATCTGTCAAAATCAGTCACAAGGTCCAGGAGGTCAAACAACATGGTGACTTAATTTCTTTGGGTCCATGCCTAGATGCTTCACAAGTTTACACTTTACTTTCCCTTTACAACTGCAACAATCAGGGCTGAATATTATTTAAACATTTTTAACATTAGAGCCCAGTAGGGACAGTTTTGACCAGTTGAACATGTCTACTGGGAGCTAGCTAGTGGCGCCACTCATTCAGTGATTACCACGTAAACACCATCCCAACCCAACAACATTGCTGTACAAACATTGTACACACTCTTTGATTGCTCCCCAGGTTGCCATGGTGAGTAAGCGGCTAGATTCTGAGCCACAAAACCCTTTTAGCATTGTTAACTATGTTATCACTGTTAGCTGTGATAGCTCCGTTAGCAGTGTCAGCACGGCTGGTGGTGCAATAGTTGACCATGCTAAAGGGGTTTGTGGCTCAAAGTGAAGTCACTTACTCACCGGCTACCACTGGGGGAAGACGTGAGGGTGGCCTCCATTGGTGTGTCTCAAATCACAAACTTCCGTTAGTACACTTCTATGTAATATACTATGTGCACTATGTACTCATTGGCGTAGTGTGTGAATTTCGACAGGGTAGTGTTGTCTCAAACCAAACACAGCCGTTGTGCACTCACCGGAAATGACAGCCGCAAATCAGCTAGTTAGCAAACTAGCATTAGCATTTGTGTTATCGTTCGCGGTACAAAATCATTAAAGACTGCTAAATTAACCCTATAAACATACTGCTGGCTTATACCCGACAACAGTATAGTGGTGCTTAGTGCAAAAAACACATATATTTGTACAATGTAGCGACGTTCACAGTCGCAGAGTCCTCGGCCCCTATTTTCAGTTTGAAAAGTGGTCCCTCCCCTTCTGCTACATAGCCAAGATGGCGACCATTGACGATGAGAAGTGTCCATAGTTCCACACTCAACTTCTTGACCGTGTTGAGTGCACCATCCGGGTACTCATAGTGCACTGCATTTTTCCATACTTCTTAGTGTGAACACACTTATGCACTCAAAACATTTAGTGTAAGTACAGAAGTACGTGATTTGAGACACAGCACATTTCAGCCATCGTCGCCGAATGGGTGGTGCTGCTAACAAGCTAATGCTAGCTCCCACCCAACCTTTGTGGTGTGCAGTGCAGAGCAGGAGAGTGGGCATTTTTCACGTTAACACGGCTAGCTGTCTGTCTGTCAGTAAAGCCAACAGAAAATAAAATGAAAGGCAAGACATTTTTATCACACAACATTACAATTTCACCACCTCTAGATATTTGTTTTTAATTAACTACTTAGTTAGCGATTAATGGGTGTCAGGCTACTGAAAGCAAAATTAACCAAAGCTGACATCCCTAGTGCTAACACCACACTTTCAGTACTGATACCAAAACAAGACCTTTCTCAACACCTTACTTTGACAGTCTCAGTATCCACACCTTACACCTTACAAACACCTTTTCTTTCCATTTATAAAAAGAACCAAATCTTCTAAAATCTTAAAAGTCATCAAGGCAAAGCCACTATGCAAGACCTTTGCTCAGATAACAGCCTAAATTTTTTAAAGATTATTTTTCTGGGCTTTTTGCCTTTAATTCACAGAACAGTGAGTGAAATGGGGAGACAGAGTGAGAGAGAATGGGGACTGACACGGAGCAAATGGTCACAGGCCAGACTCGAACCTGCGACCGCTGCAGCGGGGCAATGCCTCTGTACATGGGGCGCCAGTACTATCCACTACGCTACCGACGCCCCAACAGCCTAAAATTTAAATCAGAAGCTGTCTTGTTAAAGAGTATTTGTGTCAGAGTATAAACATGGAAAGCATGCACTGCCTGCTTTTGATACTTTTAATGCTCTGAGCCGCGACACATTTCAATACTAAAAAAAAAAAATACTCACTTTATACCAAGCCTGAAGGCATATTGATCCCTGGATACCTTCAGTTTGGTTAATTTGGTCTACACTGAGAAAATAAATGATTGTTGCCGTTGTGGTCCAGTTCGTTGTTAACATTGGCTAATTACAAATAAGCCAAGAGGAGTAAACATGAAGACTGGCAGGTACTTAACTCCACATCAGCGCTACATGAACTCAAATCATGGTGACTGATAGCAAGTCATGAAGCACTTCACTGAACCTTATGTGCTTATTTATCTCCTCTGGTGGTCAAGGCAAGGGAAACAAATTGCTATGATTGGTTGAACTTTTTTTCCTGATTTTGCACTTCAGCATACTCGATGCTCACTGGTGTGTTGCTGCTGCCTCGTGCTGCTAGAATTGAGTACTGCACAACTGGTCAAACTCAAAGGCATCACAAGCTTTTTGCATATTTTAGAATGACAAATCGCACCAACGTACTTTGGTGTCAAAATATAGTAGCGGTTGGCTTGTCTGCAAACATGCAAATACACCGAGATTGTTTGAACGCAACCAAACAGGTTAGGTGTAAAAGCACTCAAAGTGTTGCCTCCTAAGCACTCCCAATTATTCCTTCTTCATAATCTGAATAAACATCACACAACAGAAGATTCGTCTATTTAGAGGAAGTCTTTTAACGTGCATAACAAACAGGGAATGGAGCAAAAGGAAAGTTGCAAGAAACAAAAGAGGCGGAGGATAAAGCTGAGAAGCAGAAGCAGCAGGTTAGCACTAATGGTCAATGACATGTTAGCGCTGTGGCTAGGCTTAGCGCAGGCGCCTGAACTGCTGAAATATTTACACGGCGTACAGAACGAGAGACTCATTCACTTCAAATCAGCTAGAGCAGAGACAGAGAGAGAGAGCTGGGCCACTTTTCTACCTCCTCACTGCACTGAGGTAACAGCCTGTGCAGTCAAATGGACAGCACCACATGAATAATGTGCATGTGTGACTTTTTGTTTTACTTATTCATTTTTGCCCCGGCATGTTGGACCTTTGCTTCAGTTTGTTGACAGGCAATGGTTTAAAGAAACTTAAAAGAAAACTTATGTGTCCCTGTTTGCTTTTCGTAGTAACCCTATTTTTTTCCCTCGCACTTGTCTCTGTGCTCTTTCACAAACACAAGAGCTTTATTTTAAGTTTTGTGCTTATTCTGTTAATGCCGCTTTCACAACACTTCTACACTCATTCCTTTCACATCTACCTGTAAGATACAATAGCCTCCCCTCATACGAAACTAAGGCTGACAGGCCCCAATCAACTTCAATTTCAGCACTTTGATGCGAGCCCGCCCCTGCCATACTTAGTATTTAAGATGATGTTACCTGTGTGTGTGTGTTCGTGCTTGGTTTCCCTGTGCATGAGCCTGTGTGGGTGTGTGAAAGTGAACCATCCAAACTCCTCAGTGTGTTTTCCGGGCGCTTGTCAGCTTCAAAGACGGGGGTCAAACCAACAGGCACCTGACACAAGCTAACTTCACTTCCTGCTGCCATGACAACAGAAAACAAACAGAAAATGAAAACATACTGTATTTTCATAATGACAGCTCAGTGTCTCTCTCCCTCTCCCAGACCGGACAGATGATGGGAGCGAAGGACGTGCGAAGACAGACAGAAATCTGTCACTTGAGTTCTTCCTTCCCTGTGAAAACTTTCACTCTCTTTCTGTAGTAGTGTTTTCGTTTTCACCTTCAACCGCACATGATTGAACTTCTTCACCTTCTCCCTCTCGTTTTTTTTTCCTCTCTTGCTCGCTGGAAGCCCGAGGTGGACTTTGCCTGGAAGCAAAGTTCCTCCTGAGCAAGCCTGACAGTTCCAGTTTAATATTTAACCACTGGACAGGCACGCACACGCACGGCTATGCTGCACTGTGCACGTGGAGATGGACATGCACAGAAAGGCATTCATGCGCAGACACAAGCAAATCAAACACCCATCTAAAAATGCGAAATGCGGAGTTTGATGGCGACAGCCATAACAAAAAGAGGCAGCTGTCCCTCCAGGAGAACTTTCTGCGTCGTACGCACGTGACGGGCTTTGTGGCAGAACCCATGGGCTTTAACATCAGCCGGTCGCTGATGCCACTGCTAATGACAAGTTGTGTTTTCAGGCGAAGCTGCATGAGGTTGTCCATTATCTTTCTCCCTACTGGCCTCTTTCTCTCCTTCCCACTCTCCCCCTCTCTTGTTCTTTCTCTCACTTTTCTTTTTAATTACCTGATGTCTCCTCTTCTGGCCCAGACGCCAATAGAGATGTGAGCGGCACCGTCTGCACTGAACCGTCTGTGTACATCTGATCTCTGATCTTTCCTCTGTCTGACTGTGTGTATGTACGATGTGTGTGTGTCTCCCTAAGTGTGCCTATTACAGTATGTGTGTATCTAGACACAACCTGTCTGTACTTTCTGTCTGTGAAAATGTTGGTTTTTGCAAGCATTCATATAAGCATGTCTACAAACATTTTTGAGCAAAGTCTTGGTCATATTTGCATCAAAACAAACAGAAGGTTGAATGAAATTACAGGTTCTTGGGATCAGATGACACAATAGACGAATCACAAAGTTTGTTAACAATAACTTGCAGGTATAAAAACCCTGCCTCATGTATATAAAATAAACAGCACTGAGCAAATGCTGCCACATTAGGCTAGGCAGTAGGCAAATGAACAAGTTTACTGATTTTACCTATCTCTGTAAATCAAAACTATTGCGAGCTGTCTAAGGAAGTATTCGCTGTTGTTAAAGCAACGCCACGGTGACTCGGTCTACACAAATCAACATAACACTGTTGATGTTTTTATGTATAAAGATACAGACTCATCCAACTAGGGGTGAAACACACATGTATTTTCATCATCCATTAGTCAGCTGATTATTTTGTTAATTTAATGATTAATTGTTTGGTCTACTTCCTGAAATAGTGAAAAATACCCATCAACATATTCCATTAAAATAGCTTTTTGTTTTGTTTGACCTACGATCCAAACCCAAAAGATAATCAGTTTAAAAGCAGCAGATATTCACATTTTAGAGGCTGAAAACAATTCGTTGCTGGCCATCTTTGCCTAAAAAAAAAGACTTAAAACGATGAATCACTATGACTGTGTGTGTGTGCCATGTACTTTCCCTTTCTACGTGTCCATGCTTTTATACTCTTGCCTGTTTCCTGTGACAGATCTCAATGGGATGCCCCTTCTCTCTCCTGATGCCAAGCTCGGGTTCCCCATCTGCGACATGTACGAGGACAGAGGCCGCTTGTTGCACTTCAAACGCAACCGAGAGGCCTCTGGCACTCTTGGCGCCGCAGCAGAGGCGACTGGATACTGAGACTGAAAGTTACCTGCCAATGGGGTCCTGTCTCTGTGTGTGTATGTGTCTGTTAGTGTGTGTTTGGCATGGTTTTAAAAGCCTTCATTCCTCTTGTCATTGCTGGCATGAGAAAGGCAACATGAGGAGGGTTTTACATTGTGGTCTGTGAAATGGATTAGCCACGTTAGTCATTTATCACATAAAAATACATGACATATGTTGTTTACAGATTCTCAAATGTTAAAGTAAGTTATTTTAAGGCATTACAGGAGATTTATAAGTTTACAGAGTTATTAACAAATCAAGGTTGCAGTCTAGAGATGGAAAGGATCTAAAACACTCATAGTACATTCGTAGGCATTGGTGAAATCATGAACTCAAGATGCAGGCTCCCTTTTTTCCTCCACTTATTTTCTCAGTTAACTGATTCATTGTTTTGTCTATAAAGTGTCAAAGCCATCAAAAAAGCGTGTTTCCCATAGTCAAAGATGAAAAACCCAAAAGCAGCAAAAACTTTCATTAGCGTGTCTTAAACCAAATGTTTTGTATTTTTGCTTGATGAATATCTCAAACTACTGTCAACAAATAGTTGATATTTTCATTAACTGACTAATTGATACATAAAAATAATCGTTTCAGCATTGTACATGACCCCAAGTCCTCCACCAGACCAAATAACTTCGGCCACAGACACATATCCCTGAGAACATGCCACACTGAGAGAAATATCAACATCAGACATCAGTTTCAACAAGAAAAATAAAATCCAGAGCATATGAAGCGATAAAATCAGATCTCTGGTTCCACAGGGAGCATTTGAAAATGGAAACATTAAGCTCTCTGACACAGTCAACACAGTCCGTGTTTACAGTGCGGAGGTTAGATACGATCCTCTGAGGTCCACACGCTTTAAACCAGATCTATCAGCCAGCTGTTTTACACATTCTAGCGGTGTAATGTGCGAGAATAAACGACACTTAAGGGCAGCCGAAGCATAATCTTCACTGTGAGAACTGTTAACTTTAAAGTATGCACTAAAATAAGTAAATTGCTGCAAAATAGGAGAGGAAACAGCTGAAAAGGACTGTATATATACTGGCTGAACAACCACACAAAAGTACATGTTGAACTGCACATCAAATTTGCCACTGGGCTTGTAGAGGTGGAGGCCATCCTGTCTGTAGTCATTACTTTAACCAAATCAATACGCAGATCAATATATTAAGCATTAATAAAAGATTGTCATATTTCTCAACGGCTAAGGTTATGTAAATTACATGATTTATTTTATATTTTGTTTGAACATGTGCAGAATGTCTGAAAAATAAAAAAATAAGCAGGTCTCGAGAGATTATCCTCATTATCATTACATCAGGCCACATCTCCAACAGCTTAAAATCACAAGACGCTGTATTTAAGGACTGAACTAGATACGGAGCATTGAGTGACGTTTGCACTGATCAAAATAGAGTGCTTCTGATTATCAAGAGCATGAGAGAAAATGAAGAGAGACACGGAGAACGGAGGCTTGAGTTTGATGAGAGGATAACGTCGGATCAATGATTAAGAATAGGCCAATGGAAACGTGCAAAAAGGCTGTTTATACTCACTACTTTTTATATCTAATGATGATTATAGCAAACTATGCTGTGTGATAGCTATGAATTACCCATACAGATATGTTTAATATACCATGTACTCTCTGCCTCGTTACACACTATATCCTGCACTTGTACTTGGACTTAAATGGTGTGGTGTGGAATTAACCGACATACAGTATAACCAGTAGAATACTAGGCTGAAGTGTTCCCCTCCAGTTCATCACACAACCTTGAGTGAGAGATGACAGACACGCTGTGAGCCATGTAACTTACACATGAATGACTCCTGATGCAAAAGGCATTTTAAGCATCATAAAAAAACAGCTTTAAAAAACTCTTTTTCCATATTGTTGTTTTGATGATTGGGGCATCAATATTAGAGCTGTTCCCTGTTTCCCTTTCGATACCTGAACCATTGTGTTAAAAACCAAAAATGAACAGCTGTATACTACTAACCCTGTACGACTGTGACATGATTGCCACTGTTGTATGGTGCAGCTCAGGATAAACCCTAAATTGGTGGGATATTCCAGCATAAAATATTTTGCTAAATTGCAGACATTTTGCTCACTGCTAACATTACACTTTTTATTTACCAAAATCAGTTCTTCTTCACTGCTCTAAAAGCCAGCTGCTGTACCGTGCAACTTGTTGTGTAGGCGAACAAGAATCAATTTCTAGGGAAACTGCGATTTTATACAGGTGAGGAATACTTTAAAATTTATAGTAAATTATGTGTTACCTGATCGGTGCATTGACTTGCGTACTTGCTGATACCCGATCTAGCATTTTAGGCAGTATCTGAGGCATTTCTAAAACTGATATCACTATCAGAACAACTCTAATCAACATTGTGCTGAATAAAAACTTGCGGGAAAACAAAAGGAAGGGGCAAGCACAGATATTGCTTTGCTGCATTTCCGCTTAACCCTTTGCCACATGTCTTTCAGTGATCAAGCATACCCACACACACACACACACACTGGAGGTCAAATCATCATTGTGCCAGAAACCTTGTAGAAGGCCACCCAGTGAATAGCAGCTATAACAGTTCTGCACAGCAGGCAAGACACTAGAGAGAAGGGCACGGCGGGCGCAACACAGATATCTGTCGGAGCAGCCAGCCTTTTGAAAAGCATCACAACATCTATCAGCTAGAATCTTGTGCGATCTGTGTGGAGGAGATGCTTCAAGATGTGTCAAGGAAAGCACAGTGGCAATGCTATTGATATTCCTGCGAGCTGTAAGGTTACAGAGGACTGCTTTCAAATGAAACCGGCCTCTTTGAAAAGACACAACTATTTAGACACTGAGAACAGAAACATGGAAACAAAGCTGTTTTCAGTTTCACAGTTCCGCTGTTGGTTCTGAATGGGTTACGTGGGGCTGCAGATGAAAGCGCGGATAAAGAACGGCAACCTTTCAAAGCAAAGTATCACACACCATAAGTTCCAGGAAATCAATGCAACATCAGCACACTCAGTGTTTAACCACTCCTGGTTGCTATGGTAACACAGAGGGTCAGTAGGTCAGGCATACGTGTGGTTTTACAGTTCAGTGATGCCAGCCATTTATGTCACGCACACACACACGCTGGCTCCATGTCTGCATCTATCTAACATCTGACATGACCTCCCTCATTAGCTGGAATTAGCCTAATAATTCATGGACAGGCCTGGGAAAGGGAATGGGACTGGGAAAACTGCCACATTCCCTCAGATTCCCTCACACTTGTTTAACCCCCACTGGGTCAGCAAGCAGAGACGAGGACGACACAACTGGATCAGTCCTCAGGGGCTTGATCTAGATGGTGGAGATAGGCGTCTGGGGTGAGGGCAACAGTGGAAAAGTGGTTGCGTGTTACGAAGAAGTGGAGAAAACTGAATCTTCAGACCATTTTCCCACACATTCCCAATTTGTGTCTGCATGTATTTAACCATAATGACTGAGGACTTCATTTGGTCCCAAAGTTGTGTCACCATTATGATGCAGCTCTATGGAAACTCTAATTCTCCGTGTCATATTTAAAGTGGAAAACTGGTCTATGGTTTTCATTATAGTTAATTTCCTGACCCCAGCTGCACCTGTTAGAAATCTGAAACTTTTTCTTTTTTAATCAAATTCCCGGAAAAGCTGAGCAGGAAGCATCTCATCCAACAGCTGTACTATCCTGAGAGGTGATGCACCCGGGGCTGAAGTCTGTATTCACACAAACTGAACATGCAGTACTTTGGTGATGATTTAAACAAGGAAAAAAAAAACATTGCAAAGCTATGTTTACTTAAACTAAATGCAGCACATTCACAGGGGCTGGGCTTCAGTAAGTTGGTACGCTACATTTTAGATCACTACAGCTGGAATTATGTTTTCACAGATGACACAACCACACACTGAGCAGAGTTGAGAGCCAGGTAAGACGATTGGTCAATCCATTTCCTGTTTGATGGTGGTTTCATAACGGCAAAGAAAAGACGAAACACATTAAAGTTATACAAAGGAACTTGCTTAAAGTGATTAGATCGCGTCTGTCTGGGTCACAGTGATCACTATAAGCAGATGATTATTACAACCAGACTTTTTCCTTATTTCTCATGCTGATTACCATCTAATTGACGTGTATATTTATTACATGAATATAAAGTAATGAAACAGACAGCTTTGCCATTTATTGAATGTTATTGATTGTTTCAAGTACAGTAGACTACAGCTGTTTCAAATGCTTTTCAAATTACCATCAAGTACTTGAATATAAATTCTGCTCTCATCAGCATTCCATATGTTTTCCTCTGTGGATTTTTGTCCTTAATTCATTCATGCCATGACACTATGTCAGCCCCAGAAGCCTCCTATGAAGTTTCTTAAACACAATGTACTCTCTTTTTTTTTCTCAAATCACTCAAACCAGCCGGAAACTTTGAAATTTTCCTTGCTGCCAATTCTTCTGTCTTTTCCCTTACATGGGGCCCGGTCTCATTTTAAAGTCGTCGAAAGGCGGTGCTTAGGCAGTGACATGTGGCATCAGGAACCAATGAAAAAAGGCGTCCTTTAAAGTTGGCGTGATATGCGTCTGGTTCCTGTTATAGTTTAACGGCGCCCGGTGGCATCAGGGGGAAATGTGGCGGGACAAGGATGAATGTTAAGGTGGCGAAAGTCTGACTGGGCTGGGGGAGAAGGGTGGTGGTTTGGTCCAACAAACACAGACCTTCACCCAAAGGAGCGGTGTTCGCGTCCGTAAGATTCTAAAGCCAAATCCTGTTCTTTTTTTCCTAAACCCAACCATGTGCTTTTGTTGTACAATGCACTCCAACAGAGGTCAGTCTCTACAGGTGGAACAGGCAGCTGAGTTAAAAAAAAAAAAAAAAAAGGTGACTGCAAGTGGTGGGAATGACGTTACGGCACTAGTGAAAAAGAAAAATGTTTGTGCCCTTGTTTGGGAGTATTGCCACATATAGCTTTATCCTGATATGATTTCTGCCAGCTACAAAACCAGTTTATTACTTACATGATTTCATTCAACAAAACCTTATTCAGCGCACTGATGTGTTGGTATCCGTCATGACAAAAAATGTGATTGGGTCCTCCGGCAAGAAGAGTGCTTCTTTCTTATCTATTCATTATTCTATGGGCCATATAAGTATTTAAACCCAACAAGATTTGTCTAAAGGTGCTTTCAGACCTAGAGTTGTCTTGCTTTGGTCTGATTAGGGACCTATTTTGTTACAAAGATGCATAACCACCTAGAGTCAACATTTACAAGCAGACCAGATCAAATGCCTTGTGTGAGAAAGCTGCTCTTGATTGGTCAGAATTCCCATGGAAGTAAACAAAATGAAGAAGAGTACACTTGCAAAATAAAAGCGACACTTTCTAATGTCACAATGGAGGGACAACTTCACAGGCTGATTTTAGCGCTGGTCATCGTGGACTATATTGCTGTCATTGTTCATTTTAGTCAAACCATATAGTTTGAAAACGAGGCGCGGCTCCAACTAGAAAACAATGTTTTGATGCACTGGATGTGCTGAATGTGCATATTAAGGCAGTACAGGAGGAGGTGCACATTAATAATCCTCCAGGACTGTAACATGCTCATGTTTAACCCAAACAATGTGTCATGTGACTGCAGTTGGTTCAGATCGAGGTCGGAACACGTTCTCACCACAAACGAACCGCACCGGAGTTCGTTTGTAACCGGACCGAGACCACCTCTTCAAGAAGGCTCTCCTGTTGTTTTGGTGCACACCCAAGTGCAATTGCTGTGTTCACACCTGCCCAAATGAACCACACTTAGGGGGCAAACAAACTTGAGTTCAATTGAACAGAACCAAACAGGGCAGGTGTGAAAGCACCCTGAGTCAGCTAACTGCATATATAGGCTAGACAATGATACATGCTACAGTGACTTCTATCACCAGTAGCTCAGCTTTTACATTTTCTTTAAAACACAAATACTGCCATAAAAAGTAAACTCCTATGAAATTTCAAGATGGTATAAAAGTATGAAAAAATAGATACTGCCCAAGCCCGTCAGAGTATTACTGTCTGTTCCAGCCTCGCCTAAAAAACATTTCTGTTTTTGTAAGTCTGTCAGTGTCTCAGACTTTATGACTCAAGAATGTTTGTCTGCAGTGTAACCCAGTAAATACGAAGAATTAGTCATTTTCAATAGTAAACAGCCATTTAAGATGGTTGGTAGCAGCTGTCCTTGATGACAAATGCCTCATGTTAAGCAACGCCCGCCAAGTAGTTTCATTGCAGCCTTGTCACAGTCACAAAGTTGTTGGTTAATTAAATCAACCAGTGATGTAGAAGCTGCTCAGCATGTAACTGCTGCCTCTCTATACGCTGTATGTATGCATGAGTCAAGCTAAGGGTTTACATTGAAGATGTCCTGTGTGTGTAATATTTTTTTTGGCATCCACCAACATGCTGAGAGAATGGCGTTAGGAGTCATTTCCACCCCTCAGTCCTCCTTCTCTCTTGTTGTTCTCCTCCTTTGTCTCGCCCCCTCAGCCGCCTGCCCTTCTTTCAGTGCTGTGATCCTGTCTGGTTATTAATTCATACTTAAATCTAAACGGTCTGGACACTCACATAACCCTTCCACTGCTGTTCATTTTACGCTTGGGAGGGCCACCACTGTGTGTCCCACACCCACTGATGTCCAAAAAACACACAAGCATTGAAACACACGTGTACATGGTCTCTTTCTCTATCACACTTCCACGTTTCTGTCTCTCATTTGTATGCACAGCAACTTCTCTGTGTATTAACATGAAGAAGTCAGGGTTTTTTTTTTCTTTTTTTGTCCTTCTCAACTGAATAGCAAACAGTGCACAGCTATGATCATCATATTTTTGGACCCTTCACAGAAAGAATGTAAATTATGGCTTTGCGTGTGCTGAAAAAGTACGAGCATTAGCATAGTTTAGATGCCATTTCCAACGAGCCATTCTGCTATCGCGGTCTCAAGTGGCCAACTAACTACAAATTTGTACACAGGTCCACGCTCACTCTTTCAACATGCTGCTTCAAAGAATATTTTCACACACTCGTGCAACACACATATGCACGGAGTTACACATGCGTACACACCCTTGCTGTCAGGATAGTGATAAATTGCAGGGAAAATGAAAAGGGGGAGCAGTAATCTGACACCTCCAGTGCTGGGCAACCAGTAATTAAATCCCTTCATTAGGTCAAATATTTGATTATGAAGAACCTGGGAGGGGGGTGCAGGAATGACCTGTCTTTTTTTGGTGGAGGAGGAAAAGGAGAGGAGAGGGACATCAGTGGTGGAGAAAGAAAACGGAAACAAGTGAAGAAGGTTGTGGACGAGGAAACGAAGCAAAACACAGACAGAATGGCAATAAAGCCATCTACATATTGTCTGTAGTCAGTGACTATGTTCTTCACACCTCCTCCCCACTTTTCCCCTCTGTCTCTGGACAGCGTCTGTGTGTTGTTGTAGTAAGCCGAAAACGCTGGCCACAGCATATTGCTAATGTGTTGATGAAGGCAGCCCAGGCCAAAGGGAGTCTCTCTCCGGTGGAAGACAGACAGTGTGCGTGTTCGACAGACGAGTGAACATCGCTGGCCTCCGCCTCAACCCTCTCTGGGAAGCTGCTAGCTTCAGCCTGCAAGTGCATCTCCTCCACTCTGCTGTGCTGTTCCTTGTACATTAGCCCGAGATAACACGGGGAGGGATTATGCACATTAAAAGGCAGGAGTGTGTGGGATTAGCACAAAGTAGCAAAATGGAGAGAAAGCGTCAGTTCATTTCGCTCTCATTGGTGTTCGTGTGTATCACTTTTTACTTTCACGCGTCATCTTATAAGCACTGACCTCACAAATGAAAGACAAATGGGGTGGCTTTAAAAACTAAAATTAAGTTTAATTGCAAAACTAATGCTGTTATGTGAAAAACTTTGAATTTTGTTTTTTTTTTTTTTTTTACTAAATTAGCCTAAAGAACTGATTTAATTTATAATGCCCATAGGAGAACTGCAAGTTGCATCAGCAGTGTTCCCACTATATAGTTCCAAATGCTAATTTCTATATTGATTACCTTATTATCCAATCCTAATAGCCAAACAAATATAGAGCTAGTTCATGCTGAGGAGGTGTAGCTGTGTTGCTGTGGAGATACAGTATACAATAATGTTGATTAGGCACAATTATTCGGCCATAAATCACACACAGAGAGAGAGAGAGAGAGAGAGTGAGAGAGAGAGAGAGAGAGAGAGAGAGAGAGAGAGAGAGAGAGAGAGAGGAGTCTTGGATGTCTGGCCTCGCAGGCCCACAGCGAGAGGCATGGACACACTACAGTTTATACAGTACAAATATGTAAACTATGAAAAACACTTAGCCTCATCTCTCATGAGCTGCTGGCTCCCGAAATTAATTAATACATGCTCATGCAAGACTGTACCTGAACTTAGATGCTCCTGTTTCATATTTCACAGCTTTCCCTCGATCTCTCCCCCTTCCCCTCTCCTGCGTGTGTGTGTGTGTGTGTGTGTGTGTGTGTGGCTGCTCGAATGCCAATGCCGTCATCAAAGGACACGTCAAAATGAAGGCTCTGGCAGAGGCTGCTATCGGGATCTCAGACACACACACACACACACACACACACAAACACGCATACACACACACACACACACACACATAAACACGCATACACACACACACGCTGCTCCAGCTATGCTTTCATATCACGCCCTGGCAACGCCCACTGACTGCAGCATATCTCCACCGGTATCACCAAGGTTACCAGCGGTAGCCAGGGATACCGTTGGAGCCGCCTGTGAAAATCTAGAGAATGGGTGTGGCCAAAGTCTAGGTGGTCGACGGCAACATTTTCGTGTCAAAAATTCCACAATTAAGAACACAACTGTATGCTCCAGGATACATTTGTATACATTAAAAACAGCGTAGGAGCTGTTAAGGTTTCACTCGATCGACTGGTATTGACTTTTTAACTCTTTAATAAAAGTAGGCTAGAAAAAAAAAATCACAAACAGTTCCTATGTGTCAAATGTGCAAAGCTCATTTTGCTTTCCTTCCACAGTCTATCACAGTTTTGTTTATTTCATATGCTGCAAAGGGAGTATTATTCCTTTCCAACTCTCTGTTAGCACTTTGCTTTTAGCAGTTATCACCATGCTTCTCCCCAATACTAATCCAGCCACTTGTTATTAACAATCCAGGTGTTGTTTGATCCTTTGCACCTCAGCTCCTCTCATACTGCGTCTCTGCACACCTCTGACTCCCAATACAAAGCGTGCATGCCTGATCTAACAGACAAGTCAGTTGCATCAATTATACCGGGGTGCATGCATTAGTCAGTGAGTTAGTTAGGCTGTATGAGAGGCTTGAATTCATTGGTTTAAGGACCCAAGATTAAAAATTGGTGTTTCCATGACAAAGGAGGGTCTCCGCCAGCACCCGTGTATCCACAGCACTGACACACAAATTGAGAAAGAATATTCCCAGGCATGCTCCAAGCTTCACTCTCTCTGCCTGGAGAGGTGTGTGTGTGTGTGTGTGTGTGTGTGTGTGTGTGTGTGTGTGTGTGTGTGTGTGTGTGTGTGTGCGAGAGTGAGTGAGTGAGTGAGTGAGTGAGAGAGAGATTGCTTTCCTCTTCAGGTATCAAAAACACTTGGAATATTTGGATCCATCAAGCTGAGGGACAGAAAAAAAGCGAGAGAAACTGAAGGAGAAGAAAACATCGTGTTTTGTTTTGTTTTTTTTGTACCTTTGTAAACCATCAATCATACACACACAGTGTTTAACGGGTGTTTACACCAAAATGCATGCATGCAAGCACATATCCAAATATCTCACAATGACGATGAGTTTGTTGATTTTTTTCCTCACATCATAATTCTTACATGATACGCATTCCTGCATGTGACAATTACATCTGTATGGAGCTGTCTAAGTGTCTCACAGCTGTGTGTGTGCGTCTGTATTGGGTGTGGTGAGAGATAACAAGACTAGCAGAGACTTCTCTGTATGCCTGTTTCCAAGTATTTCAAGGTTACACGGAGGCCTTGTGAAGACAACTTTGAGGTGATGTGTCAACCCTTCCCCCACTGATCCACATCCTATTCCTACCCACTGAGGAATTAAAGGTGAAATCCACCCTGAAGCAATTTCAAACTGTTTATAAACCACAACTTTTTTTCAATTTATAGGGAGTATGTTTTCTTTTACACGTCACTAAAATATGATCATAGACATGTACTGCAGTTCCTGCTTTACTTAAAGAAACATGACAGTTCTTGCAGCTTGTCATTTGTCCATGGTGCATAATGACACACATACACAATGGAGGAAACCTGAAAGATAAAATAGCACAAAAGGTGCATAATACACTCATGTTCTGCTCCACAAATGTAAAGAATGTCTCTGACTTACTGAAGAAGGTCAAATATTCTAGCCGAATGTCTATCTACTACAGTCTTATTGTTACAGAAGTGTGCAGCGGTCTCTGGAGGCACTTGTTAAAAGAACTGGGTTTGTGTGAAAAGTGAAGAACGGAGAAAGCAGCATATTTTCTGAATCTATACTTGGAGATTTACAGTAGATGGTCAAGTACAGAAGAATGTAAATGAACAGCCTTTTTTAGCATCACTGGCCAAAATTCCACAATAACGCTTTAGTATACAGCAATTCATGAGGTCTAAAAGAACACCATACTTCTGCACTTTTAAAAAATGTAGCCTGTGTCGAGAGACCATGACCAATCACAGGTCACTTTGGGGAGAGCACGTTCCAGTTGGATGCGCGTGCTTTGGTGAAAGCCTGACTGAGTGTTGGCGAATCCTGCAGAAAAAGTGGCTATTCCAGCACTGGCAACAACTGCCTACACTGCAAGCAACCTCAAAAGAAGATGTAGTTGTCAAGAAGGAAGTGTGACAATAAACGCAATAAAAGTCGTGTCAATATCGGTGAAAATACTGATGCAGAAATAGAGAGAAAATGTTGCTAATAGTTTAGCTTCCTGCTAACCATAGCCAAAGGCTCATGCTGCTTATTTAAGTTCATGTTTATGCAGGTGGTGAAACACAGTGTGTCATCTCAAAGGAAAAACAGGGTGGTAATTCTCGTAGAAATGCTGTTATATAATGCCATCATGACAACAATCACAATCAAGATGACTGCTAAGTAACTGCCCACACCAGTGTTGGTGGATGAGCTCTAGAACTCCAGAAACTTTGGCATACGTCATTCAGACCAGTTTTTCCCAACTGGTCCAGCCTCGGGGTCCAGATTCCTCCTTGGGGGCCGTGCACATGCCCCTTTCAAGAGCGCAGCGGCGGGTTGCGTCTGAAGTTGCTAAGCAACCATAACAAGCACTATATCATAGCCTATTTACCTGAAATCCTGAGCACAAAGCTGATCTTCTTTCAGGTGCTGTTTTTGTGTCGGCCTATTGTGCGTGGGACAGATGTAAAGCTCTGGGTAGCTGGGTATCTTTCATCAAAATATTTATTGTATTAAACTGTATGACACTGTGTTAATCTTACTAAATCCTTTAAAGATGCACACAGAAATTGACACATATCTTTAAAGCCATCCGTACAGATTTATTGAGATTATCATTATCATTACTGATGTTAATATTATTTTAAAAAATATTATTATTACACTCATCAATTTCTAAATCAAGTTTGACCCAAATAAAAACACTGATAGCCTGTTAAAAAGCTATATGCCGAATATTACTTATTAAAATGTCTCATCATTAAACAGACTGTAAAATGACACCCTGCCATTGATACATACTGTGCGTACGCAAGCACACACAGGGGACAAGGAGGAAGGGTTAAGGACGTAGCCTGAGGCTGTGTGAGTGCACACATGAGCCTGTGTTGTACTGCATGCATTTATGGGTGCCAATTAAAACATTAACGCATCTCCACAGCCTCCCCATTGCAACATCTGATCTGCAGGCTTATAATACAACATATCAGAAAAACAGACATATCTTATCTTCAGATCTGCAAACAGACCCAAAGCCTGCCCTTCTATCTACAGCATTTTGCACTCATTCACACATGCAGTTGCACATACAGAAAAAAAAAATACATTTATACAGAGTCTCCTCGGAAAAAAGTCACCACCGGCAAAAAATAAAAGACAAGGCGAGCTATCAAACTGACAATCACTAGGGAATCCCACCACTTTCAAACAAATAAATATGTGCTTGTGCACCCATAAACACGCTCACAAATACCTCTCCTGCACACACACACACACACACACACACACACACACACACACACACACACACACGTGTATCGTCCTCTTCCTGAGCTGAGGAATACAGTAGACACTGTAATTCACACCCTGTCTGAGCTAAACCAGAGATTTCATCTAGAGGGGAAACACCAGGCTCCTCTATTGCCCCCAATTACTGCGGCCTGGAAGCGGAGTCAACAGACACAGTTTTATACAATCACGTCGTCTGGGAGGAAATCAGCCCCCTTTCGCTTCTGCTTTGAGCTGAGCGCTGCCGGCCAGGGCTTTAGCAAAAGCCACTTAAACTATCATATTCTGGAAGAGAGCAAAAATGGCTTGAGCTCCTTGTGGAAAAAGGATTCTATACAATTTCACACGGAGACATTCGGCACATTATTCTTTTTCATGTAATACTTTCGCTGAGATCAAACAGATACCTTAATCCTGAGAACACACAAGGATTTGGTAGTTCATATGGTAGAAGGAAAGCCCATAGGTTCAATTTGTGTGCAATTTACTGTGTGTGTGCGTATATGTGGTTCGCGCAGGCCATTCTGCTCTCTGCGAGCTTTCTCGTATTGCCATTATACATCACAGCACAGCACCAGCGAGTGGCTGTGTCAAAAAGCCTGCCTTCCATTCCACCATATCTCATAGTTACCTCCCCTAACCAAATTACCCCCCAACCCCCGCCTCACCCCCCTCCTCCTCCTGTAGACACTGAGAGATGAGTTTCAGGAACAGCTGCCTCAAAAAGACAGCAGCAATGTCCAGCAGAAGCAATAAGAGGAAACAAACAACACTCAACAAACAAAGATCCTGGCTGTCATATTTACGCTGAAAATCGAAGGGCATTTAGAAAATGAACGAGCAGCATTTATTAGATGAAAATCGAACCCCTCCCGACGTATTCATATAAATACTTGTCTATTTTACTACTGTTTATCACCGGCGCTGTGACTTGTATAGCCAGTTCATTTTACATTCAGTGAAAATCCTCTGGCACACGGGAAAGCTGAAAGGAGCAGTTTGTTTGAAATAAGTAGAAGAATGCCAGCAAATAGCTGCCACTGCCAAGCAGGAAGAGAAAGAGACAACCACCTACAAAGCTCACTATCCATTAACTAACAAATAAACAAACAACCTGCACTCTGAGAAAAAAGGTAGAGCGGAACAGTACATTTTGGAGCACATACGCTTGTTGCTGGGGCATATTAAGGTTACCTTTGGTAAGTCATTTTTCCAGTCCTACCATTTGCATCTCATGAACTTCTTCCACCAAAATTAGTGCCTATATGCAGGTTTTTTAACTGCGGGAAAACCCACTTAAAATAGCTGACATGATGTAGGTGCAGACATTTCCAGTTGCCTCTCTGTAAACTCAGCTACATTTGTGCTAAATTTGTGCTCTTATGTCTATTTTGCAAGTGCTGGTGGTGCCTTTTGTGGTTGGTTCCGGACAGGACATGTGGCTGCGAGTCACTCATCAGGATGAGGACATCAACTCACCAGTTTGTAAACTCTCCTCCTGCTACTCTTGCTAGCTAGCCAGGTCGTTGTTTTCAAATGCAAACATCAGTAAACATTATGGTTGGGAGTCACCAGAGGATCCATGATACGATATCATCACGATACATAAGTCACGATACAATATATTGCAATTTTAAATATGTTAAAATGCTGAATACTGCGATAAAACATATTGTGATGCATGACCTTTTTTCAGCTGTAAATTATGTCCACAAAAGAAAACTTTGTCAACATCTGTTTTATATAATGAGATAGTGGGCTCTAGTTTCGCAGACCGGGCACGGCGGGGGCGCAGCGCACCTGCGCTTCGCCAACTGGGTGTGGCCAGGCAGATTTTGCAAGTTTGGCACACCATGCGCCTGGCGCAGCTACTCCTTTTTCCCACCTCTGTCCCTCCTACCGGCGCAAGTCGGAAAGAGGGAGGAGAGAAGACGTGGAGTGGGTTTTACACACATCACACCAATCAAATGAGCCCCTCTCCTCACCCTTAAATGCGCCACGCAAAGGCGTAATGAGAGTTTACTCAATTCGCCATGGTAGAAGAGAGCAGCAGCATCAGACGGCCAAACTTCTCCCAGGAGGAAACTGATGTTCTGGTCCGGGAGGTCCAAGCTTGCAGTGTCCGAATATACGGAACTGCGAGCAGACCTCCACGGGCTGATGATACAAAGGTAGCCTGGGAGGAGGTCACCACAATCGTAAATTAATGTTGCATTTCTCTTGTGCGTGCGCACTCTGTCTTTCTCTCTCGCAGTCTCACTCTGTTTCTTTTCTTTTGACTTTTCTAAGATGACAGATGCTGAATATATACTCCCTATCTGATGCTGTGGCTGTTTGTGGTTGGCTGAGAGGAGTGTGAACTCATTAGTTTGCAGCTGTGTTAATCAAATCAGGTTGGGTTTCCATTACGTGTGCCAAGCGTGCCAAACGGTGCCAGTCCCCTTTGATCTGACATCAGATGTGACAGACATCAGATGCCTGTGCTGACAGTAGAGCTGGTTTCAGCTGGCAAGCTTTTAGCGCACCTTCAGCGAAGCCTTTTGGCACAAAACTGTCACTGCGCCAAGCTGGATCTGTCAACACCTCCCCCTGCTGCGCCGCCACACCCATCTCAGCGCACCTCGGTCTGCCAAACTACCAAACTGAGCGCGCCTCGGGTTGCGCTGCTCGAAACTAGCTCCGCACGGGGTTCGTCACCCTGCACCACCCTGCACTGCGCCGGGAAACTAGAGCCCAAAATGTTCATCTCACGTCGGCCATTTTGCAGCAGCAGCAGCAGCAGCAGCAGCAAAATGTGTCTAGAGGACTGAAAAGGCAACTGATTGTATTATTCTAGAAGGCTACCTAAAGTTTAATTTGTATTTGTCATATTAGTAATTTAGATAATAAAAAATTGGACACATGGCACCGTCTGATGATGCAATACTGCCATACAAATATATTGCAGTACTATGCTGTATCAATTTTTCCCCCCACCCCTAATAAACAGAGAAGAAGGACACAACCAAACTAGCATCTTATTAGCCCTTGTATAAGCATTGGGTAATAAACAGGACAACCTATGTGCCGCATAATTTTCCAACAGGATATCAGGAACAAGCAGAAGACTCTGACAAGAGCAGGAGAGGAGGCATGAGCTTTCTAGTGAAGAAGGACTGGTGTGATGGTGGGGATATGAGGTGCTGTCCCAATCCTGCTGTGGATCACTGCTGTACGCCGCTCAGAGGCACCTGCAGGGCTGCGCTGCCCGTGTTCAGGAGGAGCAACCATGCGACTGTCTTATTGGGGTTGGGATGTGTGGACAGTTAAATAATTCCACAGGCTGAAACCATGGATTACCAGAACCATGAAACATGGACAATTGAAAAACAAGAAAATGCCAAAAAGGACTAAGGTTGTATCTTGTATAATTTCATGCGACAAATAAATGATGGATTGATTGACTCCTTTCCCAGTGCCAGTAGTCTAGAGCCCTGTACACAGCTCTGGAGTAGATGAACATGCCTTTCTGTATTTTTTTTTTTGTCTGATGTGTCACATTCGACACCACAAATGCACCAGAAAACAGGTTAGTAAACACTAAGCGACACGGAGACGATGGAAATGTTACAATGGTTACTTCTTCATTATATGTGTTAATTTTTCGGCCTCTCTTTCAAACTTGGTGCAGACACATTTTAAACAAGTTTGAGCGCTGCTTGGACGGAGACAGACGGAGAATTTTGTGGCTGTGTGTCATTGTATGGTGCCGTAAAAGGGGTGGGAAAAAAATAAAAATGAGGGTGTCCACCGTAAAGTCAATGGGAGCTGAACCTGTGTCTACCGCAGAGTCATTTGTCCTGGGAGTGAATGCTGAATGAAGCCACATGTTAGGGTGTTAATGTTTTTTGTGCAGTGAGAAAAAAAAAGGAGTTTTACAGTAAGTGACCAAAACATTTTACAGTCTCTGTTTGATCGGGCCACACTGTGTTTTGATCTCTGCACTATCCAGGAGTCTCAGGCCATGCATTACTTTACTGGCTCTTCCTTTAAATCATTGTGAACTGGTACAAATTTGTAGTGTTTCAAAAGCTAAAGTGGATCAAAATTTGAGCATCTATGTGCCTGGATGTTACAAATGTAAAAGAAAATGTACTTTTTCATACAAAATGTATTTCTGTACCTCTATTTTGGAGCACAAACACTCATTACCATTTTAACTGTGGGGGTGGAATGTAAAAACATCACAGCACTGATCGCTTACCATTGAATATTTCATCAGCATAAAACAACTGAGGATGTCAGGGTTTCACCTTAACAGTAAAATGACAAATGCCAGTCCAGGTGTGGTTGTTAGTGTTCAATCACACCATCCTTTTTTATTTTTTTATTTTTACAGTTTCTACAGAACTAAAGCTGCCTGTGTGATCTTCCCCATGCAGAGCTTGAGAGTAACGTGATAAACTGGGCTCGCTGGTCATATTAGCAGGTAAAGTAGTCAGTGAAAGGCAACAACAGCTTGTGGCTCAGCTGGGGCTATGACCTCTGCGCACTGTGGTGGGAGGGAGAGAGAGGGACGTGGAGAGGGCAAAAGAGAGATAAAGATGGATGGGCAGTGGAGGAAGGAGAAAGAGAAAGAAAGCCCATGAGACAGTCCAAACCATCAACCTAATCTGAGCACCTCTCTGTGCCTGTGCAGGCTCTAGGCCTCTCGTCATATCGACATACATTTATTTAGAGGTTGATTTAACACTTCTTCTGGTGATTAAATCTGCAGTTTCACAGACACATGCACAATAGTCAGTGACTCTTGTCATATCAAGAAATAAAAAAAGGATAGCTAAGAGACCCTGTAATGGAAAACTACCAAATTTTTTCTTCTGTTTTCTGTCCCCATGAAAAAAATCTTGAAGGCCTCGGCAAAACAAATCCACGCTGTAATTATTTGTTCACCTTCATCTGCAGGAATTATTGGACTTCTCTGCTTTCCAACACGACCGATTTTGGCGGGGAAACCCGAGGAAGTGACAACCCTACAGTAACACTACTACAAAGAAGACGGTGTGAGTAATACAGAATCCCACGAAACATTTGGAGGCAATGGCAATTTTAGAGCCGATTGTGTTGAGTCATACTATGACACTATGAAACACTTATTATATTCAATCCCAAAAATAGAGAATTGTGATTTGTAGGCTGACTAAAAGAGGTGGAAGGTAATGTCTGATACTACTGTATTTACTAGAGACTAAGGTAACAAGTAATTTAGGCAAGATTGGCATTTGGAGTTGAAAAGTAGCTTCTAACAATGTACGCTGGGCTGAGTGAGGCCTCTACCGACTAATATTTAATCTTCAAAAAACGGCCAGCAACTACCACGACGTGGACCTTCAGTGTAAGTGTATGAATATTGCATGAACTCAGGACAGCCTTCAGTTCCACAACACAACACAGCCACAGAAAGAGAAAAAAAATATCAGTGGTACTGAGAAAAAAAATAGAGAAAAGAGGAACGTACTTGGCCTTAAACAAGCCGTACGCAGTGAGAGACTGCCTGGCCATTATGACTGACCTTAAAACTGAGAAATTCCTTGACCAGATAGAGCCTCGGTCAGCACAGAGTGGCCGTGGAAACAGGCCAACACGGCTTCAGAAGTGCTAACTGGGAGGTCACCCTGCTCTGAAAAGAAATGTGTGCTCTGCAAACACAGCCAAAATATTAAGAAAACATACTTCCCAATTGTTCTGTACTGGAACAACTAAATTCAAGTCCTCGGAGATCAGATGGAACAGATTTCCGTTCATGTTTAATCATTACAAATGTTTATTTGGACTGTTTATTGATTAAATCTTCTTGAAGAGAGATTCATATTTGAACAGCTGCTATTCCTTATTTATTGTATTGTTGTGCTTGGCTCAAATACTTTTGTGTTTCAGGCTCAGCTGAATTGAAAAAAAAAATGGCCAAAGATGACACAAAGAAAAGGTACACACAACTCCATGCAAGCCTGCAAGCACCGAGCAAACAGGCAGAGAGACAGGCCGAGAGGAAGGGCACATAGCTAGGCCCAGAAATAATTTTTTTCCTCCAACCGGAGAAAGAGGTGAAGCGATGGGATGGGGAAGAGAGATGGAGGTAGATGGTGGCTTCACACTGTCACACACCAGCAAAAAGGACATAGAGGAGGGCCCTGTCACATCGCATCAGAGTCAGCTGCAGCCACACCCGAGAGGAGAGGAGAGGAGAGGAGAGGAGAGGAGAGGAGAGGACAAGTAGAGCATAAAGCAAGGAAAAAAAGCGAACACCCCCTCCTGTTGTATTCCTCCATTAGTCTCTCCTCTCCAATGTGTCTCCTTTCAATTGTATCTCATTCCCCATCTAGCCTGCCTCACATGCAGCAGTCTCCCTCCACTCTCACCATGTTGCCAGTCTTGCTGATTTGGCCACAATGGGGACTTTTGTGGCAGATCCCTGCCTTGAGCTACTAGACTACAGTCTGGGTGGTGGTGGCGGTGCGTGCAGGAGTGGGCGGAAGTGGGGAGATGGTACAGAAAGGGAGAAAGAGGATTAGAAATGAACTGTGGAGATAGAGCACAACCTGACAATAAGTCCCTTCTCCCCAGTGTGTCTGCGTCTGAGTGTCAGTGTGTGTGAAAGAGAGAGGCAAAGGATTAGCTTCTGAGAAAAAAAAAATCATTTCCCTTTGTGTTCCAAGTGATGCTGTCAATCATCGCACTGTAAGAGGAGCTGTGTGTGTGTGTGTGTGTGTGTGTGTGTGTGTGTGTGTGTGTGACAGAAGAGAGACAGAGAGGATAGCAGTTACAAGGATGCACAATTCTGGCTATGGCCATAAACATAACCAATAATAGACCACGTCTGACAGCAGAGCTATTTTATCATTCAGGCTGTTCTCATGCACTGTACGTACGTATCTATGAAAAGTAATGCACACAATTCATGTAATCATGAGCCAGTGATTTGTGTACAACCCACGATCATGTGACCAATGTCCTGACGGGAGCAAAGAAAGAAGTAGTATAAAGAGTAAAAGTCTGTGTAAGTGGACAGGTTGGGGTGGTGAATGGGTCAAACAAACACAGGACTTTCCCCCAGAGACCGGTGCTGAAGACCATGTGAAAACAAGTGAACTTTGAGTTAATATTATAGTTAGTTTTCCTAAACCTAACCTACATAATTCTACTTGCCTAAATCTAGCCTATGTAACTTTACATGAAGTGCGTAAAATCATTCTTGGAGCGCTAATTTGTTAGCTAACATACAAACAGTTTTATGAGGATATGTTGTATCATTTTTCTTTCGCTCCTTCATTCCTGTTTTATTAGCACGATATGAAAAAATATGAGATAAAATTGCTGAATATCGTGATAATGACATTACTTTTTTAATTTTAGTTTTCTGCTGCTTACGACCAATTTCTTTTTAAATTATAGTAACGAAAGCCACTTTTTTCTAACATTCTTTTACTGAACAAATTGAACATTGAACTGAACACACATTTAAAAAAACAAATGATAGTTACAGTACGTGCAGTTTTCTACTGATACTCTCCGCTCTTGTCACATATTGCTGCTTGGATGTGGACCTTCCACGCCCTTTTATGACGTGCAAGGTACCCTGTGTGTGTGTTGTTGACATTCTGCGATGCCCTCTCAACATCAGGCTGTTACATGCACTGTGTCTTTTCAAAATACACTTCCATTTTCACAAGAAATGTATAGTCACTTTTAAAATGCACACACTACGTCAGTTTAACACCCCGATTTGACATTTCTTCCTTCAACAACAAACGCATGGGGTTACAGTTAGCCAGCACACGCGTGTAGTTAGGTTTAGGCAACAAAAGCACGTAGTTAGGTTTAGAAAAAAACAACAGGGTTTGGCTTTTTTTGTCAGTGTATAACGCAGAAGTCCCTGCCAAAGCGGCGGTAGTTGATGACTTTGGAATGAGACTGAGTTGGTCTTTCAACTCATAAAATGTGTGAGCACAACATTGCAATTTTTCGCGAGGTTGACAAGTTGACATTGTGATGACGACAAAAACAAACAAACAAACAAAAAAAACAGGTACAGATACATTGTGCAGCCCTACAGCTGAGCACCTTAATGCACTTTGTGACACACAAATGGCACCACACAACAACACACACTAACATAAACCGATAAATCACTGAACAGAAGGCCTCAACAGTCTTTATACAAACGCACAAACATACACACCGTACAGTAGAAAACAGTTTACTGTTAACATGCTTCTATATTGACCCCTGCTCTGCTTTTCTTTCCTCTCTCCAGGAAGGACAGATGTCAGGACTTACTAACAGCAGCAGTAAGCAAGCAGCTAGTAACGACTTTTGCACAAGGACACTTCAACACAACTGAGGTGCTATGTACACCGTATAGACACTGATCACCATAAAAAATTTCCTGAATGTCATACACAAAGAAAAAGATACCACCAAGTTGGCATATACAACAAAATACATTAATTACCTGAAACACTTCCAGCATCACCTCTACATGCATGTGCTTGCACTTTCACCAGTAATCACAACCATCCCTGGGAACAAGGCATTTCTCACACAAGCTGCTTTTTTAAAGGCAAAAGAGATGATTCCAACAAGTATTGTCCAGGGGTGTCAATTTTTTTTGCTATGCCATTACAGTATAAGACAATCGGGTCTTGACTCGTTAAGATTGACAGATCACAAATCAAGATAGGCTATTGGATGCACTGCCAATCCTGCTTTAGATTTCGATGATCAAAATTGAAAGCTCATTTTTGATCGACTTTAAATTTAGAATCTAAAACGTGACACTGGTATTTTCATAAATGAAGGATTATAACTTATGAATGTAAGTGACTCAAGATATGAGCTGTAAACATGCCCCATTGTCACACTGTGGGATTTACAAGGATTTCGACTGACAGGATTAAAGATTAGTGTTTATTTTTGTATAATATTTAAATAGAATTTACATTTTTGATCACTGTCAGGCTCTAAATTCTCTTACTGGGAAATTTTAAAGGAGCTGTGTGCAACATTCAGAGGATATCTATCATTCATAGTCCACGCTGTTCCCGACACTGAGCAGACTGCTACCAACTAACAGTACTAACAGCAGCAACAGTGCTGACAAAGCCAATGTTACAGTAAGTAAGAGGAAAACTGGAGGGTGGCTGCTCCTGATATCAGCAGTATGAAGGAAGTATGAGCACAGTGTAGAGCGGCAACAAATAGTTAGCAGTGGGGTACACAGACTGAGACTCAAGTGCACTAACATGCAACCGTCGCTGGCCCGGCTACCAGCTAAGGTTATATTACACAGGGGGAGCATGATTTCATTCTCTTCTCAGGACGCCATTACTCCACTGTATCTTTACATAGCAAATGGTGGTTTGCTGCTAATGCTCTGAATCCCTATCTCCTTAAATATAAAGGCAATCTTACACTCACCTGACTAGTGTCTTAATTTATGTCCTAATAAATATCCCTCAGCCCTTCCTGCTACCTACATCACCCTCCCGAGTGTTGGTGAGGTGCTTGGCCCTGATCCCCATTGCCTCTAGACACATCCAGCACACCTTGGAAGCCCAACTATACAGTAACTGAATCTCACATCGAGCTATACATGGACAAGGTCATCTCAAAGTCTACATTACATCTTGGCAAACAGATTACATAATTGTAAGGCAGTATCCAAAGCTTTCCTTGTACACTCTGGCAGACGATCAGTCACAGTGATCAAAGCACTAGATGTGTTTCTTTGTTTCTGCTGCTTCACTCCAGCCCCCACAGAGTCAGTTATTAGAATACAATATATTATTATATAATATATTACATATGCTGGTACACTAACAATTCCCGAGGTCCTCATGCACTGGCAAAAACCCCCAAACATAATACACTAGGAGAGAAAAAGTGATTATTTCTCTATTGCAGAAAACAAAAACAGGCAGCGTTAGTAAGATGAGGAGGGTGTGAGTTTCTGTTATGAGGTGCGATTCTTGCCGCTTAGCTGCCTGCTGCATCAAGCGCCAAGCAAAATGATTTTTAACCACAGACACTGTATGCAGACAGACATGTGGACAGACAGACAGGCTCTGTTCCATTAAGGAACATGCAAACAACAAATTAGACAGCTAAACAATTCAACCCAAAGGAAGAACAAATACAACTAATTAGATCAGGCTGGGACAAAATGCACACAGATTTTTAGGGGGTTCAAGTATGCACTCATGCAGTGAAAGCAACATAAAATATCCATGATCAGTTAGAGAAGTGCACTTGCTTCGGGAAGCAGGCGAGTGACCTTAGCTGAGAGGGAGAGACAATAAAAAGCAAAATTCTTCATGCTAATCAAGAAGTGTCTCTCCTCCCTCCCTTCTGACTGAGCAGGTGGCGACGGTTATGATGCTGCTGCTGTTGTTCTTGTTCAGGTTTGGTCACATTAAGATTCCACCGCGCTCTTCCTCCCTCCCCCTTTGTGTTACTGTCGTTTTCCTCCACCTACCCTCCCTTGCTCCCTCCTCTCCCTCTCCCCCTCCCTCTCTCTCATCCTCTCCCTCTCTCATGTTGTGTTTTGTTTGTTAGGATTATGTGGGGAAAACTTTAAGAGTACAAAGCCACCTGTGTGGCGGCTGGGAGGTAAAAACGGCGCGGCCACAGGAGACACAGGCCGGGTCAGCTAGGGGTAGGCAGGCAGAAGGGTTGTTAAGACTCTGGAACACGGTGGAGGTTGTCTCGTCCTGTTTCCAAGATCCTCCACAGAGGCTGCTGAGGCCTGTTAGCTATAGAGAACTGCTGATGTGGCTAGCATCGATCAGTTTCCTGCACGGCCCTGCGGCCTGTGGGACTGGCTGGCTGACTGATTGACTGACTGACAGGAGAGCTGGTGGTGGCTGTCCAGCAGGCAAGAAAAAAAAAAAACATCAAATAGGCCTGGTCTATTTTATTACTTATTTTATTACCATTTACTCTGCAGAAGACTGTTGTTATCCATTTTGCGCACTCATACCCTTGAGGCCGATCTTAATGTCTCATTTTGGTCGCTGAAACATCACATGTACCCTCTAAATTGTGACCTTGAATTCTTGGAAATGTGCAAGACATGATTTTTGCTCTGACCGTGAAATTCTTATTGTCCATTTATTTTATTTTTTACTTCCACTGTGCACATGGCAATCATGGGAGAAGAGCCACAACATGTTTAAATTAAAGTGTGGATCATTAGTTTTGCTTAGACAAGTGACCACGTTGTCCACATAGTAATTACAGTTCACTAAAAATAAACTAAAAGCTAAAACTCGGTATAATAAAAACATTTCAGTGGACTCAAATAAAAAATAATTAAATAAATAAAGAAAATAAAATAGAAAACAATAAAATAAAAATAAGATGAAAATAAAGTATTAAAAAAATTAAAAATAAATAAAATTTAAAAAAAAAAATCTGGTTGAACACAACAAGCATGAGGATGCATTGGTGCATATGTTTATTGAGACTGGGATGTATACATGACTGTGAGTCGATAGCCTTTGCAAAGTGCTGTGTTTGTATTGTAATACCTCCAAATACCCCTCATATTTTAATTTAAAAAAAAAATAGTTAAACTAATAAAAACTTAACTACAACTCTGGAAACGTAAACTACATTGAATTAAAAAAACAAAAATGAAAAACTAACCAAAAAAAACTAATGACAAATACAAAACTATAATAACTTTGCTAGGGATAGGACGGTATACGTTCTTATTGAGCATCATGATAAAAACACACACAATAAGTTGATTGTAGTGAATTTCTATCAGAGATAATCATGAATGTCATATCAAGCAGCACCCAAAGAGACTGCTGGGCAACCAACAATAAAGGAAACAGGCTGCACACACACCAACCTCAAAAAAACACAAAAGATCTTAATCAAGCATTGACATATTTCATATTGAAAGATATGACATTTCAAATAGCTGAAAAGCCTGGCTTTTTTTAATATGTCTGATTTTTAAAAGGGATGTTCACTAAAAAAACAGATGTGTCCTATCTGTGATGCAATAAAAAAAATGGTTTCTTAACAAAATGTACGGCAAAATCAATCTACTATGTTTAAGAGTTTTAAGCACATTTAATGGTTATTGAGATAATATCATAAATGATTATTTAGGCAGGATAATCGTGACATGAAAATTCATATCGTCCCATGCCTAACACAAACAAAAAACTCACAACAACATACAAGGCATGTAGTTTGCCTTTCCCGTACTCATACCCTACCACATGACATTATTTCCCTGAATCTAAATCTGCACGAACATCGAGGTGGAGGTAGAGTCATTTCCATCATGTGCGTTGTCACTGTCCTATCTGATTAAATGGTGTGACATAAGCAATGTGACTGGCTGAGACGATCATTAATCATACTGTAAAACCCTCTGTTATTCCATTTCACCGACCTCATGTGCAAAACACTGCGTGTATACGAACTAAACTTAAAACATTTTAATATGCAGTGATTATGAACTGGTCATTGCACTGTTTAAGGGGTCTCATTTATAAAACTCTATAAAACAATGTGTTGGATCCTTACTAAAAATGTACATACAAACAAAAGCCTAAAATGGAGTGCGCCAAAAAGTATTTGACATTTTCTATAATCAGGCTTCCTCAACATCTGCGTCACTAGTTTACCATCTCCAAAATGTTCGTAAGCTTGTGTCAAAGTTTTTCCCATCAAGTCTGTTTTTATAAATCACAACTTTTGAGTGTATGCCTTTTTCAGGCCTCCTTTTGTGCGTACGCAATGTTTATAAATGAGACCCCAGGTCTGGAATATCACGATGGCTGATTTTCCATCCAAATGTAGCTTAAATTTTAACCGATTTTTCAGGAAATTGGAGAAAGAAAATCCAGTTTTTTGTGCTTTTCCATCCTCCACTGTCATGCAATTATTGAGAGGTGATTTATTAAGCTAAGCAATGGGTGGCGCTGATTCTCCTGTTAGGTGCACCTGCAGAAGAGGGCGCAAAGTGATGATGTGATTAAAAGAGCACCGGTCGAACTTCCTGTATAGTAACGGAGAGCACAATGTACAATAGAAATGAAGAGGTGAAGATGAGGAGAGCTTGCAGTGGCCTGTGTAATGACAGTAATTACTTATGTCATCATCTTCTCACTCAATCTTGTCCCATTGCACATAGTCGCATTCACCTTTTATTGATACACCAAAGTTTTCCCCTTCCCGAGGCATCAATGTTTCAGTAACTTTTTCAAATTCAACTTTTTTACGCCCATATTGAAAATGTGCATGAAAAGAAGTGGATAGAATTCCCCATAATGACATTGGGAACCCCAGAAAACACACATTTCATCGTGACATCACAGTTTCAGTGTGTTATTCCATTGCTGCATCACTCCAGTGTGTCGGAGCTGATACTAGTATGAAAACAACCTGCTGTTATTGTGACATCACGGAGGTGTTTCCCTATAATCATTGGGGTTCCACTGCTCTATTTTCTCGGATGAATCCTGTTATTTCAACCACTCAAACTAACCATGCGCTCTGAGCCAGCACTCCGTGAATGACAGAGAGCGAGACGAAAGAGAGTCAAGGGGGCTGGTTAAGTGCACTGAGTGAGCGGCAGTAATCACAGCTCTGGTAAAAGCACTCCTTTTCTCTGTATAGTGTTCCTGAGAATGGGCCTGCTCTCTGTCTGACTCTCTCTCTCCCACCCTCCCTCTCTTCCTCTATTTCTCTCTCTGTCTGATAATAGCTCTAGATTGAGTAATTGTGTGTTTGAGTGGAGCTACACTGCAGGGTGGAACCTGCAATCAGATACCGAGAACACGTTTCTCTCGCGCGCTGGCTGTCTCTCCATTCATACCATGCCTCAGCAGTCTGGCCTCTCCACACCCAGCCCTCCCTCCAGCCATGCGGTTCCTGCAGGCGCTGCTCAACCATCACCCCTCCACTTCTTTTTTTTTTGTGTTCTCCTACACACAGCCTACTCCAGGCAACCAGTGAGGGGCTGGGGTCAATAACAGCTGTGCGCCGTGCTGTAATTGATGTCATCATTTCAATTTGAGCTGATTACAGTTGAGAGCTGCTTATCGTGTGACCCGGGGTGGAATAACACACTGTAGGGCCCAGTGAGCTGCCACGCCTGACCAAGCTAAACTGCCAGGCTGGCTGGATGGATGGATGGGTTGGCTCAGCCCAGGGCTGCCTTCTCTATTGACTCTTAATGCGGAGGTAATGACTGAGCGTATTCCAGGGGTATGGCTGGCGCAAGTGTCCATGCCGCTGGCATTTAGTGTAGTTCTGGGGCTATTATTGTGATTGGCTTGCCCCTCTGTCAACACACTCTCACACGATTAAGCCCTCTGCTGGCACAGAACTGGATGTATCCCTGGATGCAGACTGTGTGTGTGTTTGCTGGCTTTGTAATCTGAAGTAACTTTACAACCTCTCTAATCATAGTCCTATTACAAACACAACATCATTACATTAAATTGCAACCCCTAATATGATTTTAATAGTATTTGCAAAGAATGTGCCATCTACAAGCACCCACCCACAGAAAAGAAATAAATAAAACACCTGTCAATGCTTTGGCATTTCTCCTTGCTGTTGATGTCGAGTCTTTTCAATGAAAGTACCAAAATAACACCGTCGCCTTCCAGCATTCCTGCTGTGCACTAATAACACACATGAACAGACTGAAGCACACAGCCATACATAAATATGGCATATCAGAATATACAAAGGGCAACACCTGCACAGGATCAGGGCTAATTATCTGCCAACAAATGACGGTGCCCATACTAACAAACAGCAGGCATAAAATCTCCTCTAGTTAGTGAGCTGTAGCTCCAGCATCTTGGCTCTAAACTTTTGTTTTTATCTGCATAGACAGCGGGCAATACCCTTAACCCTCAATACCACTTGTCTGATCAACGCTTGGGAGCAGAGCTGCTGCTAAAAACAGACAAAGACTGCTCACTAAAGGAACACTGTCTCTTGCTGTCTCTTTCTTTTTTTTGCCGGAGCTCTGAATCTGTGGGTGTTGGGGAGCAAAAAGCTGTCTGCCACATTCTGTTTCTCTCTCTTTCTCCGTCATTTTCCTGACTCTTTTAATACCATCATTAGGAGAGCTCTCCTGCTTGCTGCTACCGCTGCTGGCCAAGAAACACGAGACACAGAGCGAGAGAGGAGCGAGGGGTGGAGACAATAAGAGATGTGTGTGCACAGGTTTTTGTCATGCAGTGAGGTAAAGAGGGTTCAGGGGAACTTTGCTTTTGGCTGCTGCCTGTCCCCGCTGTGTGCCTGAGCATCTGACCGTGCTGTAGGTGTGGCGCCTGTCGGAGCACACGGCTTCACTCCGGTGTGCATGTGTGTGTAAACGTGTACATCGTACAACACAGCTGTGGCAACATGTGTCCTGTCATCCAGGTGTGCACCCACCTGGATATTAGGAGTAAGCCCCCAAAATGACAGACAACGCAGTTCCTCTGTTACAAACTCTGAGACGCGACAATCACTTCTCACCCAGCTGGATCTCATTTCTGGCCTGCGTGCACGCCTATCGACTCCACAGACCTGCGTGACCCTCTGTTCCCACGGTAACCTGAAGCTGCCCTTCCATTTGTCAGAACTCACTGATTATCTCAGGTGCCGAGGCCCATCTGGTTGACAGGAAGCCTCACACTAGACAGGCTGTTCTCATGCTCTGTTTGTACATTCTCCTAGGAAAAGTGATGCACCAAAATGTGTACATATCTTAAGTCAGTGGTTCCCAACTGGTCCAGATTTCTCCTCAGTCATCACTTCAAGATCCACATACTCTGCCATAATTGTGTTCGGCCATGCCGTCGAGTTAGTTTGCTGTCTCTGTCAAGTAGCTGTCTGTCTGTCACTTACTCTACAGCAGGAAACAGCGCTTCAAATTAAAGCTCTGTGCCGGAAATTCACTGTACTTCAAAAAAAATAGTGTGTTTTTTACTAACACGTTCCTGAGTCACTTGCGGTCCATTCAGAATAGACCTGCAATCCACCAGTTGGGAACCACTGTCCTGAGTAATCATGAGCCACAAAGTGTGTGTAACCATTTATTTGGGATGACTGTGATCATGTGACCATTAAACTGATGGAAATACAGAAGGAAGTAGCCCTTTAAGAGGGCAGGTTGGGTTGGTGGATTGCTCAAAAAACACTAGACTCTCCGCAGAAGACTGGTGCTCAGAACTTTGTGAACTTTAAGAAAATTTTGAGTCACTTTAAGGTAGGTTGTCACCATGTGTCTTTTCCTAAACCTAACCTAAGTGCATAACGCCATTTGTGGGGCACTGATTCACAGGATATCATTCAAACTGTTGTACTAGGAATAATATCTGGATGTGCAGCACTGCAACGAGAACGTGTGTGTGTGTGTGTGTGTGTGTGTGTGTACTATGTATCTCTCAGTTCCAAGTATGTGCATGATAGTAATTATGATTATTAATCTAGATTAGTTGTTTCAGTTGCAAGGATTATTTACATGACATAGCTGACATGTTTTGCTCACAGGTTTGACTTTATGGCTACATGTAACTGTAAATGTATATAGAACAGAATGCAACTTCCACATCGATGCTTTAATAAATAAGGAAATGAATACAACAAGTTATGGTTAAAGGTTTGGTTTGAAAGTTAAGTCCATCCTGGTGGGAGACGAGGATATTTAAGACTTTCAGTGACTTCACAGGATTTAACTCTTTTACATTCTGCCTGTATATAACTTTTCATTTTACTTTTTGCATTTTCCTGAACATGGCTTGGATTCATCTTTTTCTCTCCCGGTTTCTCTTTCTTAACTTCTGCTGGGTCACATTGGTGCATGCTGAGCATTCAGAGTTTAGAATTGGACACATATAATACTAATGGCTCTCAGCAGAATCTCTGCGTCTGTCTGTGCTTGTGGCTACTTTAAAGGGTAAGACCACTTCACCTTGTTAAAGCATTACTGGGCGCGTGGAGAACATGACTCTGACTATGCTCTAGTAAAGAGGGCTCATAAAAATAAAAGTGCCAATTTTCATTAAAACAAACAAACAAAAAGATGAATGCATCTGCAAAGAGAAAATTAAAGTGGAAGTAGACTAGATTTATGATTTGACTTAACACTATGAAATAAATGTTGATTGCACAATGTAACGCCTGTCGAATAATGACACCATCTGCATTTACATTTGTTCCCTATAAGTCTCTCTTTCACTGTGCAGTTCTGTCTGTCACCAGGTACGATCTCCCAGGAAAATGAAAGCTTGACTGTGGCACAAAAGAAGTGCATCAACTATTGTACAACCAAAATAGGAAGCAGCGCTGCCCTCAGACAGTGTAAGCACACTGTGTGCAGTGTGACAGTCCCCACTTAACTATTTCACCACATCATAATGACGGAATTATTCAGCATGAAGGAATGAAATGGTGATAATTTCGTAACCCTTCATCTCCCACCACTGTGTCTCTCTGTGTCTTCTAGAAAGACGAAAAGCAGGAGCTCTGCTGACACTCAACATTCCACATAAGATCCCAAAAAGACACACACACACGAATACACCTGACCTCACACCCACATGTGCACAAAATCAGGCCAGCGCTGCTACAGTAACAGCCTCCACATCTGAGCAAATACTGTAGGTGAGACTGAAGGAAAGACCACGAGCGGGGCCAGAGGTTCAGACACACACGTACAGACATGCACATATGCAACTATATGGAATTCAAGTTCAGGAATTGAGATGTTGGTATTCACTGTAATTTCTCGCTAAAATTTGCTCCCTTTTGCTGAAAAATAAATAAATTCTGCAGGTTTCCAGACACAAAACCACCTTCTCCAAATTCCAACAGTTGTGTAATTATCATAAATTATTAAGCATACAACAGATTTTTCTTCCATATTGCTGCATGCATTAATCACTTAAGATCAGCCCCAGAAAATGGTCATACATCATTTGGTATTGTTTTATGATCTTTATCTAACAAGGACTAAAGAAAGGAAAAACTGTAAAATCTCAGTACACATTTTCTTACTGATTATTTGCAGTTGTGTGTGTTAAAGTTAGGGTTAGGGTTAAGCTAATGAATGGGCCTTTGTGGCACAGTAAAAAAAAAAAAAACATGTGTTACCAATAATATTACCAATTGCTCAGATGTCCCAGTGAGCCACTAAAGTGAGCTAGCAGGCTCAAAACCAGGGACTGGTTGCACCAAACACCTTAAGTTTTCTCCTTAAGTATGACACTTTAGGGTTACTAGTTTAGGGGCTTACACAATTGAAGACTAAAAAATGATAAATACCGGGTGCTGGACAGAAGAACAAATACAAAAATATAAAAACAGACATCCGACATCTGTCTGATGAAGGGCTGGTGCCCGAAACGTCACATGTGGTGATACGATTAAAATTTCCAAAAGGAGCAGTTTCTGTGTGTGCAGACCTGTTTTTGTATTTTTGGACTTACACAATTGTACAGAATCCCTTAAAAGGTTTCCTTAGTTAAGGAAAAACGTTAACTCATTTACTGCGTTGAAAGAGATTTTACAAGAAGCACAAGTTTCCATGGAGACTGTTTGTTTGCTTGGACTCACGCTCGTAATGCCTGTTATTGTCTCACAAAGTTGGCTTATGGTTAGTTAGTGGAAAAAATGGCAGAAGAAAAGAAGACAAAAAAAGCCATATTGGTCAGAGGAGCATAAGATCATGCTTCTGGAAGAATACAATCATGGAAAGTGCATACTACAAAGTAAATTTGATCCTCAAACACAAGAAATTGCAACAAAAATTAATTCAGTTAAATCTAAAGTGTAAAATCAAAAGTGTGTCCATCTGGTTCTTCTGGTCATAGAACATTCTTCTTGGGGTGTGTTAGTTTTTTCATTTATCACCATAAACTCAGTCATGTTGCAGTTAAGATAGAGTCAGAGGTACGTTATTATTTTTTTTTTTTTTACCTTGCTTCAGTTACTAAGGTCTTTTGTGCAGCTATCTAGGGATTCTTTAAGTATAGGAGAAAACCATAAATACTTAAGTCAACATTTTAAGGAAAACTTAGGGAGAAGTCTTCAGTGTGCAAGCAATTCCATTATGAAGACACCTTAACTAGGACGTTAAGGGAAATTATAACCTAAGGTGTTTTGTGCAACCGGCCCCAGGACTTTAAACCAAAGAAGCTAAATGGAATTCAGCCATTTTTACCTCAGACAAGGAAGTTATGTTTTCGGTACAAGACTGCAGGAAAACGACTAGCTCCACTGAAATTTGGAGTGGTTGCGAATCACATGGTGGATACACGAATTATTATTCACTTTATGAGATACGGCATTTAATCTCAGTGGAATAAATACCACACATTGTAAAATCCACTTATTGGTGGTAAAGTTCAATAGCCAAAAAACATCTGTAAAAATACAATGACTCTGGGGCCTACACATGTAGCTGTTCAAACTTCAGACAGACAGCAGTTCTAATTGTTGGAATAGTTGGAAACCAATTCAGACATATATAGCGGTTGCTTGCAGATCTTACAAGACTGTACCATTGGCCCTGCTAGCAGTGGCACCCCCAAGGGGGGGCGAGGGGAGGGGGATAATTAGTAAATAATTTGGTTTGCCATCCAAGATTTTCAGTGGCCCCATTTGGCGACCCCTATGAAAAAATTCTGGGGGTGCCACAGGGCAGAAGTCTGAACGCTCCAAGTGCTCTTTTACTTTCCTATTGTGACATGTCTTGTTCTTCATAAATGTCAATTTCGAAGCCACAAGGAACCACTCGACCCTCCGTAATTCATACGCAGAAATACATGTTCACAGACACGGTATACACCCATATTCATGCTTGGAGTGGAAACCTCCTAAGCTTTTGAGTTTTTATTTTGTTTGATTCATGCAGTCCCCCATTCTGCACACACACACACACACACACACACACACACACACACACACACACACACAGAAACACAGTCTCAGCAGCAGTTTAATTTCATTTTGCACTGCACCGATGTAGGACTAAGCACACACACACACACACACACACACACACAGAGCACACACACAGAGCACACTTCCCAGTTCTCACACTGTACAGTGTGCTGCCTCCTCTCAAGCATCCAGAGAACTAACCAGCTGATCACAGCTTCTGTTCACAAAAATCCAATTCCCTCCAAAGGTCATTTGTCCATTCAAAGATTTTCCTTTTCCCTGTGCTGTCTCATGCTCTCTCATTTATTCTGGTCATTTGCTACTTCTTGAAATCTATACCCTTTGCCCTCTTCATTTTCCCTCTCCTGCCTCTTTATTATTATTTTCTTGTATTCTGGTTTGAACCCTATCTGCCCCTGTCTTGGCTCTCTCCTTCCTTCCCCTCATCACACACCCTGGATCACAGCCAGCGAGAGGTTTTTGGCTGCGAATGGCAACGCAGGGCAGAGAAAGCTCTAACCAGGTGGCTGGGTCACTGAGGAAGTGGGCACAGCAGGGCAGAGCTGGGCTACGTGGCTCTGCTGGGTTTAAACAGACAGATGCGGGCAGAGCTTAGGCAGAGCCTGACAGAGCTTGGCTGCATTTCTTGGCATGCCTGAGGAGGTTGTAAGAATTGATTGGTAATGACATGAGTTGTTCAGGGGCGGGGAGAAACAAATTAAATATAAGTGGACAGCACTAATGTGATTATTAAAAGGGTTTTTCCTTTTTTGTTCTGACTATTTGGCATGGCTGTTACAGCGCTGATATCAGTGATATGTGTCACATATTTTCATTGTTGCAGCATTGTGTTACTCCCTAGCAATTTCATTAATGCAAATTCTACATAATTAAATTTGAAAACGGCAAAAGGATACGTTCACACACACATTTCCAACTCTTTATGTCCACACAGGGCCTGAAGACATCCCTGTAATGCAACTCTAACGTAAGTGATGGAGACATAATCCACAGTCCTTACTCTGTGCAAAAACTGAAATTAAACTGAACTGTTAAGACTTCAGAAGTCTGAGTTAGACAAATAGAGGAAACATCATAAACATTCTTTTTCGTAACAAAAATCTCTGTTTGTTTTACAGCTGAGCTGCTGTGGAGGGACAACAAAATAAATAGATATATTTGTACTAAAAAGAAATATCTAACTTTGACTGCTGAAATCTCATATTAGCTTTAGCTGCACCTAAAACGGTGCCCTAGGCATTTATGTTTACATTCAGTATCCTTTACCAAAATGCACTGTGTAAATCCTCGAGGCCTGACAACCACGTTGAATACAAAACATGATAGTTTGCAGTCCTCTTCTTCCTTGCTTTTGTTTTAGCATCGCTATGTGACCACCAACAACTGTCGATCAGTGGAACAGCATAAAAAGCGGCGACAGAAAAGTGGATCGTGCCACCAACATGCTCATAAAAACACTGCTCCATAGCATTACCAGTGGACAAAAGGAGGATACATTTAATAACACATTTCTGCTGAAAAGAAGGACTGCGGATTCTGTGCCCCATCTGTTTGACTGGAGTCACATTCAGAAGGACCTGTGTGGACTAGGGATGGGAACTGAGAACCGGTTCCAAATTGTCTGATCCACTGGAATGGCATGCTTATCCAATCTTTCATCAGTGCTGCCATTTTTTCCTGAAAGTTGTGCATTGCAAAACAATCACGTCAAACTCATGAGTCTACACTGCTGGAGACTTGCAACAAGAAGAGGTCATGGCAGAGAGGAAGAAATGGTCCAATGCGTGGCTTTATATCACTAAGAAAGATGACATCAGTGCTGCTTGTAATGTCGCTAAAATGATGTTTTCAAGTAAGGCTGGAAACACCAACAATATACTGAAAGCTCTTTCTGTGCAACATGTGCTCAAATTCCAGGAGTGGCACTGTTTCCCGACCAAGCCGCATGTTCTTACCGAGGGTAATTATCACACGCTATGATAACATTAGCGCCACACAAGCAGGCTTAGGAATCAATAAAGAATCAGACCGATAAGCAGAATCAATAATGGCATCGGCATCAGTAAAATCTTATCAACTCCCATCCCTAATGTCGACAGGAGGAATGACTACAGTGAACAAAACCTGAGTCGTACACACACAACGCACACATGGGCATGTGGGTATCATTTTAGACCAGCTTTAAAACATGTGAATCTGTGTTTTAAAATGTCTGGCATGCCTGGCAGGGCAGCCACTCTGGTGTTTCGTGTTGATCTGTTATCTATAACCAACTACACTTTGACAGCAGCCTTTCCTAGATATTGCCAATAAGCCCTGGAATGACGGGCCGCAGAGAGCAGCAGCAGCAGTGAGTTGCTGCTGGCTGGTGTCAGGCTAAGTGGGCATGTCAGGCCTGTGCTGTCCTGGCTCCCTGCCTGCTCTCTCAGCTGCTTGCTCAGTCCCCTGTGTCCTCAACCCTAAACGGATCCAGTCGCTGCTACTCAGCTCCAGTGGCGGGCTGATCTGGCTGACTAATGAACACTTTTCCTAATGAGGGGAACTCCTCCCCCCCAATCTCATCATTCCCTGCACACGTCCTTCGTTGCCCATTTTTTACTCCTATTTACTTGCCTGTTTTCTCCCCCTGTGCCCCGAGGCTTATCTCTCACACTTGTCCCTTCCACCTCTTCCTGGGGCGCTGGTCTGCATCTTTCTGCATCCTCTCATCTCAGCAGTTCCTGTGCACATTCTTCACACTGTCTATGTCTCACTTCTCTCCCTTGCCGACAGCCATTCACCAACTGTTTGCCATCTCTTTTCCTTTTCCTGTATTCATCGTCAGCTCTATTAAAAGCATTTACAATTCAGGCTCTTTGAGCAACTGTTGTGCAACCAAAATATTTTATGGTGGCAGCTCCGATTCAAATGCTGTTTTGGTGTCTGCTGTTTGTCCAGTGCTTCAGTATCTGTTTCTCGTGAGCAGGACAAGCCAGCTAGATGTCATTTTAAAAGCACTGTGCTGAGATATAGTCATAAATACTCAAGTTATCTGTGAAACATCAGTGTATTCCCTTAATAATCCCTTCCCCCCTTCCACATGAGCAAACTAGAGGGGGCAGAGGACAGAGGGATGAAAACATGACTCAGGTATTTCTCATGGCAGGCCTGGTGTTACAACAAGTTTAGAGGACATCAGGGAGAAAAGCAGTGTAAATCATAAGTTTGACCCCATGACAACTTCTGAGCTATGGGGTCAACCACAAAGACTCAGCAGGGACAAAGACTTGGTCAGGGGGCAGAAATATCTTGATTCTGCTATTTGACTGTATCTTTATATTTGTTCTTTAAACACAGAATTCCCCTGCACACTCAGACACACACCATCTGCTCTCTTGAGTCCCCTCATGTCACTCTGTCCACAGACACCTCCACAGCGAGCTCAGTGAACACTACAGCAGTCAGACAGATAAGAGCTAACACAGGTTGTCCACTCACCAGGCCGTCACAGTTGCTGATAGCCACAGAGGCTCCCGGTGTGTCTGTGATGTCCCCCACATACAAGCATTCATCGTGCAGTGGCTCAGAGTGCCGGGTGCTGTCGCTGTCATCGTGCCACTCCATCTTGGCTCCGGGGGCCACCAGCCTGGCGTTGTGGCGCAGGCGCAGGTGGAACTCCCGGCCGAAGATGGTGACGTTGTAGTAAAGCCTTTCCCGAAAGGCCACGGGCTCCTCTCTTGGTCCTTCCCACTCATCATTGCCTACTCCTACCTCCCTCCTCCGGCGCCTACGGGACTGCCCTCCTGCCATGCGGCCAGCCGAGACGGCGTGTGACAGGAAGCGGCCCTCTGCGTCCACACTGATCGGCCTCACCAGTCCATACTCCCCCAGGACATGCTGCAGGGAGTCTGGGAACAGGACAGTTAAAGCGGAGGGAGAGGAGGAAGGGGGGTGATGGGTGAGAGGAGAGGATGAAGCAGGAGCAGGTGAGAGGGGGACAAAATTTTATTTGGTGAGTAAGATTTGAAAATGTGGGGAAAAAAAGGGGTGGGAAGGAAGAACATGAAAGGTTGAAGATAAGAAAAAAGAGCATGGAGAGGAGGAGACGTCATGGGAGAAGCATGGGGGATAAACAGTGGAGAAAATGGGGAGTCATGGGTGGAGGGTGAAGAGGAGGATGGAAAAGGGAGGTGGGAGGAAAAAGAAGGGATTAGAAAAATGCAAAGCATGCCTTGGAATTATTTATTCCTTATTCTGCATCACATGGAACACAATAATAAATAAAAGCATATAAGCAGTAACCTTTCACACACTCACACACACACACACACGAGCACAGCCCCACCCATGAACCCAGAGGCGACCCCCGTGCTTGGCAGTGCGCGTTTGGAAACGGCAGCCTCAGCAGTGCGCGCTGCGCTCCTGACACCTTCTGTGCCCTTCTACCGTCAACAGGAAAGCCAGTACAAGATCAAGGTGCTAATTGCGGCTTTCTCACGCTGTTTTCTCGCTGTCAGGCTGCTCGATCCGAGGAAAGTGATTTCTATAACCTCGACACCGGCTGAATAAAAAAAAAAGGAAAACCAAACCTCCTTATAGAGCGCTTTAAATAACATGATGCACACTGGAATGCATCTGCAACAATTCCTCCAATCACCATCATTAATGATCAATATCATACATTAACTATACATGCTTATTATCACTGCACTGTTACACTTAACGCGTCTGACATTGTCTTGGATTAAGGAGCATTTTTATATGACAGTGACAGCAGGTGCATTTTGGAGGCGACCTGAGAAATGCTCCCCGCGCCCACACACACACACACACACACACACACACACACACACACTGGCAAACACACTGAGCCAAGGCCACTTTAAGGTGTCAATGCCATCACAGAGTCAGGGACAGTTACACCTTAGATGTGGCGCTCAGGTGTACTTATTAATATTCACCAGTCATGTCTTATTTATAAAGTTTCCTGACTGATCAAACCCAACACACACTGTTAATATGTCTTGATCCTCCACGTCAGAGGAATGATTTGATAATAGTGTGATCAATAAGATGACATCCGACTCCAGCGTCCTGTGACGGATCGATACATGCGACAGCGGCAGAATCAGATAATGTTAGACTACTTTCCTGCAAAATCCGACAGTAAAACCTGCGCATCTGATGCCCCCTTTACACCCCCTGATAACATTATCCCCCTGGATGGCAGAAAGCAAATCACAACACTGGCTTGCACCGCTCAGGGACCTCCGGAAAAGACCCAGCAAACACCACAGCAGGACGCACAGAAGTTGCAAATGCGTCCTGCAATGTTGTTTGCAAAAAAAACTGCAAAAGAAGAAATAATGAAACACAAAGCGGGAGAAACCGGACTGTTTTTTGTTGTTGTTGCCGCTACGTTGAGCTCCAGACTTCCCAGTGAGCGCATGAAAGCGCCCCGTGCAGCCCTGCTGATAAGAGATCAGCAGATACGGAGAACAACATAAACACTGACCACGTTTAACTGAGCTGTACGTACCAACGCTACTGGCGATGTAAAGGCCGCTGGTGTGCAGCAGAAAGGCCGGTAGAATAATTAGGACAGTAAATCCAGGCGAGAGACCCATGGCAGCTCCGAACTGCGCAGGTGAGAGAGTGGGACTCCGGGCTCCAGTGTGGTGAAGTTCCCCGCCTGGCGCGACCAGCCACGCCACGACAGCAACAGCACAGCAGCCCGCAACTAGACTGCCAAGTGCACCGGGAGAGACGGAGCTCTCCTCCCCTCTCTCTCTCCTCCTCTCCGCCGAGGTCTCTCTCTCTCGCTATCTCTCTTTCTCTCCCACACACACACACACACACACACACACACACACACACACACACACACACACACACACACACACTCTCACTCAACTCTCCTCCTCTTCCTCCTCTATGTCTCTCTCTTTCTCTCAACTCCTCTCTCACACTGTGCGTGCTCCCCCACTCTGCTCTGACAACTCCCCGAGTCCACACACACACACACACACACACACACACACGCACACATGCACACATGCACACATACCGGGCACCGGGCGCCCACACACTCCCTGTGTGTCTCCGAGAGGATGAGAGGATATTTCAGAGCGCGCTGGCCGTGCTGCAGACAGACAGACAGACACACAGACACACAGACACACACACAGACTGACTGACTGACAGGCCCACTGACAGCTCGCATCCACAAGACATGCACTGAAATTAACGGACAAGCTGCTTTATCACCAGAAGTGTTTTTTTCTCCTCCAACTTGGACCCCTACTACTACTGTCCAACTCTGCGCTGCTGCCTGATGTGCTGCAAGCCTTGCATAAACTTTGAATATCCCGTCAAGCGTCCTGGGGCTGGGTGAACAGCAGCAGCAGCAGCGCCCCGTGTGGCTCTCTGGCGGAAACGCACCCAGGTTTGCAAGGCCCAAGGGTCCAATTTACAGACAGAAAGAAAAGTCTTACTAGCCCTAACCTGCTTGCCCTCATTTAACACATCATTTACCCCTCTTGACCACTAATCTTATATTGTTGCAAACACTGATGAGCAGCATAAGGCGGCCGCTCGTACGGACAAAACCAATTATATTTTCAGAAAGGGTTATGGTTTTCTTTTTAAGAGAAGCTAATATGAATATAACAGGCACAAAGAAAAAAAAAAGCTTCACAAATAACTATCTTTGAAGTAGCAAAACCAGGTATTAAGGTGAGTCCCAATTAGCAGTGTGTCAGCTTCAAAAAAGCTCTGATTTTATTTATAGTCTTTGGTTTCTGTTGATTTTCACATTTGTACACAGGTTTTCAAGGCAACACAGAACATTAAAAGGGCTCCAGAAAAGCATAATAGTGTCTCCATGCAGGTACACAGGCCACAGAAACGGCAGAGCACCGTAAATAATCACATTACGTCAAATAATGACAGACCTCTCTTTACTCTACCACGACACCATAAGAGTGGTCAAGTGGTGAAGCTCACTGACAAAGAGATTACTGTTTCCAGGGGGCCAGAAGGGTCCTGACCCCAGCTGCTGTTAAACAATTATAGATATCTTTATATGAGAGTTTTATTTCTGGGTGAAAAATATGCTTTTTGGTTTCATAACTGACAGTTACTAAGCTCCACCCACCCTTGGTTACAGTTG